>NC_056523.1:260134537-260227966 GCF_019175285.1 Sceloporus undulatus
TTGTTTGCAATCCTGAAGATGTTTATAGATAGGAATATCAACTGTGGCTGGGCTAACCTGGGCTTGTCGTACATGAGAATCTAAAATAGCAGTCTGAAGTGAGCCTCTGTAAGTCATCCTGATAACTGTATTTGCTTAAATATTCACATTAGATGGCTGCTATGGGAAAAGTCGATGATCCATAAGTATAGTCTGTTGCTTGTGAAGAGATTTTAGCTACAAAATGCTATATTGGAGAACAGGGCAGATAGTAAGTCCAATTTTTTTATCACCTGATAAATCTAACAGAGGAAAAATAGTTGTAAAAGTCAGAGAAAGCAAAATGTGCATTTTACAAAATGTGTATTTAACTTTAGCATTGTGCTAAAGTTGTTTGCAAAAGGCTGCACACCACTGTGTACCTACCCGTAATGCTGTAGTCTGCATTGGTGACCCTCAAGGCAGGGGTATAGGTAACTGCTGGCATATTTGTTTCTTTGCCCTTCTGTTTTTGTCTATAAATGATGAATAGTGCTAGCAGGAAGAGGACAACAAGGACAAGAATAATGATGCCAGCAATGGCCCCAATCTGGTAGGAATCAGCAGGGATGGCAGCACTAGTACGGCTTAAGCTGTTCAAATTTCCCACTATAATTACCCCAGCTGGAAAACAAGAAAGATGAAAATCCAGTCCATGGATGCACAGAAGAAATATATTATGCATGTAAGACACAGTTTGAAATATAGTTTTCAAAAATTGGCTATAAGTGTCAATTTATGTACAGTTCAGATTCATTTGAAAGACATACAAGAAGAACAGATGACAGACACTCTGAAGTTCTTGAAATCTATGCTTTAAAATATCAATTAGAATAAATTATACCAGTGAGTATATTTGACGTGTGAATAAGGGTTTTTAACCACTTGTAATGCTTTCTAATAATATGAAATTACAGATCTTTCATTTGGAGAGTTTTCCTAGAAGATGATTTTGGAGTTTTTTTCATGTTTTGATGCAGCACTGGGAAGTAAAACATGAAGACATATTTTTCCATACAAGTGACCAACAACCTGCTTTTAAAATAAATATTCAGATGAGTTTTTAGCTGTCTTGATTTCTTAAAATGATATCAGCACTCCCACCATCTTTGCCATGCAGTGTTTCAAAATCAATACCATAGATATAGTATTATTCCTTTAAATATTAAATATTTATTATTATTTCTTTAAAAGTACTATTCCTTTTAGAAATGTAAAATATGTTGTAAAACTGAATGTGTTATCTTTTCTGCAAAAATAGAAGTGAAATAAATATTTTCAAACAATTAATGACAAATGTTATGATGGAGAACATTAGGCAAAATATAGAGTACTGGATGGGGTACTGGAGACTTAAGAATCATGTCTTTCCCCCTAAATGAAGCTCCCAGAACCCATAATGCCACCTCTATCCAAGATGATAATGAGACCTAGCATTTAGTTCAAGGATACTCAGGGCAACTGAAGACAGGTACACAGGAGCCAGCAAGTAAGGAGAGATTAGCATTGGGTTACTTTTGAATGAACACACATACTGTTACACTAATCATATTTAGGAAGAGGCCTCCCTGTAGCCTCAATGAACACAATGTCAATTATCTCAGAGAAAGCATACATAGGATTGCCCTGTAAAATCACGAATGGCTGTTCCCTGCATCCCATACGAGCTTGTACCCAATTAGAGGACTGCAGATGCAAAGATATTCTATTTGGATTTGTTGTCTTCTGCATTTGTTTCTGATTTCAGTTATATTGGACATCTTTTTCTTTCATCCTCTGCTTTGGGATGCTTGCTATGTCACTGTCTCTATATCCAGCATTTGAACAGACCATTTGAGAAGAAAATATTACCTTGGTCACACCTTGCCCCTTTCCAGCCAGGGCTGCAATAACAGGTTCCAGTGATGTGATCACAAGTTGAGTTATTCAGACAGTCACATATTTGCCGGCAGCCATAGCCATATGTACCTGCAGGGCACTCTGTACAAAATGACAAATATGAGCTGCAAATTTTGCCTTTTAACCTATTCAGGTTTGTATGCCTTTTTATATGCATGCTCACTGATGGTGATCATAATCTAGTAAATCAGCAGTGTGTGCAGCTGGGACTGTCAAACTGTCATCTATGGAAAATGAAGACATACCACACCATATGGTTACATAGCTTTTTGGTTCCATACCTAACAGTGGGAGTTCCAAGTGCTCTGTAGTCTTTTGAATCAAAGCCAAAGAATAAGATTTTTGGTGTTCTCATGTTAGAGTGAAATACAGATATGGAGTCTGGCAGCACAACCCATTACAAACAACTTTGAGATTACTAATATGTAGGGGTGTGTGTGTGTGTGTGTGCTGGGTATTAAAAATTCTATAATTTGCCATAATTGAATCTTGCACATTGCAAGTTTTATTTGTCACCACCAGGTGGCAATGTTTAATCATTGCAGGTCTACAAGAAATCAGCCAAAATCTGATATATTTAATATGGACAAATCAAGTATGATTTAAATATAAAGGCTTGCTGCAATGTGGAGAGACAATACTCTTCTCAGGAAATTCTAAAACTGAGGATGCTAGCTGGTTAGAAAACTACATGTAGGATTGATAGTAAACTCATACAGCAATGACATACTAACCTCATGCTTCAACCATGTGAGAGTATAAATAAATAATAATAAATAATAATAAATCAAAACTTTTATTTGTATCCCGCTTTTCTGTGATGAGACAATCAAAGCAGCTCACAACACATTAAAATCCACATTTACAACATTGTGTCCCAAATTCCCCCCCCCCTTAAAACAGGATTAAAAATGTTACAATTAAAATATCTATTAAAACAGAATTATAATATAATTCTGTTTTAATAGATATTTTAATTGTAACATTACAATTGTCTAAGCTGGCAATTTGATGGATCTCGTCCGGCAGGCCATTCCATAGTTTGGGAGCAATTGCAGAAAAGGCCCTCTGGGAGGTAGCAGTTAGTCTGGTTTTTAAAGGCTGCAATAGATTCCTCCCAGAGGACCTGAGGGTGCGGGGTGGATTATGCGGGAGCAGGCGATCCCTCAAATAGGTAGGGCCTATGTGTGTGTGTAGACTTACCATTCATTAAAATTAAACTAGTTGAGACTACAAACTACACTTAGGCTCTAGCCTTTAATCATAAACACAATTACAATGTATTCATTTCCCCTGAATTCAGTATGCACAGGACTGAGCTGAACGTATATTCAATGGCTCAGAAAAAACCCACTCACTGAAATATGGAACTCAACTTTTATAAGTACGAAAAACAGCTTGTTGTTTTTAATTGCTGTCAAATCAGCTTTTATTTATGACAACCCTATGAATGAGATCCTTTAAAGACATGCTATTATTAATAGCCTCACTAAACTATGTTAACGCAAAGCTGTAGCTTCCTTGAGTCCATCCACCTGTAATGCATTCTTCCTCTTTTCCTACTGCCTTCAACTTTACCAAGGATGCTGAATCATGTTGTCTCATGATATACTCAAAGTTTGATAGGCTCATTTTAGTCATTTTAGTCATACTGATTCGCTATTCAACCCTTTTAGTTGTCTTTTTAGAAGTTCGTAGTATCTATTGAATTCTCCTCCTGCATGACATTTCAAATGAGTTGATTCTCCTGGTAGCTTTCTTTCTTGTTCAGCTTCCACAACCATACATAGAAATCATAAATATTATGGCATGGATTATCCTGACTTTGGTATTCAAAACATATTAGGAAGATACAATCCACATAATTGTATCTGAGAAACTAGTTCTCATTCCCAACTTACTCTGTTCACAATGCTTCCCCATGAACCCTGTGCGGCATGTACACTGCCCTGAGATGTGATCACAGTCAGCTCCATTCTGACACTGGCAGATTAATGCACAGTCTTTTCCATAAAATCCCAAAGGACATCCTACAAGGGAAGAAAACAAAGCAAACAAGGTTGTTTCTAATAACGTACTGAATGTTAATAGAAATAAAGAATGTATATTTTTCACTATACAAATTTTTTAATCCACCCAAGATATGAAACATGGTATTATTTGAAGCTGATTATGTGGAGAATATAAATCACATTGTTTAGCAAGTCTAATGTAAGCAGTGGTATCTACAGTACAATCCCATGCATATTTATTCAGAAAATGGTATTTAATAGTTTACAAAGCAGAAGTTATGTTAACAATGCACTTTCTGTGTTAATTGGCTTCCCTAGGGCCAGGATGTTTGGTTATCAGCAAACATTTTGTGACTGGCTAGTCATCATCATCATCATCAACAACAACAACAACTATTATTATTATTGTTGTTGTTGTTGTTGTTTCTTATCTGCCTCTCCCCAAAGCTCAAATGCAAGTGTCATCATAATTACTTTCTGTATTTTATTTTTCTCTGATCCCACTATCATCCTAGCAACAAACGTGTATGCTGTTTATATTTTTTGAATTTTGGATAATGCTCTATGCATCCAATGAAACAGGTTGATGTCCAGTAAAAGTTTCATTGTAATAAATTTGTTAATCTTTGCAGTTCTTCCTAATATTGTGAAACAGGACAGTTATTTCTGTTATTCTAACAATGGATGAAGGGCTAACATCATTCAGAAGATAAGAAAACCTGCAGAACATTTTCATTCTCAGTGCTTCATAGTGTCTTTTCTATAACCAATAGTTGGCACAAAGGCAACACAGCTCTTCCTGAGAGATTGAGAGTGAGTATATACATTACTTGCTGTCTTGTCCTCCTGTTCTTGTTCCCTAAGGAATGCATGAGACACACCAAAAACTAAGGCAGTTATAACTTTCCACATAGTGGAGGGCACTAGCTTGGGGAAGACTGGTCTATACTATTTACTGATAAATACTGGGAATAACTCACTTTGTGTACAGTAGAGACCTGTCCACCCTGGTGTGCATTTACACTCCCCATCATAGGCACTACAGCGAGCTCCATTATGGCAATTGCAGGTATGGATGCAGTTTGGACCCCAGTGAGAAGGAGGACAAGCTGAAACAATCCAAATAAGTCAGTTAGTCTTTTTGACAAAAACAGTGGTGCTCCCAGTTGGACAGTATGATGGCATGGGCTTAGTTACAGCATGGAGATTAGTAAGAGGAATTGATGGTCTAGTGACAAGAGGGTGTGCAACGTTTATGATTAAGAGTCAGTCAGGTTTAGGAATAAACAAGTAGTATTTCAAGCATGGCAGCAAGCATGATATATTGGTTTCAATGCTGGACTAGGACTTTGGAGATCAGAGTTCAAATCCCTGCTTGGCCATGGAAACTCGCTGGTTGATTTTGGGCAAATCACACTCTCTCAGCTTCAGAGGAAGGCAAAGACAAAACTCCCTCTCAACAAATCTTGCCAAGAAAACCCTATAATAGGTTCATTTTAGGATCACCTAAGTTGGAAAAAAACTTCAGAAGAAGAAAACATGGAAGATCACAAAGGAAGATGATGATGCCTGGATCCCTGACCCAGTAATATTCTCTGTTTGAGCCAAGATAACTGCACAGTAAAACACTTGTTTGGCAGCACCAATGGTCACTCCAAAGTTTGCAAAACGTCACCATATGAATAAAAACATAAAATATTATTTCTGAGTTAAACAGGGATTTGAGTTCTCTTACAATATCCATGCATCAGCTTCTTGTGTAGATTTTGGTAATGGGACAGTCTGGAGAAGAGGAAATGGGCATATACCACCACTGCTGCTCTCATTTGGCCATTGGTCAAGTAAATAAAAGGAAATGGAGCATGTGTATTTTGAAAAGCTGATGGACAAAGGTGTATATGCATATCATCCACAGATGCCTGGGAAATGAGCCCAGTTCTTTCTGAAAGAACTCAATATACATCTAACTCAGACTGAGAAAAGAAAGGAAAGGCTTGACCATATCGAGGTGGAGGACCAATGCAGATTAAACAGAGAGGATGTGTGAACTTCAGCTGTCAAACACACACAGGATACACAGCCAGTCCCTGAAAAACTGTCCAAACCGGCTTCCTCTAGGATAAATACTGGGGTGAATGTAGAATCATTTTTCACTGTTCTGCAGTGTAGGTCAATCCGAAACACATTTTAAAATTCCCAGACAGTGTGGACTGTGATCATTTTCCAAACTCAGTTATCTACAGTGGCTCACTGGACAGTACACTCTGTGGTCACCATATTGTCTAAAGCCATGGTGATTGTTATGACCATGGAAACTACTGTGTGCTGGACCATGTGAGACAAATTATACTAAGTTTTATGACACAAAACTGTAGACACTGCAACACCATGTGCAAGAGTTTTTTTATCTAAAACTTCAATTACACTAAATCATACTACCAAGATACATTTTCAGTAAACAGAATAGCCTTCATTAGAATTTGCTAATAAGGTTAGGATTACAGATCTGGCCTGAGGACTAATTTTTGTTTTGATCACTCTACTAATCAATAACTCTTTCCATGTCATACTGCATTATTTGTAGCACAATAAAGTAAAGAACCTTCTAACCCATGCTTTCAGATTTGTTTGGGGCTACTGAAAAATGTATGTATTAAGAGCAAATGTATTAATTTGGGTTTGATTATTTCCCCTTTAATTATTCAATTTCAGTTATTCAGTTATTATGATTATAAAGTACTGGATGGAGGCATTTACAAATAAGGATTGTGAAGTCATAAACACAGAAATCCTTTCGGAGTCTTCATGAGTGTTACACTGAAGTAATTTTAAAGTAAAGTGATCACTAATTTCTACAATAACAAAGGCCTCTGCAAAAGTTACTCTCCCCTTTTTTGGTCTAAAGGTCAAGTTTAGTAGGCATCCCCTTTCATTCTACTGTCATTTTTATTTCTCATTGCAATGGGGGCTTACTGTTTGCAGATGCTGAATCCGTGGATGGCAAGCCCATGGATATAGAGAGTCCACTGTAATTTCATTTTATATGGGTAGTTTCAAATAAATAAATAACACCAAAAAATCTTACATTGCTAAGGTGATACATAAGTATTATTAATAAATATAATGGATAGTTCCAGTAGAATCAATGTGACTTATTTACAGTAAGTATTGTTTTACCAAGCTCCCATTAATTCAGTGAGTCTATTCTAGTTGGGTCTAAACATAGATTCTTGTCTTATATATCATCTACAGCCTCTAACTATAATGAAACAGCCAAAATGCAACATGTAAAGCTTCAAGATGAATTCAAAACCTATCAAATTTAAAGTTTACTGAACGCACCAGATGTTGCACAACAGTAGGACACAGTCATTCAGTCTGTGTTAATCAAACAGAACCATGATGTGAACCAATGAGGCACATTAGAAAGAGCTGTACTGTCTTGGAAACAAAACAGCTTTTCTGCACTTTTTGTTTTTACATACCACTGACACTCATGCAATTTTTGCTTAAATTGTTCATGTAAAACCTAATACAGACTGAACTATCAAAAGCTTGTAGGTTCTGCTATACATAATATTTGTCAACTATTTATTTAATTTCTTGGCTACTGATTCAAGCAGAGTTAATTAAACCACAGTTGGAAGTCCATACTCATTGTGCAATGATCATGTACAGAGCACAGCCATATTGCCATTTAATTTCTTCCATGAAGCAAGTCTGGAATCTTTTACATAACCTTTCTCATAATAATGAAGCAGAATGGAAAGAAGACAAGAGAGAACCAGAAGAATGCATTAACAAAAGAGAGAGCTTGAAAAAGCTACAATCTGCAACTTCAAAAAGCAGCCATTCTGGTTGGAGAATTTTGAAAATTATAGTTCAAAAAAGTAACTTCTGCAAGTCCTTTTAAAAGCATTATTCTCACCCTGAAAGAAGTCTATGACACCATTTTCATCAAGATAACTGGAGCCATTAAGCCTACCTGTTTCAGTAGTTTCCACATCACTACCTTTCTGAGAATGGACTGATACATGCAGCCAGTTGGACTAAGATTCCACATTGCACATATTCAGTAGACAGTGAAGCTATTTAGCATAACCAAAATGTATATTAAAACTGTAATGGCCAGTGCAAACATATTTTGCATGGATTGTTTTTAATGCAAACTGATGTAAAAAAAAGACAAAATCAATTTAAAATTGGGGAAAATGGGAAGCAGAGAGAAACCAAAACTGACAGGTTCATCTACTCTTCCCCCAGAAGTTCTTCACTTGACATAACTAAGGTGGACCATTAGTTACTGCAAGTGTTGAAGTGATCATGTATACTTTTAAATTATGTAGAATAGTTTCAGGATAAACATTAACAAAGGTTTTTTTTGCTCTCTCTCTTTTTCTCTAGCTCTATCTATAGAGAAAGACAACTGATGACCATCTATGAAATAATGAGACCAGACACAGAGAACTGGGTTAAAACAACAGCCATTTTATTTGATCTAGAACCTGTTAATCTGCATTGAACCTAGAAAGGAGCGAGAAGGGGGAGCAATCTGATGCATGTTCAGCTGAGGCCATGTGTCACCACTTGACCATCTCCCCAGCTTTCCTTTGGGTGAAACATTTAAGTCCCAAGGGCAATTCAATAATTGGATTGTTCCCTTCCCAGCCAACTACTGGAAGGTAGACCCGAGGGATTCCTCCTCAAGTCACAGGACAAGGCAGTTCCAGAGCCCTACCCTTCACCAAAAGGGTGCCACGGTGTACACCAAAACTCCTGTATTCTTCCCCCACTACCTGCCAAGGGACAGCTTATTTAAAAATACCTAGAGCCAATCGTCACAAAAAAGGCCCCAAACAATCCCGCTACTGGCCTAACCTGCCTTTTTCCATGGCATAATGGGAATAGCTCAACAGGCTGCCAATCCAAGACTCAGGGGCATGCAGACACTGGACCACGCTGCCAAGACCTCAAGACATCCTGAACAAGTTAAACTCCTTAACAACCTCACCACTACCAAAGGCCTAATTCTCCCAGGGAGTGAGAAACCCAACAGAGAATGAGTACAAAGGAAAGCTCTCCACTCAACCCTCTGTCCAGTCTCCTACCCCCACTAACAAACCAAATCCAACACCATTCTCATTGTTGGCACTACCAGCCGCTGCTTGGTCAATGCTGCCACTGCTCAGAAAGAACAACTGTGCTCTCCGAAATCACAAACAAATGAGGCTGCAGAAGAGGGTGGTAAGGTCCTGAACAGCCTCTGGTCTTTCCCTCCTGTGCACTGCATCATGGCACCTTGTGCCAGACACCATTATTCTTGGCTATCTGCCATGGAGGCCATCAAAGTTGCTCCTTCCCTATAGCACTGTTTGCCATATGAGTGTGGGGCTGTAATACTCCTACTGCAGATAACTGTGGATTTGATGAAGCAAGCTTTAATTTTTAAAAGCATATGACACTATCAATCTGTTACACAAGCTTTTTGTACCACAAGTACAGTCAGCGCTCCTTATCCACTGATTTTTTAGCTACAGATTCAAGCATCCACAGTTTGAAAATGTTTAAAAATATATATAAATTCCAGAAAACAAACTTTGATTTTGCCATTTTAAATATTTTCTATGGCATTGTACTGAATGGGACTTGAGTATCCACAGATTTTGTTATCTACAGGGGATCCTAGAACGGATAACAAGGGCCAACTGTATCTCTTCAAAAAATTTAGTAAAACATGTAATTGTCTATACAACCAAAGCGATTAATGCTGATAATTCAATATTCTGTTTACAGAAACTACAGGTAAGACTACATTTAAAAGTGAATTGGCTCTCTCTCTCTCTCTCTCTCTCAGTCTCTCTGTATGTGTATGTTTGTGTGCCTCTTTAAAGTGACCTGTCAAATTTACAGTATGCTGACTCCATGAATTTCATAGTTTTCTTAGGCAAGGAATATTCAGAAGCAGTTTTGCCAATTTCTTCCTCTGAAATATAGCTTGCAGCACCTGGTACTCTTGGCAGTCTCCCATCCAAGTGCTAATCAGAGCTGACCCTGCTTAGCTTCCAAGATCAGAAAGGATCTGGTACCTTTAGAGTATTTAAGCTATGTAAATCCATAATTGAAATATTCTGAAACATGTTACCTATGTACTCCTGGGTACTTTTCCAATAGTTAAAAAGTGGTCTCCTGTATCTATGAGAAAATTAAACAGAACCAAACTGTTATCTATTATTTGAACAAAACCTATGAATGAAGAGAATACTTTTACTTACGCTGCGAACAGTCACTACCAATCCAGCCAGGGTAGCACTGACAAGATCTGTCGATTGGATTACAAGTCCCATTGTTGGTACATGTGCAAACTCCTGCACAGTTCTTCCCAAACCTCCCACTGGGACACACTGGAAAGAAACAATTGCAGAATTCAAAAAAAATCTACACACTTACAGCTTGTTTTGCTCCTTCTTATTTTGTCCTTACATGCTGTTGTACTAGTATGAGTCCCTAAATTCTAACTAAAGAGATGCCCACAAAATGATGAAAAAATGGTCATCACTGGGGAGCAAACAAACTTTGTTCCACTTTTCCTTCCAATGTCCTTCTCTTCTCCCATCCATACTTCTCTTTCACATTACTTCAGTTGAAATGCTTCTACCATTTATCTTTCATTGCTTGCTTTCTGCTTCATTCTCCTTTCCTAGGAGTTTATCATACCAGGGAGATCCCGAAGAAAAACATCTGAAAAACATCCCGCATTTGCCCCACAACCCTACTATGTGGCAGCGCTGTAATCATGGCAGCCTCCTGTCCACATGGGGGCCGCCATGATGATGTCACACATGCGCTGCATCCAAATGGCATGGTCTTCCCAAGGCTGCTTATGGCGGCCTGGCTGCAGCACAAGGAGCTCCATTTTGGCTGCAGGAACAGTGCCAGGGAGAAAGGGGCCAAGTCACCCCTTTCTCACATTGCTCTGGCTCCCGGGTTGTCCAGGGTCATGAAGCCCCAAGGAAACCCCCTTTCCGTGCCATGGAGAAGCAGCATTTTGCCATTTCTGTGTGATCTAGAAAAACTCCGGATTGGGGTTGCAGGGCTGCCGGTGAGGCTGTCCTGCCCCCAACCTGGAAAGAAAAGGGGCAGGTGCAGGCTGCCCCAAAAGGGGGGGGGTCTGTACTGGGCCTAAGTTTCTGTTCACATTTTTACTAGCCATGGGGTAGGTGAATCCTTGAATAAGAAGTACACTGTTTTTGACAAGATTTCATTTCTTTTCTTTTGTTTGACAAAATATCCATGCTTTCTGCTGCACTTCATTTGTGAGTTAGGTACAAAAATGAATAACTGTAGTTTATTACAGAACAGACTTCATGCATAGTAAAAGATATTTAAAGATGCATAGCAAAGATGTTTAAAACAACAAAATAATCTTCTGGATTTGGAAGAAAAAGAAAAAAAAAACACTGAATTTGCTATGGGATTATATTATGATTTATACCTTCATTGCAGAGAGCACCTGTGAAACCAGGTAAACAGTCACACAGTCCAGTTACATGATGACATGGACCACTGCTATGTACACATTGAGGGCATGCTTGGCTACAGCGATGACCATAAAATCCTGGAGAGCAAACTGAAAGCAAAAAAATATCATTAGATTCATCCTCCATTAATACACAACAAAGACAAATTCAGAACTGCTGCTTCAGATTTACTTGTGTAGACTTTGAATTGTGCAGGGTTTTTGCCCCCCAAAACAGATGCATCACTGAGGCATAAACAAATAGATTTACTACTTGGCTAAAAATTTAAAACAACAGTTTTCAATGTACTGAAGTGTATCTAAAACACTGGTGCTTTACAGACTGCCCAAAAAGGGTGGCCTGCCGGCACCACTGGTTGCTGCATCTGGGAACCACAGCGGCCAAACCGCGCGATTCCCAGACGCAACAAAAAGAACCTGAAAAAAGTGGCTTCTTTTTGTGCCGCAGAAATGGTGCCCCAAAGCGCCAATGGCGCACTGGTGGCGTCATTTCCGCCATGTGATGTGTGGACACTAGGCATCCACGATGTCAAGATGGCAGCGTCCGTGTAGAACAGGCACCGCCATTTTCTACACGCCGAGCGCTTACTAGGGTTAGGGGCGTCCGGAAAGCACGTCCTTTTCTAACCCTAGTACGTGCTCGGCATGTACTTTTTGCCCGTTTGTAATGGGCCTAAGATTCCAAAAGTGGGTGGTATGCCCCTCTGGAGGTGGTGGAAAGATCCTGAGGGACAGTGAAAGAAAAGGGGGCAGTGGGGGGATGGTGAGGAAAAGGGGGGCAGCAGAGGGCCTTCAATCAAAGTACTGGCACACAAGAAACACAAGTGGAACCAGCAGCCTTTAAGATCATACGAGGTTAGAACATGTGATAACTGAGTAGAAGTGGCAGCAAAAAGGAGTTTTTCATATTTGGGACCCTGTTTAAGTTTTGTGAGCTTTGCCAGGACTTGGCTGGCAGGTTGGAGTTTCTGTTGGTGCCCCTGCTCATCAGAAAGACTGAGAGAAGAGCCATCAGAAGAAATAATGTGTGTGTGTGTGGGGGGGTGACTTGAAGCTGTGGGGGGAAGGCACATCTCTGGGGAAGGAGGAGTATCGTCAGGATCAGTTCTTCAAAAGAGTCCTTCACTTCCCTTGCATTGGGAATCCTTCCTCACCAGGGAATAAAGTGAAAAACTGGCTATGCCCCTCTCTTCCCTGGAGAAGAAGGACTGAGAGTTCTTCCTTGCTGGAGAGACATTTCTCCCTTTGAATCTGGTTTCCTTGGGAGCAGCAACTGAACAAACAAGAAAGACCAGTGGTACCAGCTGCCTTTAGAATCATGCATCCGAGAAGCCTCTTGCCCTTGCCATGAGCAGTGACTGGCTGTCCAACCACTGTTCCCTTTGCCTTGGGAGCAGCAACCAATCAGCTGGCAGCAGCAACCTTGGGAGCAGCAACCAAGAAGCCTCTCACCCACATTGATCTTTGCTGCAACCCCTGCATAGGCAAGAGGCTTGCACCCAGTCACTTTAGGAGCAGCAATCAAGCAGCCAGCCAGCCGGACTTCCTTTGCTGCAAGACAGGCACTAGCAAGAGGGAGGAGCAGGCCTGGGCCACTTCTGCTACTGTATTTGCACCTGAGAGGTTGAGGTGAAGGAGGAAGCACTGGGAAGCTGGGCATGAATGAGGTAGACACTACTGGCCAGTTGGCTGCTGCATAAACAGCAGACTTAATATCAACAAGTTGGCACTGGGGGAGCACTAGTACTGTCAACCAAGAGGAAAGGGAGCAGTAGCCTGAAAAAGCTTGAAAACCACTGATCTAAAATAAGGATTGTTACTAATTGTGGTGTCAATGGCAGCTGTTGTTATGTCATCATTGTACCCTGAATTATCACCATCATTACTGTTGTGGTATTGTTACAGTATATTTTCCTCCGCCTAAGTCATCAGCAGGGTAATATTTTGTTTGTTTGTCTGTCTGCACAGGGATGAATCACTGTAACTGCAGTTCCCAAAAGAATACAAGTATAAAGTGGTTTCTCAACATAAGGGAAATCAAAGGGCAAATGGCTACATACTTCTGCTTGTTTTTATTCAACCCATGGCTTTAAAAGCAAAAGCAATCCAAATTATTTTTATGCCAAATTCACTAACCCCTTCTTCTTCACAGATACATCACTATTTAGACTGACAGAAAAAGAAAGAGACTTGTTCAGTAGAATTTCTTTCTTTGTAGCTCTAACTTCTTCTAGCATTTCTTTCATGACAAATTAGTGCATTAAACAACACTTCAAGTTAAGTGCCTGTTAAGCAGCAATTAACATTTACAAAGCTAACTTTTGCCTTTAAATTATTTGAGCCATGAAGAAGTCAGACAGCTTGACTGCATGTTTAAAACAGGTTGCCAGATCAAAAAGTATTTGAGAGAGCCTTGTGACTTTTAAGTAAAGCTGTAGATCAGTCACATTTTCCTCCTCTCTTATTGTTCAAGCTGTTTGTACTCTCACTGATTACTGTAACTCATTGGACGTTATCAGACAAGGGAAAATGGAAGTATAATCCAATGGCAATCCGAATGCAATCATAGGGTTTAACATTGCGTGATAGACTACCACATTGCGTGATAGACTACCCATTTCGGGCAATGGGAAGTCAGTCTGAACGCAATCATGGGGTTTCACATTATTGCGTGAGAGGTGATCACACGCAATTTCGGGCAATGACAAGCTATTTTCGGGCAATGGGAAGTCAGTTGAAACACAATTCGAATTCACATTAATGCGTTCTGGCCCCACTTTTGTTTCATTTGAAATTAAGAGAATTTCCTCCCACGTGATAAGCTCCATTGTCTTTTTAGATGCTGCACTGTCTTAAACACCATGCCTGCCTGGATATCCCTCCATACCATCTTAACTGAGAACCAAAACACTAGAAACAACAACATCTTGACAAAATGCAGGTCTTTGACTAACCATCATCATATTTTTCTTTCCCCTGTATGATTTTTAACACCTTTGCCTGATGAAGAAGTCAGTGGAGCTTCAAAAGCTTGTAAAAGGTATTTTGTGCATTTTGGTTGGCCCAATAAAGTATCACTGTTTTGTGGATTTTTGATGTTACTGTACTTTGCTACATGGCCTACATGGGTACCCTGGGAATGATTTTTGAACACTCTAGTTCTTCTATGTGTCATTTTCCACGCTTTAATGGGGAGAGCTACTGCTTTAACACTATGTTTTTGTCAGCACATTGCATCATCCTATTAACAGTCCCTCTACATTAATGAAATGATTAACTCTAAATTCATTATAGATTGTTGCCAGCCTTGGAAAAAATCCATCAAGGACTGCTGCTGACTGAGTCACTTCAATTCATTTTAATAAGAGTTTTGAGGGTAAGGGTGGGGAGTAATGGTTGTTGAAGTCCATATAACTAGCTGATTTATCCTGAGAAACCCACACAACTGAGTGAGTATTGTTGTTAATTAAGACCTTTATATATAAGAGAAATGGACATTTAACTACCATGCCAGTTCCTGTGATGTGGGTCAAGTTCCCATCAACAATAAATACCATGCAATACTGAAAGTGTGTGAGCAACTGCCTGCGGTGAGAACTCTGTAGAAAACTAGAAGGCTGCATTCTCTGCCTCAAACCTGAAACAAATTATTTTTACCCCCAATGTCCTGGTGTCTCTTGGGGGCATGGGACACATTTCCACTGGTTTTGGTGCTCTCTGGGTCATATAAGGTCCATTCAAGGGCTTTTCCCCAACAAGAAGTGACACAAACATAAACTTGGAGATTAGTTACTTCATGGGGGAAGTCCTCCATTGGTTCTAAAATAGCCTACAGGGCCCCAAAAGTGCAAAAATGTCTTCCCATAACTACTTATGGGTTTTGGGGGTCCCCCCCCCCAGAAACAGGATTCATTAAAATCCTGTTGGGTTTAAGCAGAACCAAACAGAACGCCACAAAGGTTTTGAAGTCATCAGTGGTCTAGATGGTACAACATGTATGGTTTGAAGGGGAAAAAACAAGAAAAGTCTTAAAAGGCTGGTTATATTGGACATGACGTCCACAGCTAAATGTCTTTCCGAGACAGAGATTACAGGCTGCTAGGTACATGCATCAAGTTAAATCTAACAATGCACAGGGTAAAGATAATATCCTCTGGGATAAAAAAACAGAAGAATGTTTCCATTCTTTAAAGTACAAAGGTTGGTTGCAACTTTGTAGAGGGCTTGTAAACATGTTAGATTACAGTCAATAACTGGCTGTTCATTCTCTTTAGCCTGAACACAAACCCGAAGACATAGAGATTGAAATGGAGACAGGAGGCAGATTTAAAAGCATAAACTACTACCTCAGAATGATAAAGATAGTGTATGGGTGAAGGAAACAATCTGGAAGCAGAAAGAGAGAGCAGACTGGATGAAAGGGTTATATTAAAGAGTTAACTGGAAAGCTCTCTGCTTTTCTAGAGGAAGAGAAAAGTAAATATCATCAAATTACAAGGAAGCACAAAGAATACTCTGAAAAAGCCACATTTAAATAGACAACAAAATACAGAAGGATGTAGAAGAACTTCCTATCACTCATGTAGCTTCACTTCATCTTTAGGTTGATTACAAACCCAAATGAGCAATAGGTAAAGAGGACAACCATTCTGTTTAGATCATTCAGACACTAGCAAGGGAGCAAGGCACCCACTATGATGAGACCTCCTGAGGCACCAGCATAATCCCTTTTGTCCTTAGAGGGTGACCATAGGTTATGGCCAAAGAAGGTGACTGCTTGTGTATACACAGGACAGGGACATTCTGGCAAGGAATGCAAATCCTTTTGTTTGAGATATTCACAGCAGTCACCTGAACATTTCAGCAGCTCCTGACCATTTTTTTTCCTCCTTGGAAACCATTTAGCAAAAATCAAATCCTTTCATTCCTTGGTTTCTGCCCCCAAGACAAGGTTTTGGGTATAAATACTAGTGCTAAAACAACAGTTCCTTAGTCTAGTTTACAAGCAGTCAGGAATGCTGTCGGTTTGCTAGACTATACTCCTCTGCCAGCATCCTTGCTGGGGCAGCTATTGAGCCTTCTACGTTCTGGACTCCCATCGATTTGAACCATGACCCATGACTTGTAATATATCGCTGTTAACAAGGCCCCGACTATTCCACTTCTCCCACCTTTGCTTCTTAGTTCTTGTGTGTGTGTTATGTGGGTGTGTTGATTATTTCCTTAATAAAAATACAAAATCATATTTGGATTTGACTCTGGAGTTCTGTGATTTGGAATCAGCATAAACAGGTGTTGCCTTGGCCAAATTATTATTTTATTTGAGTTATTAAAATTCCCATAAAAATATTAATTTGTGGGTGCCCTCTTAGGACCCCAAGCATTTTGGATAACAGTATTATTGGATTTAAATTATGTTTCCTGTTGAGCTTGCATTACAAACATTACAGCTCCACATGAAAGTTGCCCAAAACCATTTACACAAAGATCAGCCAAGATGTTATGCCAGATCTAGCAGCTGCCAGGAATTTACAATCTGGATGGGATTACTTGTGTTTAGGACTATGACTGGTCCATATGGTAAATAATTTAGAAATGCTACAGCACCAGCAGGGAGCTTTGATCAAACAGAAGCCTTTTAATTTTAAACTTCCATGAAGGCACTGCAATATTCAAATCAGTCCTAACATGTTGTCCTATCCAGTTTAACTGAGGCTTATGAAATATTTTTGACAAGACTATGCTTTTGCTAATACAGTGAAACTCTAGTCTTATTGAAATAGTCAAAATAATAGCCACCTTATACATAAGGCACACATAATGTATATCAAATGTATAAATTGAACAATAGAAAAAATGTCATTATAAAACCTACACTCTCAGTATAAATTTCATTTGTCATGGGAAATACAAACATTGTTAAAAAAAATTCAACATGAGAAAATAAAAATCAAAGGTACTAAATACACTAAAGTCAACAGCTCTTGTCTGATCTTGGAAGCTAAACAGGGTCAGCCCTGGTTAGTATTTGAATGGGAGATGATAACAAATACTAGGTGCTGCAGATTATATTTTAGAGGAAGGAACTGGTAAAACCATTTTTGAGTATTCCTTGTCTAAGAAAACACTATGAAATTCATGAGGTTGCCATAAGTCAACAGGCAACATAAAGAGTTTATCATATTGGCTTTACTTCCTTGATAGGTGGCAGATCTTATTGCATTTCCCCATTGCTGGGAGGTATGCAGCCCATTTGCAACCTGGGCTTCTACCACATCTTTTCAAGAATGGGAAAATCTCATTCTTGAAAAGATGCAGAAGGAGCCTGGTGAAGCCTGGGTTGCAAATGGGCTACGTACTCACCAGCAACAGGGAAATGCGATAATATCTGCGTTCATAAAGTTACATCCCACATCTATCATGGGAACAAAGCCAATGGGATAAATTCCAAAGACACATACACACACACACTATCTGCATTTACTTTGTTGTAAAGGTTGAGTCTTGAGACCAGAAGTATTTTTGATTTTGGATTTTTTTGGAACTGGGAATATTTACATATACATAATGACATTTTGGAGATGGGACCCAAGTCTAAACATGAAATTCATTTATGTTTCATATATGCCTTACACACATAGCATGAAGGTAATTTTATACACAATATTTGTAATCATTTTGTGCATGAAGCAAAGTTTGCGTACATGGAACTATCAGAAAACAAACATATCACTATCTCAGCCACCCATGAGGACAAATTTTGGATTTTGGAATATTTTCGACTTCAAAATTCTGGAGAAAGGTCACCCAACCTGCATTATCATTTTGTATTATAAGATACAAAGTCACCATTTGAGTGACCATTTCCATTCTTGGAAATGCCTAATCTGGCCAGAGTGGCACATGCCTTGGTTACATTGTGTTTGTATTACTGTGATTCACTGTACATAGAACTGCCTTTCTGTACATAGAGCTGACGTTTCTGATCACTTTTCAGTCAGCTCAAAAAGCAGCAGCCAGATTGTTAAATGGAGCTCACTCTAGGGAACACAACAGCTCCAGTGGCTGTTGGTGCATTTCCAGACACAATTCAGAGGGCAGATGATGACCTATAAAGCTTGGGTTTAAGCTATTTGAAAGTCTGTATCTCCATATATGAGCTTGGTTGACCTCTATCCTACTAGGTAGAGGCACTTTTCTCTGCCCAGTACCTTTTCAGGCTCATTTGGTTGGGACAAAGGAGAAGACCTTCTCAGTGGTTGCTCCCAGACTTTGAGACACCTTCCTAGAGAGCCTAGGATGGCTCCACCCTTCATCTTCTTCCACTGACAAGTGAAAACTTTTCTAATCTGTCAGGCTTTTAGGAAATAACTGTGGTGGGCTTTTAATGATGGGTTTTTTTTTTGTTCTTTAAATATTGTCTTTGAATGGATTTTAAATGGTTCTAGCTCTGTGGACTTTTTTTAAAACAGACAACACAGATATTTTTGTGTTTGTTTTAAATCTGTACTGATTTTAAGAATTTGTAAGCCATCTTGATTCCCATTATTAGAAAAAAGGAGAAATATAAATTATGATGTGATCAACTACAACAATATCATACTAAAGAAAGGAAAAGGATATTTTAACACTTACTTCTTTGGCAGGTAGTGCCTCTGTAGCCAGGTGCACATTCACAGATTCCTTCATCTGGAGAACATGATGCTCCATTTTTGCAATAACAGGACAATGAACAGTTTGGCCCCCAGTGTCCTTCAGTGCAGACGCTGTCACAACGCATACCTGAAAAAGAGGTTAATGTACACCACCATAATTAGTAACACTGGAGGAACCTCAAATTTGAGAAATCACATGAGAATGCTAACTAGGAAGCCAACACCGTACATCTGTCAGAGGCTCTATTTATCATACACGAAGCCATGTTCCACAGTCTTTTGCCTAGAGTAATTTAGATCCAAACTAGATTTGGCAATGACAAACCTCTTTGCTAAGTTTGAAAAGGACAAAAAGGATACCTAAGGAAGGCTTTGCACCCTTTACCTATCTGGCCCATTTCCACTGAAATCTGGAATACTTGTCCCATACTTTATGTAACTGGATCAGACTCTATTTCAAATAAACAGAAGTTCTAGTTTAGATCTATGGAAAGCCTATCCAGACAACAATGGGGCCCAAAGGCAATAGCATCAAAGTTTATCAGGTGAGTTACAAGTAAATAGATTCAGGATAATTATTTTTATGAGACCAAAATTCAAACAAACTAAAGTTGAGAATTATGAAGTAATCAAGCAGTGTTATCTACAGTTTAATCTTTCAAAGGAAAAAAGATTGAATTTTCACAAATGGGGCATTGCTTTATGAACTCACCAATTTATAATGCAACAATTGGTCACAAGAATTAACAGACTAATCTTCTCTGTTTTGTCTGTTTTTCTTTGATAACTAGCCAAAATGTTTCTACTCAAAGCCTTAATTGAATAGATATTCTTGTTTGGCTTATAAATTCTAGAGACAGGCAATTCAGTCAAAAAGATTTAGGACTTTAATGGCTTCTTTCATAGCTGCTGTACAGAATGCTCAGTTCTTACTCTCCTGTTATTCCAAAGGATCTGGGTATCTTCCCTGACATTAACAAAGTCAGGTCATATCCAGATTTTTTTACATCATGCTATAAAATAGGTTTATCATATTTTAAAGAGCCATAAAAGTAGATGTTGGCTGACTGCCTACTTCAAACCACTGATCACTATGTTGGCTATAAACTGTGCCACTACAAATACTTCAGTCCTAACCTTCATTGTATGTAAATAACAACAAAATTGACATTCCTTTCTCCTTTTCTTGCCTCTTCTGGCAGCCACCTCACCTGCCCCACCAAGCTGCCCTGTTCCATCGCCCTCATGGGGCCAGAGGGACCCTCACCTGCCTTGCTCTTCTATCACACCTTTCCCCCAGGTATGTCTCCCTTTTCCCCTCATCCAAGAGTCTATGTCTCCCCCTCTCACTTATGTTTTACTAGGCCAGCCTCTATCCCTTCTCAAAGCTCTCAATGGACCCAGCATGAAGGTGATGATGAGGCAGAAGCAGCAGCCAGGAGACAAAACAGCAGTAGACCTTTTAGAAGTCCCCAAACCTTCCTCTGAAATACAGCCTACAGCACTGGTATTCGTTGGTGGTTGCTTATCCAAGTACTAACCAGGGCTGGACCTGCTTAGCTTCCAACATCAGACAGGATCTGGTACCTTTAGGGCATTGAGGTCATTATATATATTTCCTCACTCCTGTATTGTGTACAGTTTTAGTTGCTGCATCTCAAAAACAATATTATAGAGCTGAAAAGAGTGTACAATATTGCCAAAATCCGACCATATCTCTCCGCCTCTACTGCCAAGATCCTGGTCCATGCCCTAGTGATCTCACGACTTGATTACTGTAATGTCCTCCTGGCTGGGCTTCCTTTTTCTCACCTCCGTCCTTTAATCTCTGTCCAGCATTCAGCTGCACGCATTATCACTTCCACCCACCGCTCTGACCACATCTCTCCTGTGTTGGCATCCCTTCACTGGCTCCCTCTCCCTTTCCGCATTCAGTATAAGCTCCTGCTGTCGACATTCAAAGCCCTCCATGGACTGGCCCCTCCTTACTTATCTGACCTTCTTTCTCCTCACCTTCCCACCAGGGCCCTCTGTTCTGGTAGTCAAGGGTTCCTGTCCCAGCCCTGGATTTCCTCTGCCCCATCCCGGATTCGCCCCTTTTCACTTGCTGCCCCTCACTCCTGGAACCTTCTTCCCCCACAAGCAAGAGCCATCACTTCTTTAACCAGCTTCAAAACGGAGTTGAAAACCATCCTATTCAGAGAAGCCTTCCCAGGCATCGCATAATTGTCGCTTACTATCTGATGTTCTGTTGTTGGCTGTTTATTGATCCATTTCCTGTATTGCTATGTACTGTATATGCATTATCCTACTTGTGAGTATGTATTTTCCCTGGATAATGATTAACCTTCCATTTTGAAGCCAAGCCCTCCCTTCAGTCCATCTGCCTTGGTCCAGGCCTCAGAGGTAGAGAGGAACTCCTGGACCTCTTACCCTTTCCCGTCACCACCCCCTTCTCCTTCTGTGTCATGTCTTTTTAGATTGTAAGCCTGAGGGCAGGGAACCGTCTAACTAAAAAGATTGTATGTACAGCGCTGTGTAAATTTACAGCGCTTCATAAATAAAGGTTAATAATAATAATAATAATAATAATAATAAGGAAAAGAAACCAAATTATCTGGGGGCTGCAGGTAATGACAAAAGATTATATCATGTGGATCTCTTTTTTTAAAAAAAAAGTTCAGAAAGATGGTGACTGATGGGGGGTCATGACAAACGCTCATGGAATTATAGTGGGGAGGAAGAGTTTAGAAAGAAGTCTTTCTCCATCCCTCAAAACTCAGGTATACCCAATGGACATTGAGGTGAAAAGGGAATTGGCTGGATACAATTCTCTGATATACAAATTAGAGAAGAAATGAAAAGGAAGGAAGGAAGGGAGCATTTTAATGGTACTCTTACAAATCTATGTTACAACAACCTTTGTTAATATACAGTGGGCCCTTGGTATCTGCTGGGGTTTGGTTCCAGCCCCACCCCACCCCCCACAGACACCAAAATCCATTTATGTTCAAGTCCCTTTTTATGCAGTGGAATAGTAAAATTATTCTCCTTATATAAAATGGCAAAATCAAGGTTTGCTTTTTTTGGAGGAAAAAATGGAATATTTTGAAGCCATTCATGGTGGAATCTGTGGATGCAGAGTCCATGGATATGGAGGGCCAACTGTAGTTGGCATAGTTTTGAGCATTTCAAAATGACTGTCACGGCAAGTATCAGATACTTGCTGTGCTCACATTCACTTGGTAATTCTGCCCGTATTTTATCTTTGGCCCAAAATGCATGGGTCAAATAAGGCAGCTTCTGGCCTCTTGTGGGGGGGGGGATGGTGAAGTGTTTACATGATGCACACCCCCAAAGAGGCTAGAAGCTGATCTGAGGCTGCACTAAGCGGGGAAAGCTGGCCCGAAAAAGGAGTGGATACAATTCTTTCCTGCTGCCAGCCAGCTTGAGACTGTGGCAGTGGCCCACTTTGGAAGCGGGACATGTGGTCACCGCAGTCCTGTCTCAATTCTGGCCAATGCGGCTTCTGGCTACTTCTTTCAAGCCATGTGCTTTGGCCCTTTGTTTGCCTAAACTATATTTCCAAATATTAAATAGAAATTTTAAGTTAGGGCAGCACTAGAAATCTGGTGACTGGAGGAAAATTTCACATGGCGGTGTGTGTGTGTGCAGAATTCTTTCTTGGGAAGACAATGGCCTCATCTCCCCCATAGTTACATCTCTGGGATGAGGATAATACTGGATCCAAGTTTTATGTTTGTTTTTTCAGGGGGGGGGAGGACATAGTTGCCCTCAACCACTGCCTACTCACTTGCACTTTGCCTCTGTGTCCAACATGCACAAAAAAGTTAAGAAGGAGCACAAAAAAAATACAGAATTATGCTTCATCATCTTACTGCTTGTATGCCCTGAAAGAACAAGTGAAAAAGAACAAACAACAAGGAACCCTTCTCTACTGAGATACAGAGTTTAGAAGCTGCAGCATCTAATAGCTTCCATGTCAACTTGGGCAGTCAATCCATCTTAGATTTTACTCTGAATTTTAAAGAGCTATTTCCCCCTTCAAAGATAGTTTCTTTTGAAGTTCAGACTAAAATCCAGAGGGGATTCACTACAGCTTGGAAAGTGCCTATTATTTATTTATTCAGTCTACATGACACCTTTCCTCCCAGAACTGGGACATAAATTAGCTTATAATATTTTAAAAAATATAAAATAGATTTTTTAAAAAATCCTTACAAAATATTATTTTAAAAATGAACTGTCTATTACATTAAAAACTCTCCAAAATATCAAATTAAAAATTAAAAAAGATAAAACACATTAACAGCAGTACATCACACTATTAAAAGCCCTTTCTTTAAAAAAAAACCAGTTCACAAAAACTTGTTGGACTTTTTTTGTAAGGCTTTGATTGCTGATGGAAGAACAAAGGCGGCTGGTGGCGGGAAGCAGTCTAGCCTTCCTAGAAAGACTCCTAGTACAGTAGTGTAATAGTAATAGGAGAATGCTGAATTAGATGGGATTCTGTCATGCATTCAGAAAGACAGTGGTTTTGCTCTTATGGTTCTCTCTTTTTTTTAAAAAAAATGATTTGTCTTGAATTAGGAAAATGTGTTACGCAATATATGCCCAACATGTCATAGTGGTCCGAGCATTGGACTAGGACTCTGGAGACCAGGTTTCAAATCTCAGATCTGCCATGGAAACCCCCTGAGTGACCTTGGCAAGTCACAGTCTCTCAGCCTCAAAGGATGGCAATGGTAAACCCTCTCGGAGGAAATCTGCCAACCCCCAACCCCCCAAAAAACCCCAAACACACCATGATAAGGTCACCAGAAGTCAGAAATGACTTGTAGGCACACGACAATGACAAGAAGGAAGATAATAAATAGTTGACAAGCCCGCTTTTGTTCCAATTAGTGTTGCTTACACACCATACTGGGCAAGGGGAGTACAAGATTCTATTATCTATACTAACGGGCTGTGCAGACCGCCTCTGCAGCCACCTTCAGGTGCGCTGGATCAGGGCCATGGCAACCACAAAAGGCATCCAGCCTTTTCAGGGCACAAAAAGGAGCTGCAGGGGCTGTGCAGACTGTCAGTTTGGGCTGTCTCGGGGGCGGAGTTGGGGTGTAGCTTCTACACAATGCATGCTCCGGCTCCACTCCAAGGTGGTGTGACACTGTACGCCACACTGCATGGCACACGGCATTGCGGTGCTCCTCTAACGCTGCGTACATATGACAGTGTCGCCAAGTCGTGGCAATGCAGCTATCACGCCATTTGTTGCCACAGCCCCAATCTGGCTGTCAAAGGGTTGGCTGGAGGAGTTGGGGCATGCTATGTCCTGACTCCACTCCCCAGCCAGCCTTAATGGCCGGTCTGCACAGGGCCTAAGAGTATTATGGTCATCCCCCCCCCCCCCCGGATACCAGTTTGTTGCAGAAGGCTAAGAAGAGTACACGACAGGCACAAAAATGACAGCTACTTACTGAAATCATAGGACTCTTTTTCTTCTAAAGTTAACAAAACTCAGTTGCTGTGTGTGTACACACATGTATGTGTATTTCATTTCCTTCTAAAAGGTCTCATTTACATGTCAAATGTCAGTAGGCATCCACTGTAGCTCTCAGACTTTATTGTCTCTCTACAGTGCTTTCTATTATCAATTGACTAATATTCAAGTACAGCTACTGAATGAATCATAATGGCTAAAGAAAAGGGAAGAGAGATCCAGAAGAATGATTGGCTTTGTATATATTCCATGGGCAATGTGTTTCAGGTCCACTTCCTAGTAGATTTTTTTGAAGGAGGAATTCAGCAAAAATTGACTTGGTATATTTGAGGGAGGGGGAGGATTCTTAAAACATCCCTACATGAATATTTTCTCCCATAAGCAGAAGAAGTGGAACAGATTGTCAACAGAGAAAATTAACTCCTCTCCCTATGCACACAAGAAGCAGTCCTACCCAATCACTCTACAGAGGGTGAATCATGTCTAGGAAATCCTTCTTAATGCAAGAAAGACTGAAGATGAAAGTTCAAAACGTTATATTTTAGGCCTTTCTACTGACTTGAAGACTGTCAGAGAAATGACTGTAGTGGAAAATGTTTTACACTAAAATTTGACAAGCTCTCAGCAACTAATTTTAGGCAGGATACTGAACAACCATAAAGGGTCTGCTTTTCCTGTGTGAATGTGAATTGGAATGGAATGTAACTGATTGCCAAGAATGGGGGGAAGGGACTTGTTATACCATCACAACATATTACAAGCTGATTTTTGTCTGCCTAGCTGAATTTTCTGAATCAAGGGACTAAGTAACTTATTTCTCAACAGCTTGGTACAGTCTTTTTTAAACTTGAAACCTAAACAGAGTCGCCTAAATTTGCATCTGAATTGGGTTCCAGAGTGAGAGACACTGAGCCCTCTTAAAGGAATCTGTGTGAATATCACACTTTAAAATATGTGACCAGGCTGCTAAATATAGGCCTAGATATGTATATGTCTGAAAGAAACGTTTTTGAAGAGGATTCTAATAAAAATAGCTGGGTAACCATTTTGGTTCATGTAGAACACCAAAAGGGCAAACCGAGAATAACATAAGACATTGCTTTTTCTCTTACTGTTTTTCACGTGATGTCTTATTAAACGAAAGCACACATAATAAATTCAAAACAAACTTATTAAAGTTGAAAATTGAAATGTTTCCAGAGATCCAGTATGAAACATTTTTAATATTTTTAAGTGAATATGGTTTAATGGCTTTATATTTAACATTCTAATGAAATATAACTATATATATATATATATATTCATGAGTCATTAAGTAAAAATTACATTTGTGTGACCCTCACATGCCTACCATACCCACTTCGTCCAATTTCATTGGGATTCAATTAATTTTATCCAAATCTATACATTTGCATGGTTTTAAACAGACTTCAGTTGTTTCAACTGGTTTTAGTTTTAATTTGTTAAACTGATGTGTATTCAGTCTGTTTAAATTATCCTTATTGTCTTATTGTCAGGTGAAGACATTTTATTTAAACATGCATTTTAAGATGCTGCAGCTTGGTTTTATTGGGAGATGAGGTGGTTAGTTTTAGATTATTATTTTTAACTTTGTATGTTTGAAAAAATATATATTTTAATTTTTTATATTTTTATTTAATTGTATGATTTTAATTGTTGTTTTAATGCATTTTATATATGTTGTTAGCCATCATCAGTCCCACTTTGAGCCAAAGGCAGGATGAAAATAAATAAATAAATAACATTAGTCTTAAACATTTCAACTGATATTACTGTATGCTGTTCTGAATTCCATGAATACATGATGGGATATAAACACTTGTGCCATTGGATTTCTGATTTTAATGTATGGTCTTGAAAGGCAGACAGTGAAGAAAATTGACAGGAAAAGAATCAACTCATTTGAAATATGAAGCTGGAGGAGAATTCTATGGATTGCCAAAATAACCAATAAATAGGTACTAGAGCAAATCAAGTCTGAATTATCCCTTGAAGCCAAAATGACCATCTCAGGCTATTGTACTTTGGACATGTCATGAGACAATGTGACAAAAGATTATAGTGCTTGGTAAACTGGGAGGAAGCAGAAAAAAGATCCTATTACAAGTGGATAGACCCATTCAAGGAAGCCACCACAGTTTGCAAGACTGGTGATGACATGGATTTTGGAGGTTTCTTATTTGTAGGATTTCCACAAGTCAAAGCTGACTTAATGGCAATTAACAGTAACAATAAATAAATTAATAATAATTTCCCCCATGCCGAAGAGATAGCAGAAAATAGCAAGATCCATGTGCCTGATCGAGAAAGTAAAAGTCAAAAACCTTATTTATATTTGCATGCACGTGTGGCAAATAAAGTATAAATAGTTAATATTTACCACTGGATAACTCAGCATTTCTAAAGGAATTTATAATAGAAACAGTTTGGTGCATGCTCAGATTCAGAGTAATAAAAGTTAGCAAACAGCTCTGCTTTATTTGGTGAATGATTTAAGCCTACCAACAATAATACTGCACAGGTAATTTGTATGGAGGCCTTTGACATAATTTTACCTCATATCAACATGACTAAAACAACTGGATGTAAATTCTGAATATTGAAAATGTATCATACAAAATAAAAGAATTATTTATGTTTGTACATTAATTTCATTCTTGATAAGCAGACTGGTAAAGAAATGTTTTTGCCAAGAGAATGGACAAAGGACTCTTTGATGACATTTACAAGTTGCTAGGCAATAGCTAAATGGCCATGATAAACTTCAGCTAAGCAGCTCTGAAGAAATCCTCATGCATTTAATGCTCAAAGAATGACGCCAAGAGCTTCACATCTAAATTAGCATTCCTGCAGCAACTGTAATTGTGTGAATGAAGTAAACAGTCCCTTGAATAATATTGTCTATGCATTTTTGTCTAGGCATTTTTAATGTAATAGTTTTAGTGTTTTAACAGACTAATACTTTAGTATTTTCCAGATGTTTTTCTAAACATGTGAAGTGCTAAAATTGGGGACATGGATGAAGGTTCACATAAGCTCTCCTCCCAGAAATGATCCAGAGGACCTGTATGTAAGTCCTACCTTCACATGTTTGTGAAAAAGTCTGTAGAAGGCTTTGTAACCACATTTGGCTGAATGTAATAACAAATTCCATTAACAGGAATCCACCCTTATCAGGGCTTCTGGGCAGAGCAACTTTATAACTGCCTTCAGCTGAATGTGATTCCCTGTCATGTTATTTCTATGGAAAAACCCACATGGCTGTTGTTGTGAAGTGCAAAGAAAACTGATTGTATTGTTAAGTCTTGTCTATTAGAATGAAATTAATGAAACAAATTAAACATTCAACAGTGCTACATTCACCTCCTCACTGTGCATTGACCTCTGTTTGCCACATGTTCCCCATGTCAGATTTACAGGAAGCAGATGTTGGAGGCAGACCCAGAATAAAAGTTGGGTAATATGTAGTGAAAGTGTGCAGTAAAAGTTCTATCTGTGTGCTACTTTCACTCTTTGGAATATCAGTCCTTCATCTGGGCGTAACTGCCTGGGCTAGCTAGGGGTTAAAAATAAAAGACTGAATAGCATTTTTAGTCCAAATTTGAATCAAAACTTTGAATGGGGAGTCAACATTTACATAAATCCCATTGATTCAATGGTTCTGGAGTACAGCATCCAATAATACGTATCACATTTTAAGAAGGATATAGACAAGCTGGAGTGAATTCAGAGAAGAGCAAGAAAAAAGATAAGAGGTAGGGAACAAAACATATGAGGAAAGGTTGAGGGAGCTGGGCATGTTTAGCCTAGTAAAGAGAAGACTTGGTGACATTGAGTGGTGTACTCCTTAAATATCTAATCACCTGTCACAGAGAGAAAGGAAGGTACAGATTTGTTCTCTACTGCCACAGAATAGGAGCAGATGGTATATGAGGCCCCTTCCTATACTGTCTTTCTATAAGTCTACTTTTGTAAGGAATAACAACAGAATTTAAGTAATAGTCAAGTGTTATTTCCTCCCTAACATGGGAAGGACACTGACAGTTTGGTGAGGTATAGAGGAGCTCTCTGGCTAAGAATTCGAAGGCGCGTTACAGACGGGCGCAAGAGGCGCTGTCATCGCACTCCTTCCGGTGTGCCTTGCCCCTCACGCGTAATCGATACGTCAAAATGGCGGCGCCCTATACAGATGGGCGCCGCCATCTTGATGTAGCGGACGCTCTGCGTCCGCACATCCCAACCCAGAAGAGACGTCGCGAGTGCGTGCTTTGGCACTTGCGACGTCTCTTCCAGGTTGTCGGAAGGAGCGCGATTTCCGCGCTCCTTTTTTGCAGCACGGAGGAGTCGCGCGGTTTGGCTGCTGCGGCTCCTCCGCGCTGCAACTGGCAGCGGCCCAAGACCACCCCTTTTGAGCGGTCTGTAACGGGCCCAAGTAACCCTCTCGAAACTACAAGTCCCAGGATTCCATAAGATGGAACCATGGCAGATGAAGTAGAAACATAGTACTATAATTGTGTGGTATGAAAGGACTCTCTTGCACAACAGTTTTTAATTATTTCTTTAGTTAAATAAATTAAGCATTTAAATCTAATAATGCTATATTACTACACTGCTTTGTTGATACTATATCTGTTGCAATGCACAAAAGCATGGTATAATTTCTAGATTTAAATACATTAAACAAAAACTTCCCACAGTTGACAGTTTATAGTGCCATAAACAATTCAAAGCTACCCAAATTCTATATGATTTATAAAAACACACAGGGCCAATCCATAAACCAGCATTACAGTGTGCTATGTACGTGTGCTTATAGCACTCCATAATGCATTAGGTGTTCTTCATAACTGTAGACCTAATGTAAGTTGCTAACTGCTTTTCTGACTGCTCTGAAGTTATCAGTAAGTTCTGACATTTTCCACAAAATGTCACAGCACAGCAATGAAAAAAATGTGCTATGACCTGTAAAATTCTTCAGATCATTCTGCAAAAATCAGTGTTTTTCTTTAAAGGTTTAATGGAAAATCCTTGTCAAACACATCTTAGCTGATCTTAAGAGACATACTTCTAAGCACAAAATTAACATGGTTGCTTGGGAATAAGGAGGATGTTCACTAAGTACATAAAATTTCAATTCTCATAAATCTTCAGCCAGTGTAGTGTCATAGCTCTCAGACTAGGACTACAGAAACTAAAGATGAATTCATATTTTTCTTTTAGCTCAATTAAGATGAATCTACTCCCACCTCAATCTTTCTATGTACTTCATTATGCCTACCTCAAGTAAGAGAGGATGTCTGGGAGCAATTGTGCCAATGATCAAAGAAATCTCTACATCCCACAGAGTAATTAGATCATCATAAGAAGAACTGGTCATGCCAAAGCAAAACTCTCTAAACTGTCTCAGAAACGCCAATCAGATTCGATCAACCTCAAGAGCTGTGATGGTAAAATGTAGTCCTCTAGGTGATGTAAGACTGTGACTCCCAGCACTCTTCACCACTAGCTGTGCTGAGTAGGGCTGATGGGTAGTGCAGTGCTACAAAATCTGGAGGGCCATACTGACCATCTCTGCTGCAGAGGAACAATTTACTTCCTTGACTTCATACCAGGAAGTGATCTGACCGTAACATTTATGTGCTACAATAATAGAGACTATCTTTTGTTACTGAAAAGGAGGAGTAATCTGATATGCCTTTAAGACTACAGCGCACCTACTTACTCTGAAAGCCGCGCACCGGTAGTGGCAATGGCACGCATGCCACACTGCACCACACTCCGTGCACGAGTCCCATTGTTTTTAATGGGGCTCAAGCATTTGTGGTATTTCCCTTATACGGGGGGGGGGGGGGGTCTGTAACAAATCCCCCGTGTCAGCAAAAGGACCACTGTATTTATTTATTTAGTTAAATTTTGCACCAGTGAAAGTATCTGTTAGAACAGCCTTCAGTTTCATGCACCTAAACCTTCAAGCAAAGTTATACAGCTGTCAGAGATGGATATAATGTGCCAGTCTTGCCTGCATGAAGCCAAGATCACTGGGATGCCTGCTGTTGTGTTGCATCCCTACAGTCCCATGAAGGAGGGGTCTACCTACTTTGTTTCTGTGAGAAAGGGATTTCCCATGGATAGGATAAAGAACAGCCTTGTAACTCCGCTCTCCTACTTTGTTCCTTGAACCGACCCCAAATCTCCCTACTTTCTTTGATTCTGCTCTGCTTCCTACTTTGGCATTCCAGTGACTTATTATCAAGCAATCCTGTTATGGCATACTGCCAAATTTCTTCCTGGACTCCATATAGAAATTCTCAGTTTCTACTTCCTCTGCCTCTGTGGTTGGTGCATACATTGAATTATGGTGATATTTATTGCCTTTATACCTTTATTGGTTCATACATAAGCATATTTCATCCCATTTCGGCATTAATCCATAGCTTTTCTTTTTAAAACACTTAAGAAAACATTTTATTATATATATTTAAACCTATAATAAAACATGTATTTCTCATGTGCTTTTTCTCAAAGCATGTGTTTTGAGGCAATAACTCTGAACACAGTTATCTGGGGGTTAAGTTCCACTGAATTCAAGTCAGAAATGTTTAGGATTGCATTGCTGTTGTTGTGTGCTTTAATATTATTATTATTATTATTTCTTTATATAGCGCTATAGATTTGTACAGCGCTGTACATAAAAACAAGTTGTTTATATCTTATCATGACCTTAAGAGGTTTTCTTGGCAAGATTTGTTCAGAGGAGGTTTGGCACTGTCTTCACTACAGGCTGAGAGACTGTGACTTGCCCAGTGTCATCCAGTGGGTTTTCATGGCCAACTGGGGATTTGAACCCTGGTCTCCATAGTTGTAGTCTTAACTCAAACCACTACACCACTCTGGCTCTCAGAATTGCATTGTACATTGTATTCATTTTTTAGGGCTGAAAGGCAGGGTATAAATACCATAAATAAATAAATAAATAAATACATTCTTAAGTGTGAAATTATCGAAAGATAATTACATGCCTATCCTTACATTAGTCTGGAGAAAAGAGATCTGATCAGTTTGCTTCAAATTGCAACCAAGCTAAATACTCAAGAATATCTACCATGAAACTGGAAGGTGCCAAAAGACCATCTGTTCCTGTCCTTTGGCCCTTGTCTAGATAATCAGATCACATTGTGACACAAGCAGAAAGCTTCTTGAAAAGTAACTATGGTATGTTTTTACTGGTCTGGTATTTTTATCTGTTCTTAAACTATTAGATAGGAACATTTATTGTACATGGCCATAGGTCATCACAAAAAAGCATAGGCTAATACAAAAACAATAAATAAATAAGACATTAAAATAACACACTGAATGTACTTTACAATCCAGACTAAATCCCAAAACCTTCTTAAGTTTCAGTGATACAGATATACCAGACATTATAGAAGTCCATAAATAATTCTGTGTCATTTAAGGCAATTTCACAACAGGTTCTTAAACTACTGGTATTATTGTTATATTCCAATAGTTTTATATTTTCATAAGCCTCCCTTGGGAGTGGCAGCGCACACACAATAGTGGGACAGACATTCCAATAAATAAATTAATAATTTTTTACCCTATTTGACTCCAGTATTGAAAATACAGAGATATGTCAATGATGTCTAGACATACCACTTGATATAAAAAAGTGAGTGTTCTGGTATTTGGTTTCTAAAAAAAAAAAAAATCCCCACCCGCAGACAAGTGGTTGTATTGTCAGCAATAATACACACACTGGAATTTGCAAATGTGAACTGTGAAATAGGATAACATGTAAAGACAGACTTTAATATTTTTGGAGCATAGCTTTGCCATTTTAAAATGTTCTTTGGAGTTAAGAATTAGTCAAATGAAGGTGGTGTACATATTCACTGAATCAGAAAAGCAAAAAACAGGAACAAATGTGGGTAAATGAGTGCAATGCAAAATTCAAATTAATTCAAATGGCCAATAAATGGACAGCAGACTATTTTAAAAGCTCCTAAATGTATTTGCAGAACAAAGAATTGCTGAGATTAACATTTCATTTATAATAATAGTAATCTCTCCTGCCAGCACCAATGAGTGAAATACAGTACTTATAATTAACTTCAGTTCACATATTTATAGAGCCTTCATAAATACTTGGGGCAGGGAATCAAGACATGCAACTCGAGCAAGGAGAAACTCTATGTTAAGGGGTTGAATTGTGGTGATGCTCGTTTAAGTAACTACACATGGGATAAGTTGAAACATGTCAGCCATCATAGATATTATTCCAAATGGTACTGCAGCACATCTATAAGCAAGAAACAGATCAGTAAATAGTGCTAATCACATATCATAAAATACATATATTGCAAAAGGATACTATAATACTAAGAAGAATACCAAAAAATACACAAACTAATTGCTGATTTGTGACTATGGTTCTTCGTGTGGTCATCTGTGAATTCAAACATTTGGGGTTCTCTGCATCTGCACAGACCATCTTCAGAAACCTCTAGATCTAGATCTCTTCACTTGAAGGCTCACCCCCTCTATACTGCACATGCTTGTACAGTTCCCGCTCAAACTCCTTAGTTCCATGTTCATTGGAGTGGCCAGCATCCTTGGAAGCAATAGCGAGGAGGTGCATTGCTTGTGTTTCACAGATGCCCAATCAAAGAATCACAACTACAGGTAAGCCATCTGCTTTTCTTCTTTGTGATCACTGTGACTCATGGATATAGGGGCTTGCCAAACTATGACAAAACTGGATGGAGGGTGACTATGTTCACAACAACTGAAGCAAAGACAAGTCGAAAGAAGTAGAATTTCTGGCCTGAACCTGCAGTGGTTTACAAAGGTATGTCGCTGTGCACAAGTAGCTGCTTAACAGATAGTCTCAATGGACACACCAGCTAAGAAAGCAGATAAAGCAGAGACAGCCCTTATGAAATGAGAATGGATAGAGGAAGGCTCTGGTTTTCTAGCAGACTGTTAGGTTAGTGAGATGGTAGTAGCCACATTAGGAGATGCATTTCTTTTTGTAAATGCATTGCAAGGAAGCTTGACAACCTTGCTAATGAGTTCCAAGCAGACAAAAGTCTAGGGGATTTTCTGAAGTGTTTTGTCTGATCAAAACAGGCAAGGGCATACCTGACATCTAGCACGTGCCAGGAAATTTTGTCATCTGTTGGCAGGCTTGGGAAGAAGGTTGGAAGCAAGAGCTGCTGAGACAAATGAAAGGAGGAAACCACTTTAGGAAGGAAAGTGGCAAATAGGAACAGGAGCATCTTGTCTTTGTGGAAGTGAAGGAACAGTTGACCCACCCTCAAAGAGGCCAGCCCACTTGCCTTGTGACAGAGGTGATAGCCACAAGGAACATGGTTTTATGTATGAGGAGCTGAAAGTCACATGAGGCAAGGGATTCAAAAGGACAGCTCATTAACTGGGAGAGGACCAACCACAAGTCCCGGTAGGGAACAATGGGAGTTTGAGAAGGAAAAGTATTAATTAAATCCTTGAAGAAAAACTTAACCAGGGGCACACAAACGAAGAAGGGAACTCTTGAGATTGAATAATGGCCAAAAGAGCTACCATATACACTCTTATCGAGGAGATGAAGAGGACTTGTGATGGAAACTCAGTGCCAGTCCACATGAATGTCACAGACAAAAGAGAGGAAGCAACCTCACTTATAGCAGTGCAACTTCCTGGTAAATTATCTATACACAGAATGAAGTATGGCTAATGTCTCAGAGGGAAATATCCACCAAGCTCTGAGATGAAGGCTGTGAAGATCCAGGTATCGAATCCAACCATCTGCTTGTGAGAGGGGATCATGGCAAAATGGAAGTTTGCAAAAGCAACAATGAAAAAGATGTCAGAGCATGGTGAAGCATGGCTGTTGAAGCCACCAAGGTGTCACAGTCCACAACATCATCTCTGACCTTCAGAGGACCTTGGCAATGAGTGAAAAGGGAAGGAAGGTGTAGAGTAGAGGATCATCCCATTCAAAAAGAAATGCATCTCCTAATGTGCCCAATCATGAGCTCCCTGGGCACAGTTGCAAGACCACTGATGGTTGTCTGTGTTGGCAAACAGGTCCATTTTTGGATGGCCCCAATGGTCAAATATATCATGGAGGACAAGGGGAAGAAGTTTCAACTTATGAGACTGGTTTTGTGATCTGCAGAGAACATTGGCCATAAAGTCTTCCCTCCTTGGAAGGTAAACTCTAATTTCATTATGTGATGGTGAGCCCAAGAAGAATCCAAGTGGGTGTCTCCTTGCTTGTTCAAATAAGAAACCACCATTGTGTTGCTTATGATCTGAACATGGCAGTTGACAAGAAAGGATTCAAAGGCTCTGAAAGCTTTGACCACAGCAAGTAGCTCAAGAAAGTTGATGTGGTTCATCTTCTCTTGAGCAGACCAAGTACCTCTGACAGAGAGACCATGTAAGCTCCCCAACTAGGAGTGGACACATCCGTCATGACCATTCCATTGTGCTTGGGAATGGAGAACAGAATGACTTTGGGCAGGCTTGACAGCAATGTCCACCAGTGTAGCAACCAACAAACTGAGGTTGGGGACAGAGAATCATAAGAGGTTCATCCACTTCCAGAACAAACCTTTGGTAAAAAAAAAAAAAGTGTGGTGCTGTTGAAAGGTGAAGGTGAGGACATGAAAATGGAAGAAAGATGGTCATGTAGTGCAAAATACAGGAAGCAGTGAGGAATAGGGAGGGTGCACATGCTGGATATCACAAACCAATCTCCATGGTGCATCACCATTCTGAACATCTTGGAGTTGATGTTCCTGAGATCCAAGATGGACTCAGTTCTTTGACTTGTTTGAGTACTGACCTTCTTTTCCCAAAGTCGAACCCAATGGATGTCCCATGTCTGGGGTCACATTCAGTGAGTGAAGTACTCAATCAATCCTCAATCCTCATCTTAGTGAGATGTCAATCTACCACTTCCAGCCATCTCATCATTACATTATAGAGGTCCAGGTGACCTGTTTATCAGCACTCACTTAGCACAACTGCATGAACTATCTCGTCTTTTTCTTCAGGAGCCTCCTTGCCATTGTTCTCCTATCCTACCTCCTCTAGTAGAGCAGTACTACAATGATCCTCTCCCACAAGCTGATGGTCAGATTCCATACCTGGATCTTCACAGTCTTCATCTCACAGCTTAGTGGATATTTCCCTCTGATATGTTAGCCATACATCATTCTGTGCATAGAGGAGGAGCCTCCTTGCCATTGTTCTCCTATCTTACATCCACTAGTAGAGCAGTACTACGATGACTATTGGATGGATCCTCTCCCAGGCTGGAACAGTATCTGATTTGGGATAGACTTGATTAATTGCTGGCAGATGAAAGCCATGAGCTAACATACTGATTCAGCCACCAGTTAATCTGTCAGTGATTAATCAAATCTGCTCACTCAAGAATAATGAAAAAAATGCTGTTTAAATTCTAAGACTCTTTTCTGTTTACCTTTCCAGACGTGTGTGTGTGTGCGCGCATGAAAGAGAGTGAGATGGAAATGGGGGAGTGGAGGAGAGAATGAATGAATGAATGAGAGACAGAGAGAGAGAGAGAGAGTCTTGGGAACTGACTTATTCCACTGGAAAAGGAGACAGGGTGGGGAGCAGCAGCTTTTTTCTCAGCTTCCATTCCATCTCCTTCTCCCCCAATCACTGACAAACAAAGGACACCTAAGCTAGACCCACAGCATGCCCACTGACCACCCAAAATCAGCATAAAAGTGCACCTCAACCTTCACACAAAAAATTATAGCAAAACAGAAGCAGTAAAGGAGATCATTAATGGATTTTTTGTGTTAATAACAAGAAACAGTTTCTGAATGATCTCCTATAGGAGAACAAGAAAAGTGCAATAGTGTCATGTGATAAAACTAAGGTAATAATGGGACTAATGAGTCTCTATGACATTATAATGCCTTGGTGCAATAAGACTCTTAATTGACTTACAAAGACAGCATTCTCAACAACAGTTTAAATTAATAATGTAATCTACACGTTCAGTACTTTCTGTATGTAATCTCCTTCTAATCTCACTGTTCTATAGTCCCTGCCCCTACTCCAATCACATGTACTATATTTCTATATACAGAAATATTGACATATCTGAAATTATGGATAATACATACTTTATGCATGTGATAAAATGGGTTATAGTCCATAATAGCACATTTACTAGTTTTTAATGTGCCACAGGAAGATAGCAATGTTTAGGATTACAATCCAAGAAAAACAATTTAGAGAAACTGGTAATGGAATGAATTGCAAGAAACTAGACAATAAAGAGATTAAGGAGAACTGCACTATAAAAGACCACAAAGGCTCTTAGTAGCTTTCTTTGCAAACTTGGTTCTTTCTTACCATGTTTGTTAATGGACTTTTTAGTTTGCTAATGGGACATGCAACCAAAATCCCACTGTGAAAAAGTTAGTGTCAGAATGTTGGCAAGACCACCAATATATAGTAATAATTTTTAGTTGGCAAAAGGCATATGTCCTAACCATCCAGCCTCAACATTAAGAGGTGGAAACATCCCTAACAGCCAGCCACTGCTACCTCATTAACAAAGGCGGGTTACAGACTGCCATAAGGGACATCCTTAGGACGTCCCATTTTGAAAAAGGGGCGTCTCTTCCAGGCGCCCCTACTCCTATTACAGACAGAGTCCGTAACAAATGGCGGCAGCCTTTCCACATGGCCGCCGCCATATTGATGTAGCGGACGCTGTGTGTCCGCACGTTGCGCCCCGGAAGAGACGCCGCGAGTGCGTGACTAGAGCCTCACGACGTCTTTTCTGGGACCCAGGAAGGAGTGCGATTTCCGCGCTCCTTCCTCGGAGCGTCCGGGAGCTGCGTGGTTTGGCCGCTGTGGCTCCTGGACGCTGCATGCGGCGGTGGGAGACCGCCGCATTTCGGCGGTCTGTAACCCGCCATAGCCTCTGATAAAGAAGCTCCTTTCTATAAAGTCTTTTCTATGCCTGTCCAGCCCCCAATTTCCCCCTGTCCAGCTAAAAAGGGTTTTTTGTTTTCTTTTGTTTTATGTTTAACAGCATAGGCATTGGGAGGGTGGTGTAGGAGGGCTGCAGAATCACAGACCTTCAGTGTCAGGATGCAACAGTGTGTACAGTAAACTATGTAATAAAGCTTAAGCTAGAAAAATAACGTTACACACACTGTAGCTGTGTGTGCCTGCTTTCAATGGACAAGGTAAACAATGGTTGCCTGTAGAATGCCTTACTGAGCATACAAGGGGGTATCATAAAATTTTAATTATCACCTTTTAAAAAATTGACGGAAAATTTGTTTTGATTTGTAGCTGTTGATTTATTTCATGTAGTCACCATCCAGATTTACACATTTTCCCCAGCATTTCTTGACCCTCCAAATACTGATATTGTAGAAGTCTGCAGGTTTCACTTTACAAGGGGGTACTGTAAAGTAATAAGTATCACCCGGAAGTTATTACAGTATATTGATGAAATTTTGACAGTGTCATCATTGGTCCCTAAGGGCATATTGTTGAGAAAATCAGCACATTGTGTCCTTTATTTTTGTGACAGGTTGTGCCAGAAATGACTAGTGTAAAATCCTCGTAAGGCGCAATCTGCAGACTTCTACAATAATGGTATTTGGAGGATCAAGAAATGCTGGTGAAAAATGTGTAAATCTGGATGGTGACTACGTAGAGGTAAGTTAACAACTACAATTCAGAAAAGAAACTTTCTGTCACATTTTATTGAAGGTGATAATTAAAACTTTACAATACCCCCTCGAACATGAACAATAAAAAAAGAGAGAAGGGAGGATGCAGATTAGTCTGTCTTACTAGTTCTCTCCACAATGTTGAAAAATATCTATAGACCAAAAAGAAAAGTGGAGGCTGGTGAAAGAATAAAGGTGAACCCTAGATACATTTTGGAAGAAGCTTTCAAGTGTTCTCTAGAATATTCAAAATGTTTTTGTTTACTTATGTAGGACTTATTTTACCTGGCTCTCCCCCCTCCACCCACATTTCATATGTGCATATTGTTAGTTCTGAAAAGCTTGCAGAAACTGGAGAAATACAGAAGTGCTTTTAAAAATTATCCCTATTTCTGCCTTTGTTGCCAAACTTGCTATTAAAGAAATTTACTGTTCACGATACATCGACTTTAAGGTAGGTGTACTTGTACTTTTATTTGGGGTAGGGGAAAGCAGTCATGTATGATACAGATTGGATCACCAAATCATGGCTGTTTTTTCTCAGTGAAAACAGTATTTCCTGCAAACAGGAGCTAGGTTTTAGACACTGTGTTTTCAGGAGAACACTGGAATGGACCACATTCTGGAACAACGCCATGCAAAATTGTTGGGCTAAACGCAGTCATTTAAATACATGACTATGGGGCTCGACAGACCGGCCATTAAGGCTGGCCTGAGGGTGGAGTTGAAGCATGGCATCACCATGACGCATGCCCCAGCTCCACTCCCAGGTCAGTGTGATGCTGTGCACCACTCCACATGGCGTGTGACATCACGGCGCTCCTGCATCTACATGACGCAACACCAAAGGAGTGTGGAAAAACATGTGCTGGTGGCTATGGTGCCCTTTCCAGAAAGGAGAGATTGGGGCTGCAGCATGTGGTCCCTGAGGGCCAGTCTGTACAACCCCTAACACCACAAAGTTTGATTATATAATGGGAATACTTGTTAATAAACTGATCAAAGTATTATCCATTGAGAGAAGAGTTAAGAGCTGCTCCCTTAATGCCCTACTGATTTCAAATTTACCTGACCATCCTGGGAGACAGCGACAGTAGCCAGTAGTTGGGTGACAGCCATCTGCATGGCTGCAGTCACAGCGCTCTGCACAATCCAACCCGTATGTGCCATCCTACCAAGGGAAGAAGAAATGATAGTGAATATTATTTTAGGTGCTGCAGCTCACACATGGGTAGTTAAAGCCTCATTTCTTTACTTCATGGGGTAAATAGGAATCAGCTGTGCTCACTGAAAGTGGTAATTATACATTCACATGAGTAAGCTGATCTACCACACTGACCAATATATACACATCCTAGGAAAACAATAAGAAGAGGGAAAGTTATTACAATTACCATGTATGAACCCCAAGTCTGCTTACCCAATAGAAGAGAACACAGAATAACCACCTGCCTTTTCATTACTAAAGACCAAAAGTTATTTACTTCCTACTGAAGAGGCAATGTGCAAGTGTTTTAAAACATGCATTAAACCCACCTCCTACCTCTTGTAATTTATAGTTCTCAAATGTCTGTATGTTTTTCCTAACAGACTAAACATGCATCTGCTTTTAACAGATATTACAAGAAACTGGAGATTGGTGGTTTAACTGACTTGATATGGGTCTTGATCTTTGACATCAAAGACTACCTTCTGTTGAGGAAAAAATGCAAGGATAATTCACACCCAGGAAAAGCATTGAGTGACCATAGAGAAATATGACAGAAGACGTTTACCTCTTCTACTTCTAGATCTATTGGGATGGGGATACTTATGAGGCAGCGAGAATGGGGGAAACTGACTTCTAGTGCTAAAAATGCTCACACTGAAAATGGAATCTGAAATATAGAGCAAAATACAATTTATTTGCTACTATCTGACATTCACACCACTATTTTTATAGCACAGCTTAGGGATTAGTGATTCAGTTCTATTATTCATTTATAAGGCAGAGCAATATGGCATGTGACTAAAGAATAGCAGTCTCCAGTTTATCTTTGTAATCCATTTTCACATAAAGAAGGATAGACTAAAAGAAGCACTTCCTTTGCATAGAATCAGATTTGAGAGGAAATACTTTCAATATATTCTGGTAAAGGTAGTTTGAATACAGTTTGTGTACATACTTGTTTTATTTTGCACAAAGTAATACTGATACCTTACTTACTCTGTACAATATAGAGTAAGAGCCAGAACAGACCAGCAAGTTAAGCTGCCTTCCAGGCGAAATGGAGCATGGCGTTTACACACCACATGCTCCCATGCTGCCTGGAAGCCACCCGGCCATTTATAATAAACAATAATAATAGAAATAAATAAATAAATAAATAAATAAATGACGAGATAATCAAAGCAGCTCACAACACATTAAAATATCCACATTCAATATTATGTCTCAAATTCCCACCTTAAAACAGGATTAAACATGATACAATTAAAATTTGAGGTTAAAATATCTGTTAATAACACAATAAAAATATAATAAGGACAGAGTGATGGGCTCTATCAAAGATAATCAAGGCGGCTTACATATTAAAATTCCATATAAAATCTCAATATCCCCTTCCTTCTCTCCTCTAAAACAGAATTAAACAATGAAATATTACAATAATCTAAAAATAGAATAGTCCAATTAAAATAATAACAATAAATAATATTTATTTACACAGGGGCAGCTTCATGACACTCCAGTGATGCAGCGTTTACATGCCATGCCGCACACCACTGGAACACCATGAGGCTGGTTTCTGGGCATGGCATGAGTGCAAAGCCAGCTTTTTGATGCCCAAAAAAGGAGCAGATCTTTGCCACTTCTTCTTCGGGCAGCTTCAAGATGGATTGGGGCCACAATATGCAGTTGCCCTGGCCCAAATTTGTCTTCAAGTCACCCCTTTTACCAGTCTATTTTAGCCCTTTGTGAAGTAAGAAAGCAAGTATTATTAAAACAACTTCTTTTCTTCAATATTTTCAATATAACCCTTTCACTCATCCTGGAGTGTGTTTGCTTACCTGACAAGGATGTTCACATTTTTCCCCATTCCATCCAGGAGCACAGGTACAAGATCCATCCAGAGTATTGCATGCCCCTCCATTAAGGCACTGACAGGTTAAATTACAGCCAAGACCCCATGTCCCACTCGGGCAATTTATAGAGCAGTCTACTCCATGCCAACCTGCAACAATTAAAGCAAAGTGCATCTCTTAAGCAATTAATTCAAATTCTGAAATCCTGTTTGGATGTAAAACAGTAGGTGTAGTTCATCTACTCTTAAGAGTTGATCTGGAAATAGCTCAGGAAACCCCATCCCAACCATATTATTTGTATTATGTAATATATTCACATGCACATTATTCTCAGACTGAAGGACTGTTAATGCCCGAAATGAAATTAATTCCACAGGACTTTACTATGTCTCTGATGCTACTTAGCCTCTACATGAGAACACTGGGAACAGTTATCCAGAGATGTAGATGAGGTGTCTCCAGTATTGTTTGTTTGTTTGTTTCATTTTTATGTTGCTTTTTTTTTTCAGAAAGGGACTTAAGGTAGCTCACAAATAAAAAACATTTAAAAAACATATTACAATAAAAATAATTAAAAACATCAAATAAAAATAATATGATCTGCAAACTGAACCAATTGCTGAGCCACAAAGTATACAGAAAACCTACATACATGGACAAATACCTACACAAGAACTCCAACCATCACCCAGGACAAAAAAAGAAGAACAATAAAAACACTTGTAGACTGGGCAAAAAGGATCTCTGAACCCTAGTTCCTGAAAGACGAATTGAAGCACCAAGACTGGGTTCTACAGGCTAATGATTACTCCAGCTCAGACATCAGAAGGGCGACCAGACCCAGAAAAACCCATAGGCGTGAAGACAAACAACCACCCAAAGGGAAGTCACAGACAGAATAGGGAAACTTCCACATGGTCTACAAACCAACCAAGAAAATCCAGCAAATGCTGTGCTCAAAAAAGGACAGGAGAGACCCACTCACTGCTGCAGGAGTTTATCGCATACCGTGCAGCTGTGGACATGTCTACATAGGGACTACCAAACACAGTGTTCAAACATAAATCAAGGAACATGAGAGACATTGCAGACTAAAAATTTTGCAGTAGCAGAAAACATTATAAACCATCCTAGGCATAAAATGCTGTTTGAAAACACTGACAGTCTGACCATGCCAACAACTATCAGGTCAGGGAAGCCATGGAAATCCATATACACCTGGTCAACTTCATCAGGAAAGAAGAAACCTTGAAAGTAAACAAAGTTGGACTACCAAAATCAAGACTCCGCACATGCAAATGAACATCACCCAGGATCAGGGGGTTTCCCAGCATACAATGGATCATTAATTAAATAGACACCATGAGGCCTTGCCATTCAACAACAGAACAATACACAGATTAACATGTAAATCAGTTCCTCTCAATCGACAGTTATATATAGCCCACTCTCTTCCATGCCAGCATTCTCTGAAGATGTCAGCCCCAGCTGCTGATGAAACAGGAATAAACTGTTGTAGAACATGGCCTCATAGCCCAAAAAATGCACAAAAAATATAAAATTACATGCAGAATTAAACAGTTAATAAAGTGGCCCTTAATTTATTTATAGATTTTGTATGTCTCTTTATTCTGGGTAGGCAAACTGTATTTTTGAATTTTATACTTTGTTTACAGGAAAGAGAAGAAAAATAAGTATGTTGAATATAACAGATAACATATACAAAATACCCATGTTCTAAAGAATCTATATCATTACCAGAGTCTTTAACTACAAAATTAAGTGCTTTAGGGGGATACAGAAAGCCCAAAAGGGGCAGCTTAGAGCCGCCCCTTTTAGGCTGGATCGGAACCAGGGCAAACAGATGCCCAGCCCCAATCCAGCTATCTTCTCCCCCCAAAAAGAGCAGATAAGATCAGCTCCTTTTGGGGGCTGAAAGAAGGCACCACGCTCCCAAGTGGAAGAGAAGCTGGCTGGCATGTAATTGCCGGTCTGGCTTCTCTCATGCCTGGAGGCATGGTGCGTCTAAATGTCACACCCCCAAGTGAGCTCAAATGGGCCGTTTGTTTCAGCCCTTAGATGCATTTTTTAAGCATATCAATATGAACTTCCATAACAAATTTAAAAAGCATTTTGTAAACCTAGCTATCTTACTATCTTTTCCATTTGCCTATTTGTTTCTTTGGAATTGTAAGTGTCTGCTGAGATCAAGAAAATATTTGAGTCCACAACCATTTCACAGAAATTCTGTTATCTATTTGTGTTTCCTTCTGGGTATCTTACTTTGGTTTACTGCAGAACAGTAAGATCAAAATTGCTGGGGTTTGAGAAGAACTGGATTGCAAGAATGGTGCTTATATGTCACAGAGAAAGAAAGCCAGAACAAGGAAGGTGTCCCTATTTTGGGGATAGGTGTATTTTTACTTATATTTAACAACTTAACAATAATTGGAAAGGACCAGCAGCTTGCTATCTTAAATATTCATGATTATCTTAAATTGGTCTTCCCTTTTTGTTTGTTTCAATGGTCCATTCCAATTTTTTTAATATTTCATATGAATTCCATATTACAAGAGGTAAATTATTTACCTTACCTGCTTTACAGGTACAAGAACCATCCACGGGAGAACAGATGGCTTCATTTTTGCAGTTGCATGTGGATGAACAATTTAATCCATATGTTCCAAGAGTGCAAGGAACAGAACAATCAGAACCCTAAAACAGAGAAAATATGCCAAAGGGGCAATGATAAGGAAAGGAATGTAATTTGATTAAGTCTTTTTCTCCCCTTTTCAACTACAATAATTAAACCAGCAATCTTTGAATAATTGTTTCCATTTAATTTCAAAGAAGAACACATATTTAAGGACTGCTTCATATGTTACTTTATTTCTGCATCAAAATAATCTCTTTGCAGAAAATTATCTGTACATACAAGCTTCTTTACCACAGCATAGTAAACAAGCAAAACAAAGAAATACCCCCCCCAAAAAAAACCCACACTGTAGTGAATACAGTAATTTACATATCGAAACAAAAAGGGGGAAATGTAACATATGTAAAATCCCTTAGACCAGTGATGGCTAAACTTTTTGGGGCCGTGTGCCTGAAATAATTTTTTTTCTGGCAGGTGCTTCTGCTCTCTGGAGTGGGGTTTCCACCCTCAAGATGCAAGGTTTCTGGGGCGGCGCTTCTCTCCCCACCCTTTCCCCGGCCTCCAGTTGTCTCTAGACCTTATTGCATAGGCCCTGGAATGGCCCTGTCGCATTACAAATGGAGGCGTGATGGGAACGGGAGGCGGAATAGAACGCTGTTTACCGCACAGGAGAACGCCACTGCTGGACGTTCCTTTCATGTTCCAGATACGTCCCAGAGGGGGAGATTTTCAGGAAAGCTTCTAAACTGTTCCAGAAAATTGCTCCCTCTGGGATGCATCCAGAATGCGATGGGAACTTCCGGCAGCGGTGACATTCTCATGTGCGGTAAACAGCATTCTATGCTGCCGCCCATTCCCATCACGCCTCCTTTTGTGACGCAACAGGCCTGTTCCAGGGCCTGTGCGATAAGCTATTCTGAGAGACAGCTAGAAGCTAGGGAGAGACGCACCAGTTGCTCCTCTTCTCCCTGCCCGTAGCTGTCCCTCCAGAGGCAGCTGGAAACTGGGAAAGGTCCCTGGGGAGGAGCAACTGGCACATGCCGGTCACTCCTACTCTCCTCCACCCTTTTCCCACCTCCCAGTTGCCTCTCTGTCAGAAGCTGAAGGCTGGGCAAAGTACAGGGGAGGAGCCAGTGGCATTCACCTCTGGCTCCTCCTGTTAAGGAAAAAGCAACAAGGGACATACAGTGAATGAAATAAAACATGTATGTGAGAGTCAGGATGACTCAGCAAAAGCAATTAGAAGCCACACAGGTATAATAGGTAATGTAATTAACAAGTCCTAAATGCCAAGGAGAGAAATGCTAAGTGGATAATTGTAAGCACCTGAGAATTGTTAAGAGGACAAGGTTGAGATGATGAAATCATTAATTGTGGGATGAACCAAGAGAACCAATGAGAATGGTTATACACGCCCACTGGGTGGAAACAGACAAGAGTGGGTGGTATCTTGCAATGACTATAATAATGGCTTTGAATCCCAATGTATTTTGTGGGTAGTTGTGTGAGTAGTAGTGAGGAGTTGTATTGGATAGTTTTGGAGCTGTACATAGTAGAATAAAGTAGATCTTTTATATAAGACAACTGAGTTGTCTGGTGTCTTGGGTGAAGCTACAAGAGCCAGCTGGATCCTGAAGAAGGGTGAAGACTTCTGTGGAAGCAAGAGTGAGAAGGCTTGGAGAGTTTGTCAGGGTCTTCAGCCTATTCTCTGTAACTCTGCTGCTTTAGAGCAAAGCTTTATCCACTGGCCAAAACTGGTCAGCGCCGGTGCGTAACAAGGTGGTGAGTTCGAGCCAGAGGTGAAGAGCTACAACTCCCATCATCCCTGACACCTCCTCCCTGTCTCCACCTGTTTCTGAGAGACAGCCGAAGGCCGGAAGGAAGCAGGGAAGAGGAGCCAAAGGTGTGTGCCTGTTGCTCCTTCTCCCCAGCACCATTTTCTGGCTTCCAGCTGTCTCAGAAAAACAGCTGAAGGCCGGGAAATGGCAAGGAGGAAGAGCAATGGGCACATGCACGCCTGTTCCTCCTTCTCCCTGACCCCTGCTGGGCGAAATGGCATTGCATGCCACCCGTACCACAGGTTCGCCATCACAGCCTTAAACCATTCTAGATTTTCATTAGCTCACTTTGGAATTATGCAAATACTGACAAGATCTAATAGCCTATAGACACACACACACACAAAATAAAGTGGGATGTGTCAAATCTGTCTTCTTCATTTCCACAGAGTTTTATAATGTTCTGACTTAGGTGCTTTCTGCACCGCCATTTGGGACGTCCTCCGAACGTCCCATTTTAAAAAAGGGGCGTCTCTTATAGACGCCCCTGGGCCTAGTACGGACTCCGTCCGTACAAGATGGCACCGGCCCTTCTACATGGCCGGCGCCATCTTTGCGTATCGGACGCTGAGCGTCCGTACGCGTCGCGCCGCTTGTGACGTAGCGAGCGCGCCCCTGGGGCCTCGCTATGTCGCAAACGCGACGGAAAAAGAAGCTCCATTTTGGAGCTTCTTTTTCGGTCCGCGCGGGAGTCGGGCCGTGTGAAGGCTCCGGCTCCCCCGCGGACCTACTGGCGGCGGCGGCAGACCGCCGCAAAGCGGCGGTCTGTACCCCGCCTTAGGCATCCAAATAAACACTTCAGAGTGTCTCAAATAACCTTGTTTGTTAAAATTGCAAGTTTAAATTTGAAGCATAGAATAATAGGCATTCAAATGCAGATGCTGTCCACTGCTTTTAACTGGGTAAATATTTGAACACATATCCCAATGCTATTTCTTAAGCCCTTAAGCCCAAACAGCTGATCAGGGGGCTGGAGGAGCACAAGTTCAACACTGGCTAGCATATTTTGACGGCAGCAGGAGGGCACCTGTGGGCCACATGCCCACGTGTGCTTTATTTATAGTGAGTATTATGCAACCTCATCATTTAAATCCCGGGATAAGAAATGTATCTGCTATTCTTCAAGCCTTTTCTCCACTGTGGTTAATATTTATACTTCATTAGAAATTTTCCACTCTTTCAATCTCATATATATGGCAAATGACTCTAGCAGAACCATTTATTAAATTCCATGATCTCTAGACGTGAGATTAAAACTTCCTCTTGCTTTTAATTTCTCTGAAAGTTTCCAAGTATTTGCTCCTTATCAGTTCTCACTAGAATCAGGGGACTGTGACCAAAGGGTAACTGCTGAAACAGCTGGTGATGTGAATCAGGACTACTTACCTTAAATCCTGGAGCACAAATGCATTTTCCTTTCACACTGTCACAGTCAGCACCATTTTGACAACTGCAGATCTGTTGACATGATTCGCCATAGAATCCTGGCGAACATGTCTCATTACAGTAGAGTCCAGACCAACCAGGCTTGCAGGAGCATTCTCCAGACATGGGGTGACAGCTGCCACAAAAGGATGAAAGGAATAAAGCATTTGGAGCTAAATGTGACACCAGCAACTCAAGGCAGCAAAATATTGTTATATACACATTATAACAGGATTTAACATAGAAGACTGCTTGAAAAGAACTATTTAATAATAACAGTAATGGCAACAACAATTTCTAGACACTCTCCTCCACACTGTAAATAGTTTAAAACATCTCTTTTTCCTTGATTTGAATTTTTATCCAAAATACCATTATTAATAATATCATTTCAAATCACTTTAAAACCCTCATTAACTGTCACTGAGATCATACTCACAATTTGCATTCTTTTTTGAAATACAGTACACACTTATGAAACATCCATGACCTTCTTTGACAATATGATCAAGATCAAATTAAAAATTATGCAAAATAGTTCTTTGTACTTCATGTACACTCCCAGCAAATGCCAGCTTAAGAGGAGGTGATTTTACTTAGAACTGCAGCAGAGAAAGTAAGGGTAAAATTCTAACCCACCATGTCTATTGTAGTCTTCATAACCACCAAGTCACTAGAACAAATGTTGTTTGCATTTTCAAAATATTATGCAAATATTTATTACATTTTAAACTTTAGTACATTTAAACTTTCCCCTAACCAAAGTTTTCTGGTGGTATATAAAGATGTATTTAACTCACAGGTTAAAGAAATGTCTTTAAGGTCTTCACTTAAAATGATGCTCTAGTCTGAAACTGTTTTCTTTCCCAGAAGTGATGTCAAATCACTTTTACAGGGGAAAGGTCAGGGGCACCCTTATAACCTTGAGGAATGCAGATGGTCGGTCCTTTCCATACCTGGTGACAACCCAGCTGTCCCTACCTGAAAACAGCAGCTTCATTCAATGGGTAGCTACACAGCTGTTATCTTGTAGCAAATGGATACCATCAGCTGTGGTAAGATATATGGGCTAGGAAATCAGACACAATGGAGTGCTCTGTGGTAGTCTGGCAGACAAAGCACTTAGCTTAACACTCACGCAAAGGAAGCCCTTAATATACAGATCAATTAAGTTTACAATAAGCAGCCTGTTTAAAGATGGACTCCAATCACTGATTGAAGTAATATTCCCTAAGGCATCACTTAGGAGGAGAAGGGGGGACATACCCAAGTCCAGACACATCACATGAACTGAGAGAATACTCTCTTCCTTCCCTGATTTAAAAATAACAGCAAATTTCTCTTCAAGACTCCTTGCTCCTTTGTGTCAATTTAATTCCCTACTGTTTTTTGTTATTCAGTATGACTACCATTCTTTTATACTACTGTTACTGAAATGCAGTCACTCCCCCAAAGGGCATTGCTTTTCCTATTACTATTTAAACAACAACAACAACACATATACACAATAAAGATTGTTTTCAAATAAATTTTAATTTGTGCAAACCAGGAAGGGCAGGGATTTCCCTAACATATTCTTGCTTCACATTTCTGATATGTTTCGGAAATGATAGGTGGATTAAAACTATTATCTGTTATAATTCTTTTATGATTTAAAATATTTTATGCCTCCTTTCTTGGAAATATCAATCGTTATAAGAAAGATTGGTTACTAGTTATAAATTATCTTTCTTAAAAAAAAGGAGAAAAAAGCATAATTGCTTTTCAGGATTAGAAATCTACCTCCAAGAGATTTTTGTGAGAAACAAAAGGGAAAGAATATGAATGTTCTACAGTTGATATAAGAATAGGGGTAGGATAACCATGAATGTACTTAAGATCTATCCAGTCTATCACAACCTATCACAGGGTTTTCTTGGCAAGATTTGTTCAGAGGGGTTTGCCTTTGCTTTAGAGGCTGAGAGAGCATCACATGCCCAAGGTCACCCAATGGGTTTACATGGCCATGTAAATCCTGATCTCCAGAGTTGTAGTCCAATGCTCTAATCACTACACCATGCTGTCTGTCTTTGAAAATCTATATGTAATTATTTTAACATCTATATAGAACTGCTGGGAGAAGTTGTGCAGCAACCTGGAGTACCATGTTATTAGTAAGCATATTTCTATAAAGAAAAATACATACATTTCTATGCAGGTGAATATTTCTGAAGGAAAAAGAATCTTATAATAGCTTTGTGACTGCCTGTATTCTTTATAATGGAGTTTCCAAAACAACAGGTAAGCCCTTTTTCACCTGAGAAACAAACAGAAAACAAATATTCTTGTCCTCTCAAGTTATCATCATGCTGATGATCAGCTCTCTACCTTGCCTTGCCAGAGCAGGAAGAAATAGGCAGTCACATATGTAAAAGATGGGTAAACCACACTATTAGTGAAACTAAGACCAGTGTGAAGGGAACAGTTCTAACTGTTCTCTATGAGATACCCAGGAGACTGACACCAACAGCCAAATGGACAGGTTACATACCTTGCACTACAGCTCTTCATTGGTCATCTGTGAAGTCATACAACTAGGTTATCCTGCACCAGAGCAGTGCCTCTTTTGGAGTGTTCTACAGTGCTCTGAAGAATGTGGTGGTAGCCCCACCCACCTCTGGCAGCCCCATATAAAGGGCTTCCCACCAAAACCCTATAAAGGGCGCCGATGCAGCCATCCCTGAGAACCAGCAAGACATGATGAGGTGAGGGTTGGCAGGGTAGTGTGACTTCACAGACGACCACTCAAAGAGCTACAAGTACAGGTATATAACCTCTTCTTCTTCTTCATAGTCTCTGTGAATCACACAACTGGGAAACTGGCAAGCTACAAAAAGTAGGACGTGGGAGTGTCAGTGCAAACAATAAATTTTTACTGAAAAATGTGTATATAATCAACAAACATAAGCACAACAACCCCTGCCCCAACATGTCATGCAACAAGAATGACAAAATTAACATAGTTTTGAAGGAAGAGAACATCCTCAAAATGTCTTCCCCATAGGATTGAGCTTCTTGGCCTCCTTGTCTGCTGGTGTGGAATACAGATAGCACAAAGCTCTTAACCGAGCAGCGACAATAACAGAATTAGGTTTCAGATGCTGTCCAAGAGGAGGAATGGGTGAACCATCCACCTTGTAGAGTGTCTCTAACTTACTGGAAGTGGATGGAATGGATGACTGTGTCAACCAAGACTTCTGGATAACTTGCATGAGGTATGGAAATATTGGTAGAGCTACAGGAGTGGTGGCTTGAGATTGGATTCACTGGAAAACTGGGTTCTCAATTGAGTTGAGTTGTTGCAGGACCATAATGTTGAGAGATTTGGCATCTGATAAACAAACACCTTGACATCATCAGTTGGGGAAGAAGGGTATGTGGCACCTAACTTAATTGAACAAGACTTCCCAGTAGGCACAATCACCAAATCAGAATCAGATCTAAAAGTACCAGATATCATAGAAAGATGGATGGTTTGACTAGCACTGGCAACAGTGGAGGTAGAAGGAGCAGACTTTTTCTTCATACCATTCATGCTTCAGCTTGAGCTGGCCAAGATATGGTCTGATTTTGAGACGCATTGCTCTTAGTATGATTTGAGTCAACCGATGCTGGACCGTGTTGGACTAAAGCCAGGACAGCAGAGTATGCACAGTGTGATAAATGCATCAGAAGCGACTGTATGACCATCTCAAGTAGTGTTCATACTTGTGGTCTCCGTACTGAAACTGAGAAGAAGACTGGACAGGAGGACTGAAGCCGAACTTCCTCACGGTGGACCTGCAACTCCTGCATCACAAAGGTTGTGTTAAAGATGTTCCTATAGTGGCAAGTATGGCGGGTTACAGACCGCCATATAGTACACGCTCCGTGCGTACTAGGGTTAGGAAAGGTCTTACTTTTCTCATGACCCTTCTCCCTAGTACACGTGGAGCGCGCACTAAATGGCAGCGCCCATCCACATGGGCGCTGCCATTATTACGTCATGGGCGCATAGCGTCCAGACGTGTCACGGCGGAAGTGACGTCATAAAAGTGCGCCTTGCACTTTGCGGCGCCACTTCCAGGGCCCAGGAAGGAGCGCGATTTCCGCGCTCCTTCCTCAGAGCATATGGGAGTCGTGCAGTTTGGCCACTGCGGCTCTCAGGACACTGCAAACGGCAGCGGCGGGAGACTGGCCGCCAGAGGGCGGTCTGTAATCCGCCTATAATGCCCAGTATGGCTCTCACTGGCTGAAGAGACAACATCAAAATAGAAGGATTACCAAGAAGGGGACCTATATAGCTGAATCCAGAGAAAACGGAGGTACTCATGATAGGTTCCCCAAGTCCAGTGATGGAGGTTTTCCAACCTGTCCTGGACAAGGTCATGCTTCCCCTAAAGGACAAAGTTCGCAGTTTGGGAGTACTCCTGGACTCCTCTCTACAGTTATCTCAAGTGGATGCGATGGCCAGGAGTGCTTGGTACCAGCTTCGTCTGCTACACCAACTGCGCCCCCACCTGGATCGAAAGGACCTTGAAACAGTGATACATGCACTGGTAATCTCTCAACTAGATTTCTGCAATGCGCTCTACATGGGGCTACCTTTGTACCAAGTTCGGAAGCTTCAGCTAGTTCAAAATGCAGCAGCCAGACTGATCACTGGAACATCCAGGTCAGATCATAACACCAGTTTTAAAATCTCTACACTGGCTGCCAATCAGCTTTCAAGCTCAATACAAAGTGTTGGTCATCACTTTTAAAGCCCTATGTGGCTTGGGCCCGAATTACTTGAGGGAACGCCTCTCCCTACATAATCCACCCCGCACTCTCAGAACATCCGGGAAGAATCTTTTAGAATATTCAAAGACTAATATCAATTTCCTATAGAACATTCACTGCCATGGCACTAAAGACGGATTTCTTCAGGCAGGCATACCCACCCAACCTTCTGTAAAGAAACAGAAGAAATCCCACTTCTGATCAAAATAGCACATTGTAACTGATATTTTTATTAGTATTGTTGATTCAAGTTTTAACTGATTATTGTTTATGTGAACTATCAAACTGACAGCAACAAAACCAAAAAAGTAACAGGTCCAGCTCCCACCAGTTTTGTGTTTCATAGTAGGGGATCTTGGCTCTCTTGCTCCACCTTCAAAAGGAACATTTTCTTAAATATTCACTTATACTGAGGCAACAAAATTAAAACATGCTTCAGTCTCTCACTGATTTATAAAATCAGGGAGTTAGCCAGAAATCTACACTCCTAGTTGTTACACATACACTGTACTAATAGGATGGGGAATATACAATTTCAGATTTTTCAGTTTATAATTATTCTCTACCCTCAAAGCCTTTTTAAATCCCTACTATAATTTAATCAGAACAGAAGCAGAACCATTCTTTCTATTTGCAACCACTGTTTATTTTGCCTTTGACATTCTTGAAAACAAGCTTGTAAAATGTGGGCTAGAAAAAGGAACTGTTAAATGGATCTGTAATTGGTTGACCGGCCGAACCCAAAGGGTGCTCAACAATGGCTCCTTTTCATCCTGGAGAAAAGTGACCAGTGGGGTCCCACAGGGCTCTGTCCTGGGCCCAGTGCTATTCAACATCTTTATCAATGACCTGGATGACAGAATTGGAAGCATACTTATCAAATTTGCAGATGATACCAAATTAGGGGGAATAGCTAATACCCCAGAGGACAGGATCAAGATTCAAAATGACCTGAATAGACTAGAAAGCTGGGCCAAAGCTAACAAAATGAAATTCAACACGGAGAAATGTAAGGTATTGCACTTAGGGCGGAAAAATAAAATGCACAGATATAGGATGGGTGACACCTGGCTGAATGAAACTACGTGTGAAAGGGATCTAGGAGTCCAAGTAGACTACAAGTTGAACATGAGTGAACAGTGTGATGCGGCAGCTAAAAAGGCCAATGCTATTTTAGGCTGCATCAATAGAAGTATAGTGTCTAGATCAAGAGAAGTAATAGTGCCACTGTATTCTGCTCTGGTCAGGCCCCACCTAGAATATTGTGTCCAGTTCTGGGCGCCACAATTCAGAAAGGACATTGAGAAACTGGAGCGTGTCCAAAGGAGGGCGACAAAAATGGTGAAAGGTCTGGAAACCATGCCCTATGAGGAACGACTTAGGGAGCTGGGGATGTTTAGCCTGCAGAAAAGAAGGTTAAGAGGTGATATGATCGCCCTGTTTAAATATTTGAAGGGATGTCATATTGAAGAGGGAGCAAACTTGTTTTCTGCTGCTCCAGAGAACAGGACCCGGAACAATGGATGCAAGCTGCAGGAAAAGAGATTCCACCTGAACATTAGGAGGAACTTCCTGACAGTTAGGGCTGTTCGACAATGGAATGCACTCCCTCGGAGGGTGATAGAGTCTCCTTCCTTGGAGGTCTTTAAACAGAGGCTGGATGGCCATCTGTCAGGGATGCTTTGATTTGGATTTCCTGCATGGCAGGGGTTGGACTGGATGGCCCTAGTGGTCTCTTCCAACTCTATGATTCTATGATTCTATGATTCTATGATTCTATGAAATAGTTAAATTTCATCCTCATTATCTTCTGCAATGAAAAGGGCTTCTGTGACAGCTGACAGCACTTTAGAAATAAATATTAACAGATCATGATAGCCCAGAAAGACAGTTCAAATCTATCAATAGGTATCATTACAAAAACAAAGCCAATGCAAAGTGTAAAAATGAAAACCTCTTTATAGAATCATCTCTTGTCTCAATCTCTTCCCCCTCTCCCTCCATGTATATGTGTGTTTGTGTGTCTGAAACCAAGAAAATATGGGCACAATGAAGTACAAACCATACTGTGAGATTTGACCAACCAGGCAGGTGAACGGTATGTAAATAGCTAAACCATTGACAAAGACATAGAATTCAGTTCAAAAATTCTGAATGCTGTTCATATTTCTGCTGGTGTGGCCACAGCACATTTGTAGTGAGTGCATTTTTAAAAATCAAGGTTTGGCATGGTTTCACTTGGCAGAATGTTGAAGGGAAATATTTGTCTACTTGCCCCAGAGTTGTTATTTCTGTTCCACTAATTTACAAGTGGAAAATATGTTTGTTAGTTGCATTGGGGGGGGGAGGGATACAGTATTGCAACTTAAATCATGACTTCACAGTTAATTGTTATCATGACTTTAACTGTTATAATTCCCTTTTACACTTTTTTCACTCTTTTCAGTGCAAACTACTAAACCCAGGTGTTACTTCCAACTAGAGTAAATACAATGGAATCAATGGCAACCTGGTAAATCAAAGATTACACAGGTTATATTTATTGAGGGGATCTAATTAGTTTGTATTAACACTTGGAATTATCCTGTATTCATTGAGAGAGTTGGCTTATGGAAAAGAGGAAGAATTGAATCAATAAATAAAAGTTAACTGGCAGGATAACACACAGCTAACACAGTAGCAGAAGACAGATGTGAATGTATTCTGGTTGTAGGAGACAGGTATGAATACATTTTAGATATGTCCAGGCATGCCTTGTTTTGTTTTGCTTCTGGCCTACCAATTAAATAGTTTGCTTTTCTCAACAAAGTTATAAAATGAACAACAGATGCTCCCACGCCTACGTGGTGGCTAAGTCCATTCAATTTGTCACAGGGAGGGTAAAATGTCAAAACATATTCAAAGATAGTCATATGCTTCTGTTTACATCTGAACATTTGTAGTTTGACTTGATCACAAGCTGCCTTCCTGGCATACAAATGAAGCAACAGCTGTGCTGAACACGAATCAAGCATAATCCTTGAAATATCAGAAATGCTATATGGTACTGTGTCATACATTCTTGTCAAAGTAAAATGTTTACAATCATTTTAGTTAATTTTCTGAGAGCTTAACTAATCATAGCTCCTATATACAAATTTTAATAGAAATAGGGTGGAAAGGACTGATATAACATCCCAACTCCAAACCACTGCTTAATATTTTACCTACTGCCCACAGTATTTTTCAGCTACATCACAAGAGAATGCACACATGAACAGTCTTGCTAATGAAATAGGAAAAGACATGTAGCCATCTCCCAGGTCAATTACTGAGCTAACCAAGCAATTGGAACTTTTAAATATATACGTGTTGCTGCTAATGATGCTACAGAATGGTAGAGATATTTCTATCAGTTTTCCCATCATTTGTCCCACAACAGGATTAAAAACAAAACAAAACGACTATACTCAGTAAGTAAAAGGACAAACTCTGATTAAAGTGAGACTATTCCATTTAAGAATAAATAAGCTATCTAGAAAATTGCCATAGCAATCTCACTCAAAAATGTTTCTATAAAAGGGGCAGGCAAAGTGCACCCACAAAGGGGGGGGGGAGGCCATTTCCACCATGTTTGGGGTCCTTCTCTAAGAGAGGCCCTTTTTTAACACAAGAAAGACAGGAAAATATTTCCATTCACTTATGATTGTTTATTTAAAAGGCCTCTTTTAAAGGTTCTAAAATGGCATGGGAAGGCCCCAACACATGGCAAAAATGTTCACCTCAACTCCTAGGGGGCACCTGTGAGCTAAACAAGATTTATGTACTTTTTGTGGGAGCAAGTGTGCCGGATGGTGCAGCCTTCCAAAGTTTCCTGGGGGGCTAAGCTGGCCCACTACCATTCCATAGATGCCCAATCCTGTTCTACAATATGACTCACATATCCACTTCAGCCTAGGAAGCTCTGTTGCATGACTGCACAGGCTTGTGCACCCACAGTGATGTTTTCTTTTTTTAGCACCTATAGTCTACTTATTCTCTCAAAAAGAGTATGACGAAATCATTTCATCCATTCCCAACTCCATCCAAAGTACACCACTTTTCTAATTTTCCTTATTCCCCTACTACCTATAACTGATAAAACTGCTGCATGCAGCACAAAAGCGCTGGAGTTCAGGAAAGAATATAAAGGTTTCCATGCTCCTTTGCTAAATTTAAACTCTTAGACCTTCTTCCACCATAAGGAATGTATTGTAAAAACAATATACCTGCTGGTACTCGCCCTTAGAACCAGAACCTAAGAACTTCTGACCCATGCTTAACTGCTATTACAACTATCACCCCTGAGTCAGGACATCAGAAACAACAGTATCAGAATATTAGAAATAGTCTTCCATATAGTCTTATTAATCCCTCAGAATGCTTCTCCCGATGGGATTGTTTGGCTATTTTACATTCCCCCAAAACTAGTGATGAAACAGGCTACAACATGCATGTCAAAAGTTAAAGAAATTTACCTGTGTGTATTTTGCAAATGACAAGGGCATTTTTTGTCACATTTCATTCCATAGACACCTTCTGAACACAGTCTTGTTTCACAGTGTTCTCCTGTATATCCTGGCTCACAAAGACAGGCACCACTTATGTGATAGCACTTTCCACCATTCATGCATTGACATGTTTCTTCACATTGTACTCCAAAGGTTCCCACTGGACATTCGTCTTGACACCTGTTGGGAAAGTCAAGAAGCAGAAGAGATTTACTCACTGTCTATTAAAGCACTTTAAAATCCAGTTTGAAACAACCATCGTTAATACATTCTATACAAGGTCTTGCTTTCAGGTTCTTCTGAAATGCTCCAGCATTTAGGAGACTTTGGGCCAGAACATATAGCCAGGAAGGGGCGACTTGAGGCCACCCCCATCAAACACACATTGGAACTGTGGCAAACACACACTGTGACCACAGTCTGCCCTGAACCTGGTCCAAATAGGAGCAAAAAAGATCCGCTCCTATTTGGGCTGGGAAAGAGCCACCTTTTTCAGTCCCACTGCAGCCCCGGGACAGCTTCAAAATCCTCTGGCAGTGTGCAGCATGTAAACACCACACTGCCAGACCATCTTGAATCCACTCATGTCTGGGCAGCCAGCTGGCTTCCAGCTGACTTTGAAGCATGTAGTGTCTAAATGCCATGTTCCCAAGACACCAGGAAGTGGACTTTAATGGGCTGTTTTGGCCCTAAGTTATACTAGGCCTATCTGCCATGCCTTTGAATTCTAATGGTCCTTCCCCTACAACCAGTATTTATTGACATTTCCTGAACTCTTCAACAAAGGTATACGCTGAAAGTAAACTGTTAAGATCTCTGGACTGGAACACTGTCATAACTGTGCTAAATATAATGTTAAGTAGCAGAGCTGGGAGCATTGAAGAGAGCTTCTTATAGTTGTTAATGAAGCTGTTTTTGTTGTTGAGATGCAGGAAGTTGATGGCTGTGAATGATGCTGTATCTTAATCATTAATTCCCTGACAATGAAAAGAAAAAACACACAGTAGCACAGACTAAACACTTAATATAAGATTAGTTATTCTTAAGATGTCCTATAAGGGCAAACATGAAAGAGCAAAGACATACTCTTAATGTAAAACTTATGGAACTGAATAGTTTCTGGGATGAGACAGGTTATGTTTTTGTGGATTTTTCAGGCTAAGGTTATGCCTTTATAGTATGACCGAATTCATTTGTCATATGAACTGCTCTCTGAATCCTACAGTGTAAAGCAGTGATTCCAAAACTGGGTGGTACTGCCCCCCTGGGAATGGTGGAAAGATCCAGAGGGGCAATGAGGAAAAGGGGGGCAGAAGGGGAGCAATGAGGCAAAAAGGGTCAGCAGGGGCAAATTTGCATGCAAGAAAGATAAGAGGAACCACCAGTCTTTCACAATATGGTGGGGGTGAGGGTTGAATGAAACTTCATTTTCAGAGCCCTTTTAAACCACTGCACAGCTTTGTTGAATACTTCATGTATTGATGTCTCCTACTCTTCACCTGAACACATGAGCTCATTCCTGCAGTGCCAATTTGGGACAGAATGACTGACTGGAACAATAAGTCAGAGAATGTGGTGGCAGGGGAGAAGCAGCATCAGCAAAAAGGAGCTTTCACATTTGGGACCCTGCCTAAGTTTTCTGAACTTTGCCAGGATGTAACTGGCAGGTTGGAACTGCAGAAAAAAGCAGGAACTCTGCTATTTTTCATCACACAGGTTGAGAGACAGTAGCAGAGGAAACAATGTATGTGGGGAGGGGGCAACTTGAAGATGTGTGAGAAAGTCACATCTTTGGGGAAGGAAAGGGAGCAGTCAATTGCTGAGTCCTTATTTTGCTATTCCTCAGGACTGGTAGTGAAATTTTGTTCACTTTAAGGGTTTCTTCTTTCCGGTTGAAATTATCCAGATGTTTGTGAATTTCAATAGATACATTGGATAATTTCAACCGGAAAAAAGAAACCCTTAAAGTGAACAAAATTTGGCTACCAGTCCTGAGGAATAGCAAAATAAGGACTCAGCAAAGGCAAATGGGAAACCACTGAGTCAGGGGCTTTCCCAGCAGATAATGATCACCAGTTAGCAGACACTAATCCTCTTTTGCATTAGCCTCCCAGCCTGAGGCCTGCCATCAGCACAGAACAATACACATGCAAATCACTCCTGCATTCCCAGGCTCACACTGTGTGTGTGCGTGCGTGCGTGTGTGTGTGTGTGTATACACCCACTTTTTCCAGGCAAGCATTCTCTGAAGATGCCAGCCACAGGTGCTGGCAAAACGTCAGGAAGAAACTCTTCTAGAACATGGCCACATAGCCCAAAAAACACAAAAAACTATGGATGCCAGCCATGAAAGCCTTCAACTTCAGATTCAGGTTTCGTTTGCCAAAAGAGACCTTCACCTCCACCTCCTGGACTAAGAATCCTTTCTCACCAGGGAGAAGCTTCTCCCTTTGCACCCAGCCACCTTAGGATCAATAACTGAGCCATTCAAGCTGTTTAAGGCTTTGAGTTGGGGGGGGGGGGCAGTAGAGTTGTCACCCAAGAAGAAAGAGAGTAGTAGCCAGAAAAAGTTTGGAAACCACTAGCGTAAAGGATCAATCCACTGCCTAGTGTGGTTTGAGCCACCATAAAAATATTCAAAGAAAGCTTTATGAAACTAAGTAGGCTTTCCCTCTGAAGAAACCAAGGAAGAGACATCTAGAAGCATAAGGTCTTCTCTAGAAAAGTCTTGACCTCATCAGATCCTTTTTTTTCCCCCTCGTTGTCTGTAGAGGAAGACTTTAGAGGCCAACCATGTTCTGCAATAATGGACTACCAAAATGACAAATACATTGGTTCTAAAGTAAATGAAGCCTGAACTCCAGAGATATTTTGGCCCATACAGATACCACCCAGGTCTTCATGAGAAGAGGCAGAATGTGTTCATTATATTCTGAATCCTGCAGAGGACCCTGAAAGGTCTCAACAATGATGCAATCATTCTGTGTCTGTCTGCAGGAGTACAGCCAGATGCTTTTATAATTCCTCCCACTCTGGCTAAACAGTATGTCCAGGGCATGTTGAGTGGACAGATGTAACACAGTTCTACCTGTGGAACTGTTATGATACACTGTGCCATGCAAGATTTTGGCCAGTGAGTGCAATCCATTCAGAAAGTCGGATGAGGGTACAGGGTAAATGTAGAGATTTTATTGAATTATTTCCTGTATTGCTATGTATTTTATATGTATTATCCTACTAGAGAAGCCCCTTCCCCACCACCATTCCCTTTGTGTCATGTCTTTTTAGATTGTAAACCTGAGGGCAGGGAACCGTCCAATTAAAAAGATTGTATGTACAGCGCTGTGTAAATTTACAGCGCTTTATAAATAAAGGTTAATAATAATAATAATAATAATAATAATAATAATAATAATAATAATAACAACAATAACAACAGGCCCTGAGTAAGAGAAAAAACAGACACAAAAGAATGTGTGTGAAAAAATTGTATGGTTTTATCCTTTTCTAAAAAATTATTTTTATGTAACCTAAGTGACATTATAATGAAAGCAAGAGGGCACAAATCTTACTGTCCTAATTTTTACTGGGAATAAGATGGTTATGGACTACTTTAGTAACAGTTGCTAAGGGGGGAGATTTCAAGATGACAGTTTTAAAAAGTACTAATGTAGAAATAAAATACAAATTTTGATTGGACCAAGGATCAAACAATTTGATGGGTAATGAGACCATTTTATGGAACTACTGATTGGTCAGTAGAAGAAAACCAAAAGATAAGGGTCCTCATTGAAGATATAACATAATATTAATATATAAACGTAATTTTAATTATGACTCATAACCAAATACTTCTCCCACTGTGTGCCATACAATCTGTTTTGGGACAGGAAATTAGAACTCTGTTAACAGAAGTGCCTGCATTTCAGCATTACACTGACAATGTATACACTCACATAATGTGATATTTCCTGTGACAGTCTGACCAAGAAAATGCATAAAAGACTATTCCAATAGTCTTTGTTCTTTGTAACATAAAAATGGTTATGCAGAGATAATTGAGGGTTTGGGAAAGAGGCCAGGGTTATGGCCAGCTGCTACACATTCTTTTCAAACAACACAGACAGCATGCAAGACTTGACAAAATATAAATAGAGAGTACAGAGAGTTCTTACTACTCAGTTGCTAAGGAAGAATCCACTAGGAAGTTCTCCTGCTCAATCCCTATTAACATGAAAGGGAGCAAGGCACAAATTCCATTTCTGGCTAGCATACAATGAAAGCCACTTTAAACACTGGGGAAACTGCTGTCAGAAATTATTCCTGATAAAGTATCAGGAAGAAAGGAAGACACTGAGAGAAAAAGGCTGAGCAAGCCAATGTGGCATAACTGTTTGATTAGAATTGGGGAGGCCCAGTTTCACACTCTTACTCAAGCCATGAAGCTGACTGGGAGACCTTAGACTAGTCAGTATCTCTCAGTCTAAACCTGCCACACACAGCATTGCTGTGGGAGTAAAACAGTGTGGGACAGAAGCTGTTAAAGAAACTCAGATGCAAAGGAGAGACAGAAAACCAGAAGGGAGGAGAAATGCTATGAGTGGTCATGGCAGAACCCTGGCAGGAACTACTTGTAAAAGCACAACACAAAGCTCCACATGAAAAAGTATCTCAGGGCTGAGAGAGACCACCTGAAAATGGCGGTCTGCAGGTGCCCTTTTAACTCCGGAGGGACGTCGCAGCCGCCAAACCATGTGACGTCCAACCAGAGTAAAAAGAACCCAGTTCTTCCGGGTTCTTTTTGCGGCACCTGGGTTATGTCGTGATGTAAGCACTGCACAGAGACATGCGGATGCTGCACATTGCTAACATAAAGATGGCGGCCCCAGTGTGGACGGGAGGGTTCTGGAGCATGTGGTTGCTGAGCACTCCGGAACTCTAGTTTCGGCGGCAAGACTGTGCTTTTGACCCATCTGTCTCGAGCCTTAGTTTTGCTTCATAGTTGAGGCCCTGACTCTTGGATAGCATTTTTGTTCTTCTGAGGTCAAGTAGCTAACCTGGAAAAACTGAGACAAACAGAGATAAGGTCTTGGGGCAAACAACAGAGGAATGAGAGAGATTTACTGCTTCCCATTCTTTTTCACTCTGCATCAGCAACTTGAAAAATGTATGGATTCTGATGGCAAACTTTTCTGGTTTGTATTTAGGTTTGGGAATGTTAAGTTTGTTAAGCACTCACAGAAAGGAGTACTATATTTCTAGGTGCACATCAGCACCAGTGGCAAAGTGAAATCTAGTTTTTCTGTCCTGGGAACTAAATTTAGAACCCTATATAGGAAGCTAAAATCCAGGATTTCTAAGGGAGCTTTTTCTGAAATACTGTACTCCTTGTTCTACACACACAAGGCCATGTTAATAACCTGACATGAGGGATCTCAGTGTGCAGATTGAGAAAAGGGATTTGAATATTAAGGAATGTTTCAGGACAGGTCTAGACTGTAAAAGAGGGAATGGGCTGTTGTTATGTGTCTTCAAGTAGAGAGACCAGTCCAGAGATCCTTGGCCTTGAGCTGAACATGAGTTACAATGGAGGTGCAAGTAGTTAATTCTCATGGTGGCAGCAAGTCAGTGCAGAGTGAGAAAGAGAGAGAGAGAATCCAGAGCCTGGTGAGAACGGCAGTGACTGTGGGAGGTTGGTGACTAATTCAAGGACTCAACCTCAGGGCTTTTCATCTACTTTCTGTTGTCACCCCGACTCCCTTCACTACCACAAAGAAGCTCCCTCCCGAAGTATAACAAATCAAATACAGATACAGCACAACAATGGTGACTTTTGGGGAGTGCAGGTCCCAGCCTAGCCTGGAGATGATACTGGGGCAGTCCAGCAACAATTGGGTTGATCCAGCTAAACTTCATGGGAATGATGTAGCTGCCATGGAAGAAAGTTTCAAGGGATACAGGGAAAACCAAGAAGCAATGCAACTCTGTGTAGAAGGGAGGAAGCAGAGGGAAATAACTACAGAGCTGGAGGCAGAAGGACCCATAGTAAGTGGAAAGGGACACCTTGGACACAAAAATGGTGCAACAAACAATCTACACTGAAACAAGTATTGTTGGTGCAAGCCACAGCTGATGTCAGAGGGAAGCAATGCAGAGTGGCACTGGTGGCAGCCAACAGCAGCAGCAGACAATATAGCAGTGCCAGAGAAGCGGGAGACAGAGGCAAGCCCTGGCCCTACAAACATAATACCAGCATGACCTCTGCCACCATTACTGCAATAGAGACTGTAGGGAAGCTCAGGTCCCTGCCTAGCCCACAGGCATGTGGGGACAATCCTGATGTTGTGAAATTTCAGAGGAATAGCAGAGTTGTCTCAGAAGGAAGTTTCAAGGAATATGGGAAAAAACCAAGAAGCAATGAAACTTTGTAGAGAAGGGAGCAAGAAGTGAGAAATAACTGCAGAGGAAGAAGGGTCCACAATTGTCCACTGTAATGTATGCTGCAATGGTTGTCTTCCTGTCAGAATACACCACCAACTACATCTGCAGAAAGTGCAAATTGTTGGCCCTCTTGGAAGAGAAGATCAGTGCACTACAGCTACATGTTGTGTCTCTTCAATGCATAAGAGAACAGGAGGACTTCCTGGATAGAATACAGGGAGAATTGGTCATACAAAACGAACAGAAAGAAACTAGCAAAGAAAATGAGGAGACCTGTAACAATGAGGAAATGCCATGGAGTAAAGTCATTGGCAAGAACTGACTGTACAAAAGGGATTCAGAACCTCTCCAACTCAACGATTGATTCCTACATCTTGAGGAGGATGGATAGCAGTAGTGAAGATGCTCCAACAGAAAGCCAGCAGTAAAGGATACTGCATGTCAAGAAATCAAGGTAATCAACAACCTCAACAAGAAGAAAAGAAAGATCCTAATGGTTGCATTTTCTTTGCTCATGAGTATAGAGGCACATGTGTGCCTGCCTGCATCAGGAACTGTGTTGTTTTTCTGGTACACACATTTGGGATGCTGACAACTTGTCAAAATACATCAAGAACGCAGATCAATACATGTTTCTCCTTATTCATGGGAGTACCAGTGACATAGCCAAGAACGCCTTTTAGCAGATCACCTCTGACTATGAAGCTTTGGGCAGAAAGCTGAAGGGGTCTGGGGCACAGGTATTATCGTCAATTCTACCAGTGATGGTAGAGGACTACACAGGGACAGGAAGATATTAAAAATAAATGACTGGCTGTGTAGATGGTGTAGACTGGAGAAGTGTGGCTTCTGGGACCACAGTTTTCAGATCTTACACAGTGAACTACTGGCTACAGATGGGCGGCACTTCACAAAGATTGGGAGGAAAGTCTTTGGTAGTAGCATGACAAGTCTAATCAAGAGGGCTTTAAACTAAATCATTGTAGGGGAAGTTTGAAGATGATAGCTCAGTCAGTCTAAAGACAGGATGTGAATTCTAGAGAAGAAGCTGAGGGAGAAAATGGGATCCAGAGAAAAGCTGACAGTAAATTAATAGGTGAAAACAAACAAAGCTTCAAATGTCTATACATCAGTGCACAGAGTTTGGAGACAAACAAAATGAAGTCCTACTACAGAAATGTAAATAGGCATAATGGAGACCTGGTGGGATTACTCCCATGGCTGGAATACAACTGAAGAGTGTAACCTATTTAAAAAGAGTAGTTGTTGTAGAAAAGATGGGGGAGTGGTATTATATGTTACAGACTCAATTGACAGAAATCAATGAGAGTGACCAGAGTGGATCAGTTGAGAGCATTTGGGTAAAAATAAATAGAGAAATAATGCACTCCTTTTGTTGGCAGCTTTGGACCACCTTTGCTGATCTCAGAGTGGCTTCCAGCTAACAACTATCAGGACGGAATGCACAGATAAGCCATTGAAATCCACAAACACCTGAGCAACTTCAACAGGAAAGAAGAAACCCTTAAAGTGAACAAAATTTGGCTACCAGTCCTCAAAAACAGCAAAATCAGGACTCAGCAAATGCAAATGGAAAACCACCCAGGGTCAGGGGTTTTCCTGGCAGACAATGATCACTAATTAAACAGACACTAATCTTCTTTGTATATCCTCCCATCCTGAGGCCTTACCATCAACAACAGAACAATACACAGATTAACATGGAAATCACTCCTCCCTACTCAGGGTCACACAGTGTGTGTGTGTATGCCCAACTCTCTTCTATGCCAGCATTCTCTGAAAATGCCAGCCACAGATGCAGGTAAAACATCATGAATAAACTCTTCTAGAATATGGCCACATAGCCTGAAAAACCCATAAAAACTATGGCTTCTGGCTGCTTTTGGGGCATGCATTGTATAAATGCCACAAGCCGATAGCTGCTGGAAGCTGCTTTATTTGGCCTGTCTGTTTCAGGCTGTACTCTATGAACCCCTTGCCATCATTTTTTTTGAGAAATCTTTGAAAACAGGTGAGGTGTCAAAAGACTGGAGAAGAGCAATGTTCCAAACATTGTTTCTCTCTTCAAAAAAGTCAAAAAGAAAAAGAAAAAAAGATCCAGGATACTACAGAGGAGTGAAACATCTGCTTCAACTGCTAAAACGTAGACACATAGAAATACAAGTCCTGATAAAGAAGAATCAACTTGGCTTCTCCAAAATGAAGTTTATGGATAGAGGAAAACCAGCAGTCATGAATCTGAATAATTTCCTTATAGGTTTACATTTCTCTTTACAACTTGCTTTATTCTTGATTTTCTATAATAACTGAGTCAGAATTTAATGAAGTGGTATCTTCTTACCGTTCCCCTGTGTAACCTGGGCTGCAATGGCATTGACCTGTCACTGAGTCACATGTCCCTCCATTGTGGCACTGGCATTCTTGAGAGCAATTCTTTCCATAGCGTCCTTCAGGACAAGGCTGGCCACAGACTGTGCCCTGTTTGGAAACACAATTTCTGTTTTATCCATGGGAGTGCAGCTGTGAGTGAGAAAGATGAAGTGGATTTGATGGAAGCAAGGAGATTAACATGCTTTTATACCAAACAGCATATCTTCAAAATGACAGCTTTTTTTTTAGCTTGCAGAACAATGCACATTTTGCCCTAAGTACCAGACTGTTAATTGAAAAGAATTTTGATCCTGTAAGATAGTAAATCTAATTCTGTATTTCATTTCTAAACAACAGTAAACATTTAGATGTTTAAACAAAGCTTTTCCTTATTTCTACATAGAAATATTTTAGGATAAACAAATGTTTTAGAGTTTAAATGTTTTAGAGTTTGTATATGCAAACATATACAAATGCATTATACTAATTGTGTGTGCTTATTTAACCCTTTTAAGATTGCATTTAAAATAGAAATACAGATGCTACTTGGAGGCCTCTAGCTTGAGAAAATGCCTTTTAGAGAAAATGCTGACAGCTATGAAATCTACATGATTCAGGTAGTTCCAAACAGCTGAGGCCATGATCACCAGTTGCTACTGACCCAGACTGAAGAATGTGGGTCTGGAAGACTACCTGCTAACCTCGGCTCAAGTACCATCTTCCTTGCAGTTATACATCAAGTATAAATCAGAAGGTTAAAAAAGGATATTTCAAGATGTTTCCTAGATATGAAACAAGCTCCTCCAAAAATCCACTAAAAATGATAGCCAGTTGCTCTCCATGGCTGGCTATTTTAAAATGTGTTTGTAGAACATTTAAGGGAGATTTTTGGGATTTTATCTTTTTTTTAAAAAAATGTAAAATGTTGCTATTAAATGTTACAATATCGGTGTATAAATCTAATGCATACCTGAACCACTACATAGCTAGATGTATTAAATAAACACCAGTCTGTGACTTGTGGAATTTTAACTTATTCATCCTGTGGGAGACAAAAAGCATAAATTTTCCTTTCCTGTTCACTGAAAGGCTGTCTGAATTACTGGATGCCAAATACCATATGTTTTTGTGATGGTTTGGTTTTGATCCCTTGTGGTGATACTGTATGCAAACACATTTCCTCTTTTAATGCCTAATGTCAAGCTGTATCAAATTAAATTCTCAACAGACGCCTGTACTAAGTAGAAGTGCATACTATTTTAGAAGGTGTATTTACCATCCATCCAGGAGGACAGGCACATTCCCCAGTTACATGATGGCACACTCCTCCATTCTGACATGGACACCTTTCTTCACATTGTGGCCCATGCTTGCCAGGCGGACAGAGATCCTCACAGCTAAAAATACAATAAAATTTAATGACAGTGATTACTTATAAATATTATAGCTTCACTCTTTTAAATATGTGACCCCAAAGATGTGTTTGTCCCAGTCTGATTTATAACTGAGTAAAACAGCTGTAAAATCTAACATGTGTTACTTTTTCAACCCTCTTTATCCACTTTTGGAAATATTTGCAGAATTTCAACATTATTTTAACAAAAATAATAAGACCCGGTACGGAAACCTGGTGGTTCCTTGTGCCATAGGAGTCCTGGCTTTCTAGCACTTGACCAAGCAATATGTATACAGGAAAAGAAGGTATATGTCTGAGATAATTCTCTTATTCATCTGGATGGTTGAGATTCAACTGAAGATAAGAAACTAATAAGTATATGTTTCAACTATCCTTTATTATGATGGGCTTCCCCTGTTATCTGATCACTGCCCTGTCTTTCCTTTGGGGAAAAAGCTTCGATAAAAATGATTAGCATGAGTTACCAGTATAGTCATTCTAGTTCCTAGCATAGTCATTTGCACAGTCAGAAAAAAAATCCATTATGAATTTCTGCTCTGACACCAACCTGCCAATTGTAATATCAGTTTCAATAAGGACTGGCATACCAGCAGCCTGTAGATACATATTTTTATCCTATGCTTGCTCTTAAGAAACTCAGCACAGATCTCCCCACCAACAGGTTATGAGGTAAATTATGCTGAAAAGACAGGGGTTAGTCCAGCGATATAATGAAACTGATCACTGACCAGGGATTAGAATCTATGGCGAGGTACAGGCCACCCAAATGCAGCGTACTCCGGTGATACTAGGATTAGGGACTGTGCGGCAACTGCGTACATGGGCACCGCGATTGTGACATAAGCACCATGTGGCATCCACATGGTGCCGCACGTCGCTTATGTCGCGAGTGCGCCATTGGCGCACCTGGTTTTTCCAGGTTCCTTTTACTCCGGAGGGAAACCACGCGGTTGGGTGGCGGTGGCTGCTTTCTTCCAGAGGGAATTAGGCCGCCAACAGGCCGCCCCTTTGGAGTGGTCTGTACCGCGCCGCAATTTCCCTGGTCCCAGTCCAACTATTACAGCACAATGGAGCAACATCTTACAGCATGCGTGTAACATGGAGTGCTGAACGCATCTCATTCACACTGTCCTATTATTTCTATGACAATCTGTGCAGACAATGTCCTGCAGAAAAGATTTATTCTGGAATAAACTTTCAGAAGCTAGGGCACACTTTTTCAGTCGTAACCTCTGAAAATCTGACAAAAAATGAAATTTGATTTAATTTCAACTAGAGAATCCTCACTGAAATCAATGGAACCCATCATAGTGTTGACTAGAAGTCCTAATTATTGCAAAGGGTTTGCTCTAGTTAAAACTACAATAGTATTTATCCCATAGTGAACCTCATAGAAGTATGTACATACTATAATACATTGGTTAGTTTTTTAAATACCATTTATACTCTTTTGTAATATCCCTGTTGCTTTTGGGTGCATGACAGAGCATGTTGAGATAGACTTGGGAAATAATCTCAAATCCAAGCAAAGCAATTAATAGTGTATTGTGCTGTAGTCCCAGCAGTGAACATATGGTAAGCTGCTGTAGTAATCAGCAAGAAAGGGAAAATCATATCACCCACTCTCAAGCCTTTGGAAAAGTAAAGACAAATGGGAAATCTGCAGCTATTCCACATGTAATAAATACAATTGTTGCATACAAAGCTCCAGAGTATCCAGGAGGACATCTGCATTCTCCAGTCACATGATCACAAGTGGCTCCATTCTGACACTGGCATTTTTGGTGACAATCATTTCCATAAGTCCCTTGGTCACAATGTTCTTCACAGCGCCATCCCTTGAATCCAGCAGCACAATGGCAGGCTCCAGTGATGGGGTTACACAAGGCTCCATTTTTGCACTGGCAGCGACTACTGCAGTGAGGTCCCCAGTGGTAGCTGTCACATGCTGATTGGAAAGCAGAAAGCAAGTGTTACATGTGCTTCCCTAACCACTTATCCTGTAATGTCATTATTATAATTTAACAAAATAAAACTGACAAAGGAATTTATCACATGGGGGAATCTCATGCAAAAACTGAATTTAAAAGCTGGAAAAAACCTGCAAAAGTGAGATGATTTTCACACACGTCATTTTAAACTGGTGTTAAACTGAACAGAAAGTATACAAAAGCCAATCCTTTTTGCTTTCAGGATTTTCCAAAAGTAAAAGGAGTGGCTTTTGTCTACTTTCCATCTACTTTCTGTTCAGGTTATTTACTCTCACTTTCCCTTCATCAGAGAGCAAGGATTTGATCAGGCTGCTATAGGCAAGGAAAGGCCTCATATTCCTTGACCAAACAAAGTGAATGGAGTGAATGCAAATATGGGAGGCATGCAAAGGTCAGTAATGGCCTCATGGAGTGCTTGACCCCCCCCCACACACACACGCACATATACACAGGTGGAAGGACAGAGGACCACTATTGCCTAGGTCAGGTCACTGCATGAGCACTGTTACCATGGTGGATGCATCACCATTATTTTATATGTGCAGCAATACATATATGTATATGAATAAGCACTAAGAAAAACCTTATAAATATGTTATTTCCAAAATCTCCTACCTCCCCACACATGAGACAAATATTGAGAGGATTTTTTTAATGGAATTCATATAAATAACATATAGAAAGTTCAAAAGTTCACTGAGAATTAGCTAAACATATGCTCAGAGCATCTGCTTTTTATTTTCATATTATATTGATAACAATAGTGCTGCAGCAAAACTCCAGTGTAACTGATTGCTGATCATATACACTAAATCGCCTTAATGACTGACAGCTATTGTTCTCATAGCTTTCTCCTAAGGCAGAGCAGTCAGGCAGAGAACAGACCTACTTTCTTATAGAAGACAAAAAGAACTCAAGCCATCTCCTCCGGGTGAATATTTCTCTGCCACAAACTAAAACATTCAGGTTACACAAATAGAAAGGACTAGGGCTCTTTGGAGGATTATTTCCATTTAACATAGTTGGTAACCTAGATATTTCTAAATTATCATATATATATATATATATATATTCCTTGACATAGATTATTTAAGACAATTTCTTATTCAATAAGATTCCCTTCTGATGTCATTATAATCTGTAATGTACAGGAAAAAATATCCCTGTGTGTATTAACATGGCAAAAAAAAAGTTCCTTCATTAGATAGGATCTTATTTCACACAATTTTTGCAGTGTTTCTTTCTAGTCTGCAGCCAAACTGTACAGCCATATAGTATTTACATTCTACATTATAGATAAATGCACAAGTTTAATATTGCATTGCTATCATAAACTGTGGCAAGTCTTATGGCTAATCATATTATCTTCAAGACTGACAGAAATAAATAGTTTTGGATGGTTGAACTAGAAAATGTCATGCTTATTCTTGATCTGTCCTTACATTCATCTCAGCAACCAACAAGTTCTGAGACATATATATGTTTGTATTAAATTGGTTAGACAGACTTATATTCCCCAAAGACTTAACAAAGATCACCAGACTAGGTCTGCTTAACACCTCCTAGCATATTCAGATTACAACCCCCTTTAAAGTGGAACAAGACTCCTTCAGCCAATCCCCAAGGAAAGACTTAAAAATGAACTTGTATGTCTTGGAATGTCTCAACAAACCACCACTGGGAATTGAAGAATTTAAAATTTGACCATAAGACAGCTATGATATAGAATAAAGTGGACCATATTTATCTCTGGGGAAGATCTGTCTGAGATATGAACTCAGTCCAATATTTCTAACTAAAGTCAGCATACTGTTGTTCAGAAAAATAATTTTCTTGGCTCACAGAATCCTGCTCATATTATTTTACCAATGGCTGGAAGTAGGATATTTGATGCAACCCACCAATGGTCAGGCAGATGTTTGGAGAGACAGCTTAATCATTCTCAGAACCACCACAGCAAGTTTATGCTACTCCACATTTGACATGATATTAATATAGACCAGACATCACACAGACTGGCATACGTAAACTCTGCTTTACCTATAAAAGTGTTGTAGCTCTTGATGTGACTTTTTAAAAAAGTTTTGGATATACTGTACTGCTCTTTACCACTTGTGTTAAAGTGAGCTGTATATTACATCACACTGTGCATCTCAATTTAAACTATATCATTTGTAAGATATAAATACTGAAGGAAAAAATTTGATTTATTGGTTCTCTAGTGTACTTAGCTCATCTGAATGTACTGAGGAACTATATTCAATATTGCTTGAAAGATGCAGCATGGATCTTAATTTTGCAATGCATACATAAATGAGGTTCTGCATTCATTGCAATATTTAAAAGTATCCTTATTATTTATGTAGCACTTTTAAGTATACAATACACTTTACATCAGGGATGTAAAGAGACTTCGTGAATTTTCTGGTCTTTTTCACCCTGTGTCTCAATAAAAAGACCAGCACTTTTGGGGGGAAAGGGGTGCAGAAGCAACAGCAAAAAAATAAAAATAAAAATGTGTTCCCTCTGCATGCATTTACTCTTTAGTACAAAAACACTGTATAGTGTGCAAAATCAACTTTTTGTGTGTGGAAGGAAAACCTTCATCAAATTTTTGCATAAAAATTGTCTAAAAATGTGAAAAATATTGAAAAATGTACAAAACATATTTGTATCTTGCTTAATTGGACCAAAACATTTGAAATTTTTCATTCTGATTTACAAAATAAATGAAGATTTCCAGCCCTACTTCATAAACATTATCTTAGATCTTTTGAAACACAACAATCCTGTTGTTTTGGGCAGAATAATGAATTACTTCTACTTAAAAACTTCTCAGATGGGAAACTGAAGAGATCTGTCAATACATATCGAGTCATCCTTGTGCTTTGGATTTCAGATTTTTTTAGAATTTGGAATATTTTCATATACATAATGAGAGATAGGACTCCAGGCTAAACACAAAATTCATTTATGTTTCATATCTATAACTCATGAACCAGGATTTGAGCATTGGAGTAGGACTCTAGAGATCAGGGTTCAATTCTCTGGTTATGGAAATCAGCTGGGTGACCTTGGACAAGTGACACACTCTCAGCCACAGAAAACCCCATGATAGGTTCATCTTAGGGTTGTCAAATGTTGGAAAACAACTTGAAGGTACATAAGAGCAGAACCAATACATCTTATAAACATACACTGTAGGTAATATTGTACATATTTTAATAATTTTGTGCATGAAACAATGTTTGTGTATGCTGACTCATCTGAAAGCAAAGTTGTCCCTATATGAGCCACCCATGTGGGCAATTTTGGATTTTGGAGTATTTATGATTTTGGAATTCTGAATAATGGATATGTTGTTAACTGCCCTCAATTCAATTTGGACCCATGGCGACCCTGCTGATGAGACATCTCCAAGAGCCTCTGTCTTCCCCTGCTCTGCTCAATTCCTGCAAACTCATACTCGTGAGCTCTTTAATAGGGTCCATACATCTTGCATGCAGCCTTCCTCTCTTTCTACTTTCCTCTACTTTTCCCAGCATTACTGTTTTTTCCAATGGTTCATGCCTTCTCATGATGTGTCCAAAGTATGACACCCTGAGTTTTGTCAACTTAGATCTAGGGAGATTTCTGGCTTGATTCACTCCTGGACTCATTTGTTTGTCTTTTTGGTTATCCATGGAATCCTTAGCACTCTTCTACAGCACCATATTTCGAAGGAGTTGATGTTCCTCCTATCCTCTTTCTTAACTGTCCAGCTCTCACATCCATACATGGCAATAGGGAATACAATGGCTTGTATGATTCTAACTTTTGTACTCAGTTGTATATTATGCATTTTAGGATCTTCTCTGGTTCTTTCATAGCTGTCCTTCCTATTCTTAATCTTCTTCTGATTTCCTGTCTGCAGTCTCCATTTCTTATCAATGTTTGATCCCAGGTATGAGATTTCTTTTACTATTTCTATTTTTTCATTGTCTAATTCAAATTTGTATAGTTTCTCTGGGGTCATTCTTTTTGTTTTGGAGCTCTATATACCACCCCAAAAGGGCGGACTGGAGCCTCTCATTTTTGCTCCTGAGAGAGGCCGCAGCACCCAAACCGTGCAGCCTCCCTCCGCACCAAAAAGAACATGCTAAAAGCAGGTTCTTTTTGGTGCACACGGCAGACACCATGAGTGCACCATTGCGTCATGATGGCGGGGCTGTTACGTACTAGGGATCGAGTGCGTGTGATTGCTTTGCTCTTCCGAACCCTAGTTTTGGCTCCAGGGCACCACAAAGTGCCCGTTTGCACCAGGCCTTTATGTTCAACAATAGGCCTGCCTTTGCACTTTCTTCCTTGATTTTTCTTAGTAGTTGTTCCAGGTCTTTGAAGTTTTCTGCTAGTATTATGGTGCCATCTGAGTATCTCAGATTGTTAATATTCTTTCTTCCTATTTTCACTCCTCCTTCTTCTGTGTCCAAGCCTGCTTTTCTGCATATAAGTTAAACAAGTAGGGCAATAAGATGCAGCCTTGTCTGACTCCTTTGCCAATTGGGAACTATTCTGTTTCTCCATGTTCTGTTCTGTTCTGACAGTAACCTCTTGCCCCGAGTACAGATTCCTCATCAAGACTATCAGATGTGTTTGCACGCCCATGTCTTTAAGGGCATTCCATAGCCTTTCATGATCTAGGCAGTCAAAGGCTTTCCTATAGTCTATAGTCTATCAGCACATGCTGATTTTTTTTTTTTTTTTTGGAATTCCATCGTATGTTTGCAATGTGGTCCCTAGTGCTTCTTCCTTTCCTGAACCCCACTTGGACCTCTGGAATTTTTCTCTCCATATATGGTCGGAGTCTGTGTTGTAGAAATTTGAGCATAATTTTTGCTTGCATGGGTTATTAGTGCTATGGTTCTATAGTTGCTGGATGGGGATGTATATTGATCGTTTCCAGTATGTTGGCCATCGTTTTGTTTTCCATATATGGTGACATATGTTAGCACTATAGTTGACTTTGTCATTGTGGATTGCAACAGCTCAACTGGAACATCATCTGTCCCTAGTGACTTGTTTTTCACCATTTCTCTTGTTGCAGCTTCTCCCTTGTTTTTTAGAATTTGGGGTTCATCTTCATGTGGCTCTTCGTTCCATGTGTCCTCAATTCTGTCATCTTTTTAAAATAGCTATTCTATGCATTGCATCAATTGTTTTTTTATTCCTTCCTGGTTTTGAATTGTATTATTTTTGTTTTAATAGAGTACAGTGGTGCCTCGGGTTATGAAAATAATTCGTTCCGCGGCCGCTTTCGTAACCCGAAAAGCCTTCGTAAGCCGAAAACCCATAGGCGCTAATGGGGAAAAAAGCCGCGGCTCTGCCGCGGCTCCATTTAAAATAGCGCCGGAGTTTTTTCGTAACCCGAAAAAACTTTCGTAACCCGAAACAATAAATCCCTATGGGATTTTTTCGTATCCTGAAAAATTCGTAACCTGGGTATTTCGTATCCCGAGGTACCACTGTATCTCAGTCCTTGGTTTGAACTTTCCTTTGATTACACTAAACAAACTTGTAGAATAGGGCTCTCATTCTCCTCTTTTTGTTATTGTCTTGCATTTCTCTGTACTGCTCATTGTACAGAGGACCATCGATATACAGGGGATCCGTCCCCCCCCCCCATGGATACCAAAATCCATGTATGCTCAAGTCCTATAGAACTCATGGTGGCGCAACCACCATTGAGGACAATAGCACTTTGCCCCCTCCCCGATGTCAGCCTCGCCGTTCTCACAGTGGCAGGCAGCAGGGAGATACCTCTTTTCCCCCTTCTCCTCCTCCTCCTGTTCTTCTCTGTTGCTGCTGCTGCGGCTCTTCCTCCTCCTCCTCTTCCCTCGTCTTCTCCGCCTTCCTCCTCTTGCTCTTCCCCCTCCATCATGGCTGCTGCCGCTCATCCTCCTTTTCCTTCCTCCTCCTCTTCCCCACATCCTCTACATTCTCCTCCTCCTCTTACCCCCCTCTCGTCCTGCTGCTCATCCTCCTTTTCCTTCCTTCCTTCCCTCCTCCTCCTCTTCTCTGCTCTTCCTCCTCCCCCTCTTTCCCCTCCATCACCCTGCTGCTGCTCACACTCCTTTTTTCTTCTTCTTCGTCCTCCTCCTCTTTCTATCTCTTCCTCCTCCTTTTTCTTTGTCCTCTTCCTCCTCTCCCCAGCTTCCTTCACACCTGCAGCTGAAGAGGAGGGAGAGCAGATAAGAGGAGGAAGAGGAGGAGGATGAGGAAGAAAAAGGAGGATGAGTGGCGGCAGTGCGACGGAGGGAGAAGAGGAGCAGGAAGCAGATGAGGCAGGGTGGGCTGGGAGTGACCCCTGGGAGCCAAGGGAAGCAGGTGCAGGGGGCTTCAGGAGGCCAGCAGACGCACAGGGACCAGGATCCAGGCACCTCCCTCTACCATGCCTGTTCTTCCCAAAGGCTCCTTTCTTCTCGTGTGGATGAGGCTGCGGCTGTTCCAGCAGAGTTGCCTGTTGGAGGAAAAATTAGCCTTTGGAAAGAACAGGCATGGTGGGGGGAAGTGCCTGGATCCTGGTCCCTGTGCTTCTGCTGGCCTCCCAAAGCCCCCTGCACCTGCTGCCCTTAGCTCCTGGGGGTCACTCCCAGCCCACCCCACCTTCTCTGCCTTCTTCCTGCTCCTCTTCCCCCTCCATTGCACTGCCGCCGCTCGTCCTCCTTTTTCATCCTCCTCCTCTTCTCTGCTCTTCCTCCTCCTTTTCCTTCCTTACTCCTACACCTCTTCTTCTCTGCTCTTCTTCATTCTCCTTCTCCCTCATTCTCCTTCTCCCTCCTCCTCCTCATCCCTGCCACTTCCTCCTCCTCTGCCAATGCCACCCATCCACATGGGCTTGCCATCCACATATGCCTAAGTCCGTGGATGGCAAGTCCGTGTATATGGAGGGCGGACTGTAGTAGTTTTCTTTATCTTTACATACTAGCCATTGCACTGTTGCATTCATGGTTCTTAGCTAGTTCCTATCTCCTTTTTGTTTTGCTTCTCATCTTTCCTGTATTGCTTGTAACATTTTATCTGTCATTCATGGTTTCTTCTCCATCTTTTTGCCCATTGAAAGTGTCTGTCTGCATTCTTTTATTGTGTCCTTGGCTGCAGACCAAAGCTCTTCTGGTTCTTGGTCAATTATGCTTAGTAGTGCAGATCTGTTCCTTACATTGTTGATGAATTTGGTGGAGAGATTGTTTAGATCATATTTTTAATAATGACTGGTTTTGTTTTCTTCTTTAGTTTTACTCTTATTTTTGATATGAGTAATTCATGATCTGTACCATAATCGGCATCTGGTCTTATCTTGGCCATCAGTATGGAGTTTTGCCATTTTTGGCTTCCAATTATATTATCTATTTAGATAAGAGATACTCAACCCGTAATACTTAATTGAAACTACACAAGCATGGTATGAACAAAACTGCAGAAAATGTGTGTGTGCATGTATGCATGCATGCGTAAAATTCGTCTTCATAACAAGTGTACTTAGAAATTTTCATGAATTAACATTTTAAAATCTCATGGCTTCATCTCACAGTATTGATGGCAATACAAGCATATGGAAACAACACAGCTGTTAATCTGTTGAAAATAGGCAGTCTTTCCATTAATGAGTATCTTCAGGCTATAAATTACCAGGCAGGGGGTTAATCAGTATATATACCATAACAACTGCCTTGGTTGTTCCAAGGTCAGAGATGAGGAAGGGAGAAGCCAATAAATTAACTTCAGCTAAGCCTACAGTAGTAAATTATAGCTCAGATCTAAAAATTCAAAGAATGTAAAGGACAACTGTAAAAAATTAAGTTATTTTGGTTTGAAGACAAATAAATAAAATATAAATGGATAAACAGATAATAACAACATTTTAAAAATTTCCAGTAAAGCAAAACAAGTTACTAGTTTTTAAAATCTTGTGGGAAATATCTGAATCCTGAATAGAAGCAAAAGAGAAGTTTAATTTATACTTTGGCTCTAAGATTTCTTGGCATAGATACAGAGGAGGCCTTGGTATGCCTACTGTTCCCTAGCATTCTCACCTCCCACTAAAAACTAATGTAATTAAACTAATTTTAATTTCAAACTCAGGGATATCATGGTTCAAATAATCCTTTCAAGTTTACTAATTCTCCTTTTATTTGCATAGAGGGAGGAACTCTAGAAGTTTGATCCCTGCTCCCAGTCTCTCATTATGAAGTCAGGGCCAAAACACACTGAAGAAATAATCCATTTTGAGACCACTTTAACTGTCCTGGCTCAATGCTAGGGAATTCTGGGAACTGTAGTTTTGTGAGATATTTAGCCTTCTCTGTCTTAGAGCTCTGGTGCCACAATAAACTACAACTCCCAGGATTCCTTAGCACTGAGCCGGGGCAGTTAAAGCAGTCTCAAACTGGATTATTTCTGCAGTGTGTTTTGGCTTTCAGTGGACTTGAGCTGTGTGAATCTACCTTCCATGGGGTCAATTACACATTTTTTGCACAGAGAGATTCACATCTGTGAATCGATTCTGAATCGATTCACCATTCCCACTAGGTTTTAAGGCAGGGTGACAGTTAGCTGCTACAATTTATCCTTCTCCAAAACCACTGGGGAGATGCACATTGTAGTCTCCCTCCCTCCCCACACTCGGCATTATACTTCTTCAGTTTCTGGCTTATACAAATGTTACATCTGCATAGATAAACCCAACCCGCCTTGGTGCTCCTTGTCCCCTCCAGGACAGAAAAGGCTTGGGAAGAGGCAGAGGAGGCATCAGGACCTTCCAAGTCTCATGCCCCCACCCCCAGGTCTGCCTCTCCATTTAAAGGGTAGCATTATTTTATCAAAAATATTATCTGTGTGCTTGAAAAACATGATATAGGGTGCTGGAATTTCTCATTGAATAATATAACAACAACAACACAGTTATGCTTAAGGAATATGAACCACTTGCCTAGTTTCTGATATTCTTTGAAACATTCATTGTCACTTTATTTACAACATTGCTCAACCAAAAATGTGGAAACCTTGGTCTGAGACAGGTATTTCTTGAAACTGATTACTTAGATCCTTTTCAATCTGGGATCATGAATGATTATGGGACAGAGACAGCATTGGTCATCTTGGTGGATAATTTAAACCAAGACCTAAACTGGAAAATTCATCTCTGCCAGTTCATCTAGACATATCAGCAGCATTTGATACCATGGTCTAAGATATTCTTCTGGGACATTTTGTGTGTGGGCATGTGTGATTTACTTTAGTAGGTTATCTACAAAAATGATTTATAACTTTTAAAAAAAGTCCTATTAAAATATAAACATAAATTATTCCTTATTTTTCAAATAGTTTTACCAATTAAAAATATTACACATAAAATATCCACATTTTATAAATTCTTCATAATACATAACAGTTACAAAACTTTATTTACAGAAATAAAGTCCCAGATGTTTTGCACTAGTCTCAGTTGTATTTGATTTAGTGATTCCAGAAGAAAATACTGGGTGACTGCTGTTTGCTGTTAACCTTAGTTGTTAATTGTGATCAAGTCAGCTTCAACTTATGGCAACCGTATGAATGAGAAATCTCCAAAACACCTATCAGCCCAACTCAGATCCATTAAATGCAGAACTGCGTCTTCTGTGATTGAGTTTATCCATCTGTAATGCAGTCTTCTTCTTCCTATTGCCTCCCATTTTAACATGTCATCTCATGTTATGGTCAAAGTATGGGCCAAAACAGATGGCCCTAAAGGGGTGCCATCACACCACCCTTTGAGAGCTGGATCGCCTCAATCCAGCATTTTTCCAGCCCCAAAAAAGTGGCAAAATGCCACTCCATTTGGGGATAGGAAAAGGGCGCCTTGCCGCCGCTGCTTTTTGGCGGCTCACTGTATGTAAATGCTGCACTGCCAGAACACCACGAAGCCACCGCATGCATGATCAGCCGTGCAGCTTCCCAGTGGCATGGAGGTGGCATCAGAGTGTGCAGCATCTAAATGCCACACTCACACACCGCACCCAACCCAATGCTTACTACCAGTCTGTTTTGCCCCTATGATAGCCTTAGTTTGGTCATTTTGGCTTCTAGGGAATGTTTGAGGTTGATTTGCTCTAGGAACTGTTTATCAGTCATTTTAGCAGTCCCTAGACTCAATAGAATTCTTCCCCAACACTACACAGATTCCCTTCCTATCTAGGGTTGCCATATCCCATTTTCTCCTGGGACAATCCCGGATTGGACAGTCTAAAAATGTCCTGTCCCTGCTGGGCATTTTAGCCCCCCCCCCCCCAGTCCCAGATTCTTGCCTTGTCCAGGCCACATTTTGTCAGTCTCCAGTCAGATTGGAGACCAACAAAATGTGCCCAGAACAAGGCAAGAATAGTTGGCTGAGCTAGTCCTCAGCTCTGCCTCCTTCCCTCCTGAGTCACTTCACCTTGGCGCATGGGCCAGCAGCCAAGATGGCAGCTGCTGCCAGCCCCAAGCACCCCAACGCACTCTGTGCACAGCCAAATCCAGGCGTCAGGGAGTAGGGGATACAGAGAAGGGGAAGCTCAGGGAGGGAGGGGTGCAGCGCTATGGGCTGGGACCAGCCAACCGAGCTCCAGGTCATCCAGTGTGGCAGCAAGGCCTCCTCCGCACCCTGGCCCTGGTGCAGCTGATGCCGTGCAAGGACTCAGACACTTGGCTGAGTCCCAGGTCATCCAGCAGCACTGCCATGGCTCTTACATTTTGTCCTGGTTTTGTGGTAGAGAATTATGCAACCCTATTCCTATCAGCATTCTTCAATGCTCAGCTGTCCCAATTATAAACAGAAATTTGAAATAATACCCTATCGCAGGGGTCAGCAACCTATGGCCCGCGGGCTGCATCCAGCCCAGCGAGGCCTTGGCACCAGCCCCAGCCCAGTCCTGCCACCGATTGCCACCGATTGGCAGGCCGCCATCCTGGCCTCCCTCATGGCCTTTCCTCCACCAGACCCCTCTCTCTGGAGGGAGGTCTGGTGGAGGAAGGGCCCCTGAAGGAGCCCAGGGCCCGGCGGGCTGCCCCCTTGGCCTCCCTGGCAGCCTTTCCTCCACCAGACCTCTCTCTCTGGAGGGAGGAGGAAGGGCCCCTGACGGAGCCCAGGGCCCGGCGAGCCACCCCCCTGGCCTTCGGAGGACACCTCAGACCTGATGAAGCCCCCAGGAAAGGAACAGGGGCCGCCCGCCTCCTGCTCCTGCCCCTCACAGGCCCTTACTGGTCCCTAGCTGTCTCTGAGAGGCAGCTGGGGGCCAAGGAAGGGCAGGAGGAGCAGGCATGCACCTCTCACTCCCTCTCCCAATCCCCCCCACTTCTAGCTGTCTCTCAGACAGCTGGAGGTCAGGAAAGGGAGCAGAGAAAGCCCCGCCCCCTTGAGGGTGGAAACTCCGCCCCCGGAACGCAGCCCCGCCCCTGGAGGGTGGAAGCTCCCCCCCAGCTTCAGCTCCCCAGTTATCTGAGGCACAGCAACCTGGCCCCCGGCTCAAAAATGTTGCCTACCCCTGCCCTATAGCATTCCTCAATACTGTTCCCTATCCTTTTTAACAGTTACATGAAGCCACTTCAAATCATCATCTAGACCTTGAGGTATGTTTTTGAGCTATCTCTCCTTTATAACATAAGAAAGTGATAGGGACCCTGAATTGCTGTGGTGCAGTTGGTGGGTGAACATACTGAAGCTGAGTCCAGACAAGACAGATATACTGTTGGTCTGAAGGAAAGTTAATCTTCATTGGAATTACAACCAGTTCTGGATGGAGCAGAACTCCCTCTAAGATCTTATGTACATGACAGTAATAACAGTTAGACACTGCTTTCACTGCCATGGCTCAATGCTATGGAATTCTGGTTTGTAGTTTTGTGAGTTATTTAGCCTTCTATATCAGAAAAGTCTGGTGCCATAACAAACTACAAATCCCAGGAAAACCAAACAACTAAATTTGCAAGGTGAGGGCTCTCTTTCTACCTTTGCCCCACCTTGCACCACTTTGTCTGGTGCACCAACTGTATAATTTTTTAGGGAAGCCACATTTGCCCACATGAATTAGGGTGCATGTTTTCATTATCTCCCTCTAGTGGGCTGCATGAGTCTGCCCCTGAAAACTGTTTGGAAGCTACAGGTAGAGCAAGAAGTGGCATGCAGTATACAGCACTGTCCAGTATACAGTTTATAGATCACATACCCAGAAAAACCCATGATAGGTTCTCCTTAGGGTCGCCGTAAGTTGGAAACAACTTGAAGGCACACAACAACAACAAATCTGGTCTTATACCAGCAACAGCATTGGCTCCCACACAGCTCCCACACCCAATTTAAGATGTTGATATTGACCTACAAACAGGATGACCAGACATCCTCCTTTTCCAGGACATGTCTTACATTTCAACTTTTTGGTCTAGGAAGAATTCCAAAATGTCCTCCATTTTAAGCATGAGGGAGAAGCCAGTTGATTAACATCACATTTGCTGTTCCTCTTCAATAAATTAGTCTATTTGGCAGCCTGTTCTCTTGCAAATAGGGGTGTAGGATGGATCCTTCTAAAGTTCTTTTTCCTAGGAGCAGCAGCAGCAGACAAGACTTGCCCCCAGAGCTCAGGGCTGCTTGAGGACACAATGCCAATGATGAAATGTTTCCCCCCCCCCCTTAATTTGAGCACAATAGAAAATTAAAGGAATAATTTAAATGCAGATTCAGTTATCCATTTGTTGCTAGGAAAGTGCAGCTTTAAACATTTGTCTTGCTCAGGTTTCTATAAGTATTGCAAGCCAAAAAGGCATTTTAGCAAAAATAAGTATATCAGAAAAATACACTGAGCACATAATAAAATACAGTAAATGTAATATTGCTATAAATGAACTATATGAATTGAATTTAGATTTATATTATTTTAGTGTTTTTCATTTTTCATTTATAATGACCTACATTTTTCTTGAATGTCCTGTATTTTGTGGTGCCTTGTCTTCCTTTGCGCCATAACATCTGTTAACCCTGCCACGGCAACCGCACACCCTGGCCCCAACCTGCCTTTTTGCTAGCCCACCATGGCTGGAAGCCGGCCTTAAGGCGTTGTGGTGGTGTGCGCCGTATAAACGCCACACCACTGGAGTGCCTGGAAGCCAGCCCCAGTGTAAATGGCCAGGGGGCTTTCGGGCAACTTCTGGTCAGCTTGGGAGCATGCAGCATGTAAATGCCGCACTCCCAAGCTGCCCGGAAGGTGGTGCAAAAGAGCCGTCTGTTTCAGCTCTAAGTTCTCCTTGTGGGAAGGAACATAAAAAATCCTCAAACAAATGTCAGCTTGTGAATTTTCTAGAGAATATACCATCTGAACAAGGCATTTGTTTGCCATGTTATATTTTCTGACCTTCATCTCTTTGAAGAAGACATTATTCTTTCACACCTCAACAATTAATACATTTTCCCTTCTACTTATGAGAATTAAAGAAAACAAGATCACTTTTGCTTTAAAAAAAACACCAAAATTTTAAGGTTCTTTTTTTTTTCATTTAAAGAAAGTAAAATACATTAGAACCATTGTTTTTACAGTGTACAGTACATTCTAAGAAAATCAAACTATTTAATTCAATTATTTGAATTTAACTTTTCACTAATTTGGGAGCAATACTGCTTTAGTACTCTGTAGTTCATATTTAACAAATCGTGCAAAATATGAAAGAGTACACATTTACTTCCAGCATCTCAAACAGAATACCTTTGGGATTATTATGTTATATAAACACTATTAAAATGCATGGTGTTCTAAAACAATACAAGTTTACTTCCAAAAGGAACAAAAACAAATTATAAATGCTCTCTGAAGTTCTCTGACAAGTGACAACTTTATACAAAGTAATAATCCCAGGTTACAAAATATTCTTCAAGGGACAAGCATGGTTATAATGAACATGAGTCATTCTTGGGGCTCTGGGGGCAAAAGAGACTGGCTGGAAATGCTGACATCGGGGTGGAGTGGGGACGTGGCATGCCCCCAATGCCGCCCCCATGTTGGCATCATATTGTGGGTGGGAAGATTGGGAGGTTTGGGGATACAATGGACAATGAGACATTTATTGTATGTTTATTTGTATTTTGTGGATATTTTATTGTTAGCCACTTTGATTTTTTGGCAAAGTGAGATAGAAATTTATTATTATTATTATTATTATTATTATTATTATTATTATTATTATTGTGCCAATCACCCATGCTGTTGTCATGGCGCTCCTTTGGCACAGTGTTCAGATGATGCACGCCAAAGGGAGCACCGGAAAGTGCCACTACAGCAGCAAAGACACCTTTTTGCCAGCTCTAAAAGTAGCTGTACAGTATTTTATCTTTTCTTTGAGAGCAGGCAAAGCGCCGGATCAGGTCCACAGCATGCGGTTCCTGCGGCCCTGATACAACGCTGAAAGGGGCAGTGGGACACTCTATCAGAACAGTCTGTTTTGCCCCATCCTTGGGATTTTTGTATATTTGAAGAAGACAGTGCATTTCACAGATCAGGTGCACACTATTGTGACATACTTAAATATTTAGCCACACAATCTGAGAAGTAAGGAATTGACAAAATTGAAACCAAGTCATATTTTAAGACTATCTGCTTAGGTTTTTTTCTTGACAGTACTGTAGACAGTGTCTCATTCCAGTACTGTGTAAGCATGATGTGATCCCTGGAGGGTTTCCCCCAGTCCCTCACCACTTCTACTTTCCTTTCTTCTCTTTTGACAAAGTAAAATTGAAACATAAATGAATTTTAAAATATTCCTGTAGATTTAATCATTGTTGCATACAGCTTTCCATTCTTTCAATGAATAAAGAGAACCGTATAAGGCTATCCAATGAAGTCAGAGAACAAATAAAAGGAAAATTCATGGGAAATGTCATGTATTTGTAGCAATCCTTCTAGTTCCTTTTCCCATACATTGGCCCGGTACATACCAGGCTTTGTGGTGCCCTCATCACATGCAAGGGTTGCCTGGGAGGCAGAGCGACCACATGCCCTGCATCCCTCACACATGATGAGGGCGTAACAATGGCGGCACCCTGTTTACATGGACGTCGCCATTGTTACGTAAGTGCCATGCGGCATCCGCACTGTGCCACACAGCACTTACGTAACGAGTGCACCAGTAGCGCACTCGTTACGCCACCACCATGGAAGAAAAGGAACCCGCTTTTTGCGGGTTCTTTATCCACCGGCGGGAAGCCTCACCATTTGGCGGCTGAGGTTTCCCGCCAGCTGAAAAATAGGCACTGGCAAGCCAACCTTTTTGGGCAGTCTGTACCGTGCCACAGTTTGTGATTAATCATTGAGGTCTTTTAGAGATTATCCATTAAAAGACGTGTATGCTCCCAACTGCATATTTTTCTTTGCACTGTAGTGATCTTCCCATAGTGCATTCAAGGCTTTCTACCAGGTAACAATACCATCCTAGGCCAAATGTTTGCCTTAGGGGAGAAACAGACCCCCCCAAGGGGCGGCTTCAAGCCACCCCTGAGAGAGACGGGTTGGGGTCACGGCAACTGCATGCCCCAGCCCCAATCCAGCCAGAATCTGGCTCAAATAAGAGTGGCACAAAGCCGCTTCTATTTGGGGCGGATTGAAGCTGACCCATTGGCTTGGGAGCATGTGGCATTTAAATGCCATGCTCCCAAGTCGCTTCAAAGCAGCCCGGCGTGTAGTCACTGGTGCGACCTCTGGGCAATTTGGGGCCATGGCACATGTAAATGCCATGCTTCCATGACGGCTTGAAGCTCGCTGAAGCTGCTGGTCTATTCCGGCCCTTAGTTGGGGAAAATAATTCCTGCTCAGCTACAAAGTGTACTATTAACTTTCAGCCAATCATTGGGTTAGAGCCAGACAGAGGCTGCATCTGCACTGCAGAAATAATGCCCTTTGACATCACTATAACTGCCTTGGCTCAATGCTATGGAATGTTGCAAATTGTAGTTTGTTGTGCCACCAGAGCTCTCTGACAGAGAAGGCTAAATATCTCACAAAACTACAATTCCCAACATCCTATAGCATTGAAGCATGCCAGTTAAAGTTGTGTCAAACTGAATTATTTCTGCAGTGCTGCAGACGCAGCATTTGTCATCCTTTGGCCCCATTCAATTCCTGGAAATGTGAGGCAGATTTGGCTGAAAAATAATGGGTGGGATCCAGGTTAAGTTTGAATGCTTCAGGACCATTATTGCTAACTTGTCCCTGACTTCAGTGGAACTAAAGCATAACTTAACTTGGCTTTATTCACTATCAATCCATGATCTCACAACCTACTTTGTCTCATAATACTTTTGTGAAGATAAGGCATGTCTACTAAGATGTTTGAAGGGAAAATGTGATAGAAATGTAATAGAAATGGAACAGATAGGCCCAAATGGAAGACAATAGTTCAAATACAAAAAGAAGGTATTTTTTTTCTTTATGCACACATCCAATTCAATCTCATTGGGATTTATATTTAACTATACTACACAAAACCTGCTTCTAAAACTCATCTCAATTTCAAAAAGAATTTTTCAGGTGGAAAGTACATTGCTTGTGAAACAAAAGTTACATGGGCACAAAAAATACACAACCTTTGTAATCTGACCAGTAGCCATAAAAAAGTTCAATGGCTATTGGTTAGAAAGGAGAAGATAATAGCTTTGATGAAGGAGATGATATGCTATTCATATCTTTAAGATTATCGTATCAGCTTTACAGTCTAAACAAACTAAATGTTACAAAAGTTGGCAAGGAATGGTAAAGCATATTGCATGGGAGCAGCTTTGCTTATTCATGCTTTAGTCCTTGTATTTACAAATTTAAAAAGAAAAAGAAAAAAGATGCTAGAGTGTATAATTATGTTAGTTCTGACAATAATAATTTTGTGTAGCAACATTATTTTCATGTTAGACTAATCCCAGACAAGGCTGCTATTGTGCTATCATTTTGCCTCAAACATGGAATTTATAGGTATTGCAGACAATATCTGCTTCCATTTATAATCTTCCTATGTTTTTCCTCCAATTTCTTTAGACTTTTTCTTTCCATAAAACAAATCTGTCAAGGAGAAAAAGAAAAGAAAATAGGTGCACAATGCCTTTTGATTGGTAGCAGAAAGAGTCATCCATCCGGAATGACCCACTGAAAAGTATATAAACCAGAATAAGTCTTGTAGCAGCTTGAAGACTAAAAAAAATAATAAATGGCACAAGACTTTGTGATATTTTATCTACAAACCAAAAATTTTAGTCTTTAAAAGTACCATAAGACTTTTTATTACTGTTGCTATTGTTGTTATATTATTTACAATTATTTCTATTGATTCTCCTCCTCCCCACCCCCCATTTGTTCCAGAAAGACATGACACTAGGTGCACTTTCTTTCACCTCTGGGTTTTTATCTGAATCTTTTGTTTCTGTACAATTTGATTTGTTATACTATAGGTTTTCTGCCCTCTGGCATATTCATCATCCCTACTTATTGTGTGCAAAGAAAGGATTTCATTTAAGAACCATTGCTTCTTTTTTTTTTTTTTTTTTTTTGTTAAAGCTTTCTGAACCATGAGGAAGATAAGAGAAAATGTGATGCTCAGAAATATAAAAGAAAAAAAGAGTTGCATGTCTTACACACAGTGTACAATGTACAAGATATCTGAATGTATTTGTGACTGCAGAATAGAATATTGAAAGACTGTTTAGGAAAAGAAGAGATGTGGTTGGTTTCTTGTTTGTTTTTTGCTAATTATATACTGAAAAGCAGGAAACATGGGAGGACTATGATGATAGGAAGCATCAAAATATAAATATGAGTGTGGTTTATCATCAGTATGCAATCTGTGGTGAACTTTCCTCAGCTTAAATTTTGAACATCTCACCACTGTTAAGGTCATCTCATGAAGTTCTCATGTCACACTAACCACTGGTATGGAAATATAATAACAGCAAAAGAGGTTTATCTTAACGACAGAGCATGTGTTTTTGTCCAACACACACTCAAAAAAGAGAGCTCCCTGAATTCCTTATTAGTTTTTATGTCATCTACTAGTTTTGCAATGAACTAGGTGGACCGGAGTAAAGAGTATAAAACTGATTAACCCATTTACCTTCTGATAGAAATTAAAGGAGGAAAATGGGTTCTGTGTAATATGAATAAGGACTGAACAACTAAAAAAAAATTATTCTTATTGAATTGGAAGCATGTATGTTGATAGCATGTTTTCTCACAATCAAGGACAATGTGAGTGTTATTATATTTTGAAGTGATGCTTTCCATCTTAAACATACTCATGGGTATAGATGTTGCTTTCCACTGAGCAGGCCAAATAATGTTTAAATGAGAGTTGTAGGAAAATAGCTTCTTGTAAGTTTCCACCTTATTTGTGCACAGAAATAAATTTCATTGCTTCTCAGGTGTAGGACTCACAATTAGTCATTACAGTAGCACAGTGCCTTCCTTTTTAGCACCTGAGAGTTTTCTTTTCTGCTGGTACAACTGGCAAAACCAGCAACTGTGCTGGAAGACTGACCAGAATTTTGCACCCCACATTAAATCTGAAACATACAGTGGTTGTAGGGAAAGAGGGAAGAATAGAGACTACTGCATATAAGTGAATGAGTAAATGAAAATTTCAGGAAGAAAATCTACCAAGTAGTCTTTTCTTTGCGGGAAGGAAAGAAGAAAAAAGAAAGAATTATTCTCAGAAAAATAGGGGAAATATGGGAAATTTAAACTCAGCTTTAGAAAAATGTACAAAATTACAGTACATCTGTTCTATCCAAAGACTGTTGGGCTTTCTTTTTCTAGACATCTGAAATTTTTACTACTGGGATGAGGTCATTTTTAGCATCTAAACATGATTCTATGTTGGTGGGGCTGACCACTCGAGCAACCACACTCTCCCCATTTTCAGGAGTTTATCAGACAAGGGAAATTGGAAGTATAATCCAATGGCAATCTGAATGCAATCATGGGGTTTAATGCTATTGCGTGATAGACTACCATATGCAATTTCAGGCAATGGCAAGCTATTTTCGGGCAATGAGAAGTCAGCTTGAACACAATTGGAGTTCACGTAAATTCGCTGAACTAGCAAATTCAGGTGAATGCATTCTGGCCCCACTTTCTTTTCATTCGAAATTAAGAGAAATTCCTCCCGTGTGATAAACTCCTTAGAGAAGATAATCTGATGAGGTGACTAAGGTTTCTCAAGGCATGTCTACACCCGCCATTAAAAATGGTCCCCACTCCTCATGCCACCCTGTCTAGAAAATGCAGGACTAAACGTGCAATCCACATGAGGACAGTCTTAAAATGAGAAGGAAAATTCCACACTGAATCCAGACCATTTCTGTTTTAAACTGGTGTTTTAAAAATTACTTTTGCTCTGAATTTTCCGGGAAATTCTTGAGCACTTTGGAATGACACTGGGTGGATGTTTACACAGCATCCATCTGTGCTGTTGCTGACATGAGGTCACAACTATGTGATCGATGCTGGGCAACTTGTTTCTGATCATAGAAGGAGTGACCCACACTAGCAGTGGTGATGCTGGGTAGCACAGCTGGATTCTGTGTAAACAGCCGCCTGTCTTCACTCCAGAATGCTCAGGTAATGGGGGAGAATTGGGGGCAGCTGTAGGGCCAGAATAAATCTGGGAACAGCCCACAGTATTCTGGCCAGTGTAGCCCCACCCTCAGGACCCTATCACATGGGGTTAAAAGAGCGGCTTACCTTTCCCGGATTCAGTGTTAATTCAGGAGGCCGCCAGTTCCTATCACACATAAATTGCTGCCCAGGTCCATCCTGGATGCAGCCAATGTTGTCCAAGCCACTTCCGTGGCCATGTTTATAAGTCAAATTAGCATGGAATTCAGGAAAGGTAAACCGCTCTTTTAACCCCATGCAATAGGGTACTCAATCAAATTGCCAGGTTTTAAATCAGATTGAAATGGGTCTAAACATTAAATGGGCAGTCCCAACTATAGTTCAGGTTCTTTTTTGGTCCACTTATAAACAAGAGCCAACTTCAGGTTCAGTTTGAGATCCTGATTATTCTTCTCCTGGGTTGACTGAGAGCATTTGTCTCCTTAGATCTGTCAATTCATTCAGTCTTTCAAGGGTTGATTAAAAACTAAATGCCTCTCTGAGAATCTGGCAGTGTTTGTACCTTGTGTTCATATCCCACAGAAACTGAGCCAAGGGATCCTGTTTCTGCTCTCATCTGCATCTGCCAGACCCTGTGAGAAAAATAAATGGGAGCAGAGAACTTGCAAAATTTACAGACATTCCTGATACTAAATGGCACTGCAGGATAGTATGATTATTGTGTCTGAAAATGTACCTAACTGTACAAGTTAAAAGTAAAAAGATGTGTGCTACTTAATTTTTGTTGTTGTTGTTTCTTGAGATCTGTCAAATCCAGAAACATCACAACAAATACCAGACCCAACATGAGATTTTCTTCTTTATCAAACACTTCAATTAATAATTAAAAGGGAAGTAAAGTTATGCCTTTAATGACATCTGTATTCTTTAACATCTTCCCACTGAAATTTAATTGATATTAACTACTGCAATAAATTCCACACAACTCAAATTGGTTTCATAGTTGAAGAGAAATTTAAGAAGCATCTTCTCCCATCCAGATAACAGTTTAGAAAGTAGTTCCGCCTGTTTAAAAAGGGTTAAACATGTTTGCATGCAATACCTATTTTTATTCTAAAATTTTGAAATTGTGACTTAGGCTGCATCTGCATTGCGGAAATAGTGCAGTTTGGCACAACTATAACTGTCATAGCTCAATGCTATGGGATCCTGGGATCTGTAGTTGTGGCACCATAACTTTCTGACAGAAAAGGCTAAATATTTCACAAAAGTACAAATCCCAGAATTTCATGGCATTCAGCCACTGCAGCTGAGGCAATGTCAAAATATATTATTTCTGCAGTGTAGATGCCACCTACATCACAAAGTTAAGAGACAATAGTTACACTGGGCCTTTTCAAGTTATCAGATTTTAGTGAAATACTCTTAATCTGTCAAACATTTGGAACTGGAAATACTTCAGTATTCTTTCATTTCTGTTTGGGAGAGGTGTCTATGTAGGTTTAATATTAACCCTGTAACACAATCAAAAGCAAAATGCTTTGAGATGCACAGAACCTTTTATTTTCTTAGAATTTTGTTTACTGGAGAAGAAAGTTTTTTATTGTTACTGTAACCAACTTACTTTTCTTCATAAATATTGTCACCAACATCAATCAATATTATTACAGCTTTGTGAACTTTTTTTTTTCAACAGAATTCTGAAAATATGCTATCCTGATTCCCTAACTAGAAGGAAAAACTTCAGTTTGCTTTGTTTGTGGTAAGTTTTCCAAAAAAAAAAAAAAAGAGAGAGAAGAGAAGAAAAGAAATCAGATAGAAACAGAAACTTGTTTTGGGCAACAAGATAAGATACGTCAAATTCAGATGCTTTTGCTAAATCATCCACTGAAAGCAGAATTTCTGTGGTATGCCTACAGAGTTGTCTGCACAGACAAAAAAGCAGTTTTATCCTGCCTCAAGCTTCAGCTGTTTACCCAAGGCACAAAGCCAAAATGGGATGAAACTACAACAAAGTCGCACTCTGGAGCAAAATCTGGACCAAAATGATGTCATTTTCCTTTGCTCTAAAGCAGAAAAGTGCACATTATTGCAGAAGCATATTAAACAGCACTATATGAGCACAAGAATGAGGGAAGGCCCAGACAGCCTATGAAAGTGGTCTGAAGCATGCACCTTGGGCCTGGTGAGATGCAGATGCCAGCACCATTGCTCAACATACCTTTTTTTTTTTTTTTTTTTTGCTTTTGTGCAAGTGTCCAGCTGCACCATCAATCCATTACACCATCGACCTGTCACACACCCCATGAAGTGAAATTACGACAAACATGGGAGGTTGCCAATAATGCAGTGGGTGTAATAAAAACATACACAGCTAGTCTAATATGGGGCCACGGGGTCAAGGAGGGGAAAGGGGGCATGTATGGGGGGGGGCTCTGTGGATGTGCTTTATCAATGTGTCACTGGGCACACTGATGCACTGTACAGGTGTGTGGCCAGTCATATGGCTGGTCCTGCAGGACATCCTATGGGATGGCAGCTGTGTGGGAGGTAAGTGGCAGTCACAGGTTAATGTGATGATGTGCATGGGGGGAAAGAATTGAGTGGTGCAACTTAATGTCGTGTGGTACAGGCTGGCCATGGATGTTCAGGCCAATGTGGAGGTGGGCTGTGTGGACAGTGGGGTTCCACCCTGTTCAGGAAAACCCAGGAGCAACCTGGTTTTTCCTGTCCATCTGTTCAGTACCTATCCAATGAAAACAACACTTCAGTGCTTTTTAACATATCTCGGAGGACTTTGAAAACTTACTTTGTTGCACCATGGTTTTGCAAATTCTCCAACCAAGCATAGCCATTGGCTATTTTATGAAGTGTATAGTCCAAAGAAAGTAATTTTGCCAAGCTCTAATTACAACAAAAAGAAGACATATGAGCAAACTTCATACTTAAAAGCTGATCAGGAGCAGGGATCCAGTGTGGCCCAGCTGAAATTACAAAATGGTCAATATTTGAAAACAGCAAGTAGGCTGCAATTAAGTCAAAATACATACCATATAATAGTTTTCATGAAGCAGATAAAAGACTAGAAATCATCTGATAATGATAGCTAGAGAGGTGAAGCACATCAGCTGGGTTTGTTATGGCTTAAAGAAGAGAAGGCTCCAACACTGTTATAAAGGGAGGCTGAAGCCACTACTGGGAATATGGCTCAATGGGAAAACAGGGATAATTCACCGCATATACTCAACTATATGTCAACCTCATGTATAAGTTGAGGGCAGGTTTTGGGGTCAAAATCATAGATTTTGATATGACCCATGGATAAGTAAAATTAGGGACATGTAACAAAGGATGTAAAAGATGAAACAAAGGAAAACAATGTCAGCAGTTATAACTGTTTGTGGTGACATTAAACGCTGGATGGATGACAGAGAGTAGAAGGTGGTCAGTGCTTCCATGACATATATTTTTGCCTTTCACCAGGGGGTGGTTCTTTTTTTGATTAGAGTTAAAGTGCAGTACAGTACTTACACTGACCCATACATAAGTCAACTCAGGTTTTTTGGGTCATTTTTTTGACTAAAATTTCTAAACTTATACAAGAGTATATAAAGTAATTACATAATAGGTAATTTATTACTATAAACAATGTCATTACTGCAACTCAGAACTACAGCTAGCTCTTTCCACACTTGGACTGGCCTCATTTTTTTAAAACACAAGAAAGTTTTCCAGAGTTTTTTGTATACCATGCCTATGCTCTCTATGCAGCTGCAACCTGAGTGCAGAGCCTTTGCTGCTCAGTTCTAATTACACTAATGCTATCAGTTAGTCTCTAAGGTGCCACTGCTCATTTGTCTCATAATTATTTTAGTGGGCTAGTTGAATTTGCATGGTTGCAGACCATGACATTATAGAACAGAATTTTTCAGGATGCGAAGGACACATGTAACTTCTCTGAGTAGACTTATTTTACCTAGAAAAAGCAATCTATTTGCTCATGAATCAGGATTTTATGAGTCAATATGGGATAGCAGTTTGAACTACAGTGGGTCCACAGGGGGTTGGTTCCACAATCCCCCAAGGATAAAAAAGAAAGTGGATGCTCAAATCAGTATTTAAATTTTACATGTACCTCTGATTGACCTCAGCCAGGCTGAGAAGCAGTCTCAGGGCAACAAGGGAGGCTTGGTGGGAGGCTCCCGGTACCAAGAAGGCATTCTTATGGCTTTCACTGCAGGAAGAACATAGGCTTGCCTCCCCCTCCCTCCTCCCTGATTGAAATCCATCCTGTGAAGGAGTTAACTAAGGCAAGAAGGAGCAGCAAGTGCAAGAATCTCAAAGGCTGAGTTTGCTGATGCTGGCTCCCATTCCCCCACTCTTCCACCTTATGTCTCATTGAAATCCATTTCAGGCAGGAGTTAAGGCAGGCAGAAGCAGTGGGGGAGTATAAGGCAGCATCAGCAAACCCAGTCTCCAAGATTCTGGCACTTGCTACTTCTGCCTGCTTTAGTTAACTCCTGCCTGAGATTGATTTCAATGAGACACAGGGTAAAAGAGTGGGGAATGGGAGACAGCATCAGCAAACTCAATCTCTGAGATTCAGGCACTTGCTGCTCCTGCCTTCCTGTTAACTCCTTCCTAGGCTGGATTTCAATCAGTGAGGAGGGACAGGGAGCCAAGACCTCCCCCAGCACTATGCCTACATTTTTCCTGCAGCAAAAGCAGGAAGAATGTCTCCCTGCTGCCTGGAGCTTCTTGCCAAAGCCTTCCTTACAGCCCTGTGACTGCATCTCAGCCTGGCTGCTGTCAATCACAGGTTTAAAAAAATTAAATGTT
>NC_056523.1:260227976-260271919 GCF_019175285.1 Sceloporus undulatus
TCTTCATTTCAGTCTGTGGATGCTGAAATGCACCAGTACCAAATCTGAGGATAGCAAGGGCCAAATATATGACTCTAAAAACCAGAGTTATAATTCCTATTCACCCTTGGAAATGCATTGGGCAGGCTTGGGCATGTCACACTCCCTCTGCCTCGAGGAAAGGCAAAGGCAAACCCCTCTGAATCAATCTTGTCAATCCCATTATAGGTTCATCTTGGTGCAATCAGAAATCAGAAATGACTTGAAGGCAGAGAACTACAACCAGATTATAAACTGAAACACATACCCTTCAAAATTTCACAGACAAAAAGTGGGATATGTGTGGCCAAGCAACATCAGAATGTGGTCAAGATAGCAAAAGTTGTTATTGTGGAAGAAACACACAAGCATGAAGAGGCTGCAGCAGTTCATGTTTGCCTGCACCTACTGGGATGGGGAAGATTCTACACCTCTTCCCTGCTAAGTTAACTGAATACTTTTGCACTTTGGACACAATTTTTGTCAATGGAAGTAAGCTGAGAACAAACAGGGAACATGGCAGGAGGAGGAAGAAATTGGAAAATTTTAAAAACAGCTGAAAAACATGAGAACAAAGGAGGGTTAATTGGAACTTTTCCTGCCAACAACTGGTGGGTATGAAACCATAAGTTGGAAACCGTAGTCTGCAAATAATCAGAAGTAGAAATAAGAGAAGTAGTGGTATTATGGGTTACTTGTGTGTGGGGAAATGGGATGGTGGAGAGTTTATTGGTCCAAAAGACATCTAAAAACTTTATTGCTTTCTATGTGGCAACAAGACATAAGTACAGTAAGGCCAATTAAAGAGAATAACTGCCTTAATTTTATATTGTTCATGCCATGTATTCACACTTACATACAATAGTAATTTAAGAGAGAGAGAGAAAGTTACCAACAGATTAGTACAATGTGAAGTCAAAGGCTTTCATGCCGGCGTCCATAGTTTTTTGCGGGGTTTTCGGTCTATGTGGCCATGTTCTAGAACATGGCCACATAGCCCGAAACCCCCACAAAAAACTATGGATCCGTACAATATTTTTAGGCATGTGAGTTAGCAATTCAGAGTCAAGCTATAAAATGTGAAAGAACTTCATAATTAGATTTCCCACCTTTTTTTCTTTTAAAAATGATGATAATCTATTGCCAGTTTGTCAGAAGAACTTTCCTATTTCAACATGTTCCCAATCAAAATCTCTTCCACAAGTTATCAGGGGTGGAGATTTTGGTCAAAAGATGTGGTGGAGGGGAAAAGAAGTAGACATCTGCAGCAGCCTAGAGCAACCTGGCATCCAGTGATGGCCCCAATGACAGTAGGGCAATGATGTTGGGTTAGTCCAAACTTAAAAGAAACTACCTAAGATGATGAACTGATCTGGGGAGAAGGGGCAACCCCTCGAATAGGTCCTTTAATGTCTAGGCTGGAATCTGGAGCAAATTCATTGCTCCACTGCCATCAGAGCTACCAGCCTCCACTGGCACTGCAGTTTTTTTAAAAAAAAAAAGTTGGGAAACTGATGTTGGCCCTTCTCTCTTCCTCTTCTACCTCTTCACAGTGCTTGGATTCAGAATTCAGCCCATGCTTTCACTAGATATTTAATCACATCAAGCTACTGACTCCTTGCCCCTCTTCTCACCCTTTGCTCGCTTCCTTCTGCTCTGTTTGAAATGTTCGCAGCATCTTTGTTTACAACTAACTCCAAAATTTGGAGTCACCTCTAAACCTGTGCCAAAGGTTTGCAACTGTTTTCCAGTGTTTTGCAACAAAACCCCTACATTTTTGAGATACAGACATCTCAACTCAAGAGCCTAAGGAAACCTCCTCCCCCTGCTCCCAATGCAATATTTTGGCACACATGTGGAAGTGTTTCCAGATTTGTTGAGCCTCTAATGCAGCTATCAGCTTTTGCTGCTATAGCATGCGAGAATGCCTTACAATACCACAGAAGAAATCTAAGAAAACTGTATATACCAGCCTCTTTATTTATAATGGAACTTTCATATATTACAAAATTTGACATAAGCAATTGCCCCAACAGTTCCTGCATATTTTAAATCAGTGTGGTCAATTGAATGAAACTAGTATGCCCAGAGAGGCAGCGCGGTTTGAGTGTTGGACTAGGACACTGGGAGACCAAGGTTTGAATCCCTGCTCAGCCATGGAAGCCCTCTGGTTGACTCACACACTCTCAGCCAATGACAAGCTCCTCTGAACAAATCTTGCTTAAAAAAAATATTCAGCTTTGCTCTGTCTGCACTGTTCAGAATAAACTTTCCTCACTATTTTTAAAATCAAAACAGTGGACTGAATAGGATGCTCATGATATGGTCAGAAAATACTCCCAAACACCAGTTCTTTCTTTGCCCCCCTCTTTTTCCCTTTTTTTAAATTGGAAATTCTATTGCCACATTGCAGTGAAAACCTCTTGTTTGTCAACACAGTTAAGAAAATCATGCATGTCTTAAAGCACAGACAATGACAAATGGCATTTCTCAAACTATGGAAGCTAAAAATGTTCTTTCATTTTGGGAAAGGCTATGGAGAATTTGATTTGCAGCAGGACAATCCAATAAAAGCAGCATTTGATTTCTCTTTTGTCTGGTTGTGGAACATGGATCCCTGCCAGACAGCCCAAGCCTCCTTTCCCCAATCTTCCATCAACAGTATGTGAACAAAATGCCCTTTTTGGCCCTAATTTACACATGGAGTATTTTTTTTAAGAAATAATTTTTGAACACTTCACATCAGTTGCAATTGTTATGCAAAATCTTTTTTCCAGAGGATCTCTAACATCCCAGGGGATCTTTCAGTTCAAGGTAAAGCAACAAGGGCTCTTTCACAAGACTTCTTTTATGCACTGACAATCACACAAGTCTTTGCATTGTTGAACCTGATGACACTAGGAGTGAGAGGTGAATGAACAGAGGAAAGGCAGGAACAGAAAAAGGACATTTTAACGCAAACACAACTGAAAGGAAGAGGGAAATTGTTGTGGAGAATATGGCAAAGGATGTCAGGCTCCCAATACAATCAGTGGCTACTTGAATTCAGTTAATATCTTGTAAAACTAAAAAGAATGAAACTCCTGTTTTACAGGCCTACATAGCCATACCTCAGGATATGTTAATGGTCTGTGCCCAATTCATTTAACTTCTGTGGACTAAATCCAATTTTAGTCCCAAAAAGAGCAGACATATCAAAGCCAATGCGACTGATGTAAACAGGGATTAATTCTCACTCACAGAGGTAATGGTTCTCTTGTAGTTCAGACTAAAATTGGATTTAGCCCTAAATATAAAATATAGCTAGAATTTCCTGTGTCTTGAGGAACAGTAAGGATGAGTTCAGCAAAATTGTTATCATGAATCTTGAAACAATGTTGTATCACTTATAGGAGGCATACCATGATTAAGTGATGACTTTTCATGTCTTTCCAGGTGACATCTTAAGAAAATCACCTTGGGTCCCACTCATGTGATATGATAAGATGAAATGAACTGCATAAGAGTCAATTAAATAACAACAGGTTCTGGCAGTTTCTTGAAATTATGTCTATCAAATATTAGGCATAAAGATTCATATAAATGAGCAGTGGGAATCATATGGCTCTCCAGATATTGTAGGACTGCAAACCCCAGCATTCTGCATTAATGGCTATGATGATGAGGGCTGCTGGAAGTTGTAGTATAGCAGTATTGGGAGGGTTGTATAATTCCAACCCCTGATATAATCATCTTCAAACAAATGTGTATAATGATACTCCACTGACAGTAAAGCAACAGTGGGGTAAACTATTTCTGTTTAGTATACCACAAACATAAATGTGGGAAGGACACAGACTTAATTATCTGTGTTGCTCAGTAATTTCAGTATAATACTCAGTGGGGAGAAATGCATTTTTAAAATACCTGTTAAGCCAGTTTCAAACAGTGTGAAAGTTAGGAGTTTATCACACAGGTAAAATCAGGGGTTTCAATAGGCACATTCCAGGGACAGTCGAACTGCACCCAATATTTTCACATGATGTCGCACTTAGAGAGGACTTATTCCAGGAAGAACCAGCAATGTCCTAGCAACAAATCATTCAGGGGGAAATCTTGTGAATGATTTGTTCCTGGAGCTTTCCTAGTTTGTCCCAGGATAAGTCCTTTCTAGGCACGGTGTGTGTGAAAATCTGTTCTGGAAAATGTCTGTTTAAACTCTGATTTTCGCCCATGTGATAAAGTCCCTAGACAAAATTTGTAACATTTCTGTAATTAGAAGCATCTCATTCCATTTTGTTGTGCAAATCATTGCAAACAGTCCGTTCGCATAAAGGAGCCAAAAATCATAAGTCTTCCAATATAGGCATGGCAGTAGCAGCTTGCTATTACATGTAGCAATACCATATGTGTTTTGGTATGCACTTGGTATTAACTACACATTATATTTTGGAATGCCCAAAACAGCTACACTTTTAAATTACTGGCTGCAAACCAATACTGGCTTATGTGTACTTAAATTTATTGATTTCAAAACTACGGAGAGTTAGCACATGGGAGGAGGAAGAACACCGTCCCTCTATTACACCAGAAAAGAGAGAGAGAGAGAGAGAGGCCTGATGCCTGCTTGCCACCTTGCTTGCTGCTTCCTGCTGCATCTTTTCCAGTGGACTGCTACAAGCTCAGAGTCTTAAAACGTACAAAGGAGGACTTTCTCTGGTTCTGCCACAATCACAGGGTTGCTTGGTGAGGATATGAGAGAGAATCTTCTCAGTGGTTGCTCCTACCTTTTGGAAATAGCTCCTGTGAGAGGCTTAGCTGGCCCCCTCACTACTCTCCTTTTTGTTTAAGGGGCCTTTTAATGCGAATTTTTTAACTTTAGTATGCTTTATTTTTAGCTTTTTTATGTCTTTTAAATAATTTTATACTGTTTCAGTTGACTTTAAAATGTTATTGTTAGGTTTTCTTTTTGTAAACTGGCCTGAATCCCATTCTGAGAGAAAGACAGCACATAAATGAAATAAATAAAATGAATGATAAAAAAATCACTTTGAAAACTCTTTAGCAAAGAAGAAAATAACTAAAATAGATCATCTGTATCTAACCCTCTAAACAGATAACTGAAATATACTCTCAAAAAGCTTATAGTAATAAATCCTATGATAAATTAGCTTTAGGATCGTCATAAGTCAGAATGGCTTGGAGGCACAGAACGACAACAAACTTACATATTTCTCATAGTGTGATGCAGAAGCCACTTGAAAGCAGCTTCTAGATACACTGATTTACTAGAAAAGTCTGAAAAAATGGGTGCTTTCATGTCTCTTTAATACAAATGAGGAAACTGATTTTAAGTCTAATGCCTAACTCATGCCTTTATTTTCAGGTTATTTTTATCACACAGTTTTAGAAGGTGGAATTTCCAGAGGTATCCAAGAATGAATCACAATTGCATAATTCAAATTAATCTCTCTCTCTTACTGCATGTGTGTTTTGCCTGCTAAAAATTAGGTCCCATGTGTCAGGAAACAAATGATGTCTTGTATTTTAAGAAAGAAAAGTGAGAAACTGGATCACACAGGCAGAGTTGCTACACTTTCATGTACCCCCATGTAAATCAGAATTGATTTCTGAGACAAGCACCAGTGAATCCTGGAAAAAAAATTAAAAAAATATCTCATCACTAAGAAGGATAACAGAATAGACAACATGAGACCGACAGCAGCAGATGTAGACTTACCACTGGAGCAGTTGGGTCCACCCCAGCCAGGCTCACACTGACAGGTGTTTGGAGCAATACAGCGGCCATGGATACATTTATCAGAACAGTGAGCTGTCAGAGAAAGAAAGCAATCAGTAAGAATAAAAATGCTGTATTAGAGAAAAAAATAACTGCCTATGTTTTCCACAATCCAGCTGTTTCCTAATGTCTTCTGTTCCTCTTAAGAACAAGGAAAGTGCTAGCATATTTAAAGTTCTTTATAACTTCCTTCCAGTAACGACATATTTAATAACCACAGATTGTCCTCTCTAGTTTCAAAATTTCAGCAACAGTCCTAACATTGTATTATATACATATCCAGTTAGGAAAAGAATACTGTCTTTTCAAAGTCTATATAGAAATCAGTGTTGCCTTTTCATCTTTCCTGTTTCTTTCTCTCCTTCTTTCTTTTTTGGTTATACAATAAACTCAACAGTAACACATTCTTATTTTACCATTTGCTTTATCCTTTATTATCTCATTGTTCTTTTCTTTTTTCTTCAGTTTTCAACACATTATTTGATGTCATGGAGAACCACTATAACCTATGCATTCAGAGGTTAAAACACTGAAGAGCCCACCTGTGGTGATCAAAGTATTGGACTGAGACCTGGGAGATCCAGCTCCTAAAGTAGATTGAGGAATTAAACTCATTAGATGACCAGTAACTCTCTGATCTGCTCTACCTCACAGGGCTGTTGAGAGGTCAAATGGAGGAGGAGGAGGAGGAGGAGGAGGAGCTGTTGTGTATGCTTACTTGAGCTTATTAGAGGAAAGACTGAATATAAATGTCACTAGGCCTAAACAACATGAAAGCCAGATCTCATCTGATCTTGGAAGCAAAGTAAGGACAAACCTAGTAAGTACTTGAATGGGGGCCCACCAAAGAATGCAAAGTACTGTAGGCTATATTTTGGAGGAAGGCAATTGAAAACCACCTCTGAATACTCTTTGCCTTATGGGGTCACTGCAATTTGGCAGGCAACTTGGAGGCACATGCACACACAAACGCACAATAAATAACAACAATCCAAAGGAGGGGGGGATATGGATAGGAAAACTATACACCTAAAGATTAGAATTGCATATGTGTAGGTGCATTCAGCTCATCTTCCCGGATTTTCACATTTAGAGAAATGAATGTCATTAGTGTGCACCTTTGCATTTACTCCCTGGTTAAAAAAATAAAAAAATAAAAATCATAAGAAGAATCATATGGGGTGGATTACAGTCCAGCATTTTCTTCCCAGAATGCTTATGGTAAATTGAGAAGTAGACTATGGTCCAAAAACACACTGCAGAAACAATCCAGTTTGAGACTGCTTTAGGTGTCCTGGCTCAATGCTATGGAATTCTGGGAACTGTAGTTTTGTGAGACATTTTGCCTTCTCTGCCAGAGATCTCTGGTACCACAATAAACTACAATTCCAAGGATTCCCTTGCATTGAGTGAGGGCAGTTAAGACGATCTCAAACTGGATTATTTCTGCAGTGTGTTTAGCACCAATGTGAACTGTTCATTTTCCATAGCAAAGGATATATAAAGGCAATAAAGCCTCTGGTGCTAAAGGCAATAAATTGCTATCATAACTCTTAGGCCTGTTCCAGACCGCCAAAATAAAGCTGCTTTGGGTCTCTTTGGAGGTATGCTATTTAAATGATGCATGGGTCCTAAGAGTCCGGAGGTCGCGCCAAAGCCACACTCCATTCCTAAGCACTGGAGTGCAGCTTTGGTGCAGCTTCCGGATTCTTAGGATGCATGCATCATTTAAATAGCATACCACCAAAGAGACCCGAAGCAGCTTTATTTTGGCAGTCTGTAACAGGCCATAGTCAGAGATAGCCTTATACTCCATGAATTTTTCTAAACCCTTTTTAAAGTTGTCCAAGTTTGTGGCCCTCATTGCACTACATCATGCCATTACAAATTCCATGGTTTTAGTATATACTGCATGAAAAAGATTTTTCTTACATCTACAGTTTCATTCACTTTCTCTATACCTTTCCTGGTTCTGAACTCAGAATCACTACTACTATCAATCATAAAATACCCAATTTCAAAATATATCAAATTGATAGAAAATTACCTTCTACCTACTAAATCCATGCAATATAATATGGGTTCTGTAAATTGTTTAAATGACAGTTCCTGTAAATCATAGAGTTATAGAAAATGGAAACCAAGTCCTTTGAGAAATAATTTAGGGAACAGTGTATGTTTAGCTTGGAGAAATTAAGATGGATGAATCAACACTAGTGATGCCACGTCCTATCTGAGCCCCTTGCCAATTGTAAACCATTCTGTTTCTCTGTATCCAATCCTTACAGTGGCCTTTTGTCCTGGGTACAGGTTACACAGCAGGACAACCAAATCTTGTGACACACCAATTTATTTAAGAATGAGCCATAGTTTTTCATTATCTATATAATCAGGAGTTTTGCTGTAAACTATAAAACACAAGCCGATTTTTTTCTCAAATTCTTGGTGCACTCCATTATTGAAAGCATGTGTACATCATGATCTCTGGTTCCTTGTTCTTTTCTGAACCCACCTTATACATTTGGCATTTCTAATTCCATATAAGGTAAAAGTCTTTATTGTAAAATGTTGAGATTCATATTGCTTAGACTGGAGATTAATACAATGTCCCAATGCTTACTGCAATCCCTGGTGTCCCTTTCTTTAAATATTTGAAGTTATGTCATGTGTAAGATGGAGCAAGTTTATTTTCTGCTTCTCCAAGACCAGGACACAAACCAGTGGATTCAAATTATAAGTAAAAAGCTTCCACCTAAACATTAGGAAGAATTTCCTGATGGTACAAGTTGTTCAACAGTGGAATAAAATTGACTTGAACATGGTGGACTCCCCTTTTTGGTGATCTTTGTAGGTTGAACAGTCATCTTCTGGGGGTGTTTTAATTGTGTATTCCTGCATATCAGGGGGTTTGACTAGGTGGGTCTTGCAAGTCCTTCCAAATCTATAATTCTTTGATTCTATGAAATAATCTTCAATTCAAAATTTTAAAAACTGAAGCATACTTGGTCAAACTATAGTATGGTCAAAGATAAAATCTGCTTTCCTTAGTTCCACTTCCTACTGGTCCCCCAGTTCTTCTTTTCTCGCTCCTTACAACAGAATTCCTTTACAGTTTTGGTGTAAGGACACAAATATATATTGACTGAAATCTATGTATTAATAATATTCAGGCTATATTAATAACAATAAGTCATGATAATAAGAAGCTGTTCTGGTCTTCAAGTGTTACAAACATTAAAAAAGGAGCACAGCTGCTACAGAAATATGTCACACACTAGTAGCAGCTGCCAGAATATTTACATTTGGGATAGGTTCAAAGACTTGGAGAATTTTATTAAGGTATAAGGGGATGTGTTTGTGTCATGATTTGCCAAGAAATTTTAAGACCAAATGTAGGAAGATGTTTAAAGAACAGAATCTCTTTCATGGTGCAATCCTACACATGACCCCTACCCCGAGGTAGGCCCCACTGTGTTCAATGTAGCTTACGCATAGATACTTGCAGTCATAAAGTATAGCTTCTTTTGAAGGATGTCACAAGGTGTAACATCAGACAGCTAGGCTGTCTGGAATCACTTAATTTTCTACAGCATTCTAATAAAATGTAATGACTTTCTCAAAAGCAACAGATAGATTAATGCTGGGCATAAAATGACATGGTAAGCTGTATAACAATTCTTGACTATCAACTAAAAAAATAACAATTTCTTATTCTGAGCTGTTCCATTGGGCCACCTATCCCAATATCATTTACTAAGACTAGAGAGGACTCTCTTAGGTTTGACGTGCAAGTTTCTTCCCATAGCTGCTACTGATCATTTAACTAGATACAAGTGATTGAACTTGAAACTCTCTACATGAAAAGCATTTACTTTATGACTGAGCTATGGCTCTTTTTCCATTTAGTGTTTCATACAATGTCAGATATTTCCTGTTCACAGGAACTCATATCAAGAGGATAAAATATTTAATGCTAAAGTGGAAAATTTAATTTATTTCCAGTTCAACTTCATCTGCAGGCGCTAGTACTTTTAAGTTTCACTGTGTGGAGAGCCATCTTTCTTTTTGTTGGTACTGTTTCATGTCATTTGGTGACATTTGAACAAAGGAGTACAATCTGAATCTTGATATATTCATACACTTCTGTTTATCACAGGTACTATAAACATAAGTTTGCATTTAATTTTCTGTTCAAATTAAAGCACTTGAATGGTGGAATGCAATGTTGTTTTGAAACTGGATTTTTACTTATATATGTTGACCTTGTAACTGAATATGTTTCATTGATGTTCTGAAAACCATTTGGTAAATCTGCACTCCTAATTTTGAAGAGATAGGCAAAAAAAATTAAAAACTTGCATGCCATCATGGAAATATTTTTTTTTCTTTTATGAAACAAATTTAAAAAAACAACAAGGAGACTTTATACATAATTTGGAGCATTGTATTATTCTTTGCTAAGTTTTAAATTGCATTTTGTGTGTATGTGTGTTTGCAGCTCAAACTGACTCTCTTATTTAGTTTTTGCCCAAGAGAGATACTGAAGTCATACAGTATGTATCATAATGTTGTTTTTAATTGATTTTATTGAGATGTTTTATACTCCCATTGTATGCCGCTTTGATCAAATTTTGGAAAAGCGGATTATAAATAAACCATATTATTATTATTATTATTATTATTATTATTATTTTATGATCTGTGAAATACTGTTTAAGTTCTTCTTCCTTGTTATAGGGCACTATTTTGTAGAGCAGGGAAGGAGATAGTGCAGCTCTCCGGATGTTGTTGGATGGTGACTCCCAGCATTCTTCACCAGGGCCTATGCTGCAGTCAAACAATATCTGGGGAGCTGCACAATTCCCACCCCTTTTCTAGACAGTATTGATATAAAAGGAGTCACATATGTGTGGATAGAGTGTTAATGTAGAGTGAACATTAATATAAAATGAGATTGAGTATTAATGTGAATATTAACGTATTAGAGAGTGAGTATTAATGTGAAAGGAACCACATATGCGTGGAGTAAATGTGGACTGTTCCTTCTGTAAACCCTGAGTGATGAGTAAGAGGAATAAAAAGCAGTAGCAGTCAGGCAGTAGCTTCAACTGGATGTTATAGTTTCTAACCCAAACGTTCTGTGTACTGATGGCTTGTGGCTGGACAGGGGGGAAATTCATCTTTTGACTCTGGCATTATCTGTACAGGCCAAAAGGCCTGCTTCCCCTTATTTTGGTGTCATCCTGTTTGGATAACACACAGTCCAAACCCCGGTTCTGGTGCAAACAGTCCAGATGACATCTGGCATGCTCTGCACCAGAGAAGGGTAAAATGAAACAAAGTCCACATGCTATGTGATGGTTCAAAAAATTTATTATCTTAAAAAGCCCAACACATTTTAGTCTTGTTGCCAATTGGCCTTCTTCAAGGGCTATTATAAAATAAATAAAAGTACATTTACAGTGTGCCCATGCTATAGGCGGGCACCCCAATGCAGCTTCCTGCTTACGCAGAAGCCACACAATGGGAAAGTGAATGGTGCGCACACTCTCCCGCACCACAAGCACGAGTCCCATTCAATCGAATGGGACTCAAGCTTACGCGTTTTACGGAACGGATCCCCCACATAAGCCAAGGGACCACTGTACTATAATTGTGGTATTGGGACGACACATAAACCACCTCTAAAATCATAATTTTTAAAAAATCATATAGCAGCTATTATCTCAAATACACCTCCCTCCCTCCCTCCCTCTCTCTCTCTCTCACACACACACATATATATTTGTCAATTGGAGACAAGGCCAAAACTCATTGGGCTTTTTAAGATAATGAAGTTTTTGGACCATCATACAGCACATGGTACTTCCTTTCCTTTTACTCTTCTACTGTGAATATGTGCTTTCGAATTGTTTGTTATGTTCTACACCAGAATCAAGGTACAGCATCCTTAAAATATTGTGTGTGTGTGTGTGTGTGTGTGTGTGTGTGTGTGTGTGTATTACTCCACATCTTCCAGAAATATCCAGAGCTCTCCGTTTCAGTGTCATAGCAGCTTTCTGCATGGGTGTTCCATTGAGCTGCAGGGTATTACAGGCTTCCTCTAGTATCCTGGCCTGTGCAAACACAGCTTGAAAGAACCAGAGCAGCTCATAGTTTTGTGAATCAGAGGAGACCATCAATTGCAATAGGGAAAGGAATCATTGGTCCTCTGGATATTTTAAACTACACCCCTCACAGACTCCTCAACGTATACCTAAAGTCAACTTTTAGTCGAGTATATACGGTACTCTACTTGTATGTACCAGGACAAAATTAAGGAGGGGTTTTTAGGAGAAACGTAGAACTAAAATAATTGTATTATTCATGGGGCTGTACAGATGGGCAGCGGAACACCACCCCTTTTCACCTCAGATTTGGGACATGGCAACCACATGCCACGGCCGCCTCGGAGCAAAAAAGAAGCCACAAAAAGCAGCTTATTCTTGCTCCCTGGAAGGGCATCATAGGCACACCAGCGTGCCATGATGATGCCCTTTCCATGCTGCGCTGTTTTGGTGTTGCACCAGAGGTGCATCATCATGGCGTGCACCATGTAAATGGGCATGCGCCAAAATGGCACCCTGTTGGTGGCTTGGAGTGTGTGGACACTCAGCCCTCACCCCATGCACACAGCACAAAGTGCTGGTCTGTATTTCCCCTATGTTTTCTATTTTCTTGTTTTATGTTTCTTTCATTCCTATCTTAGCAGCTCCCTTACTACCAGTGATATATGGCCATGAAGATAGGTAAGGACAGCAATAGCATTTTTCTCCCCTAGGGAACTCATTATTATTTCTGGTTCGTTTCTACCTAACATAGTAAAAACTGTAGCAAACCAGTTCCACCATCTCAGTGCATCTCAGAGAGTGGGAGAGAAAGAGAAGCTGAAGCTAATAATGAAAGTGCCCTGTACATCAAGGAAATAAAGTGAGTTTTGTTTCATTTTTTAAAAATGACTAGCAGGTGGGAGTGTTAGGGAGGCTGAGCTTTGTGAACAATAATAAAGTTGTTGTGTTTAGGCCATTGTTCATGGAATCTAAGAAATTCATCTTCATCCTCTCCTTGGCAGTAAAGAGACCACAGTTTTTGTTCCTCATTGTCTAAGAAAGCCACTGTCCACTTTTAATCTCATGCACTAGGACCTTCCTGGTTGACCCAAGAAGAAATGATCAGTGTTTTTTCTAATCCTGGCACCAGAGATACCAGACAGGAACTTACAACTGTCAACTGGAGCTGTCTATCAGAAACACTGTGCATCTTGTCAGCACTAATATTTCCAAGAAAAAGGAAATGAGAGAAGGGGCTCAGCTGTAGCCAAGCAAAACTAAGAGTCCCCCCTCTCCTCTTTATAGGAGCCTGCCAGCCTGCTCCCATTCCAAAGCCTAAGTAGCACTGATCAGTGGTGATGGGAAATCACTCTGCATGTGCTCAGGAACACACTTATGAAGCCCATACTGAGAAACATGCTTCAAGATTAAGTCCTGTTTCAGTATTACCTCTAAAACACTGCCACACTACATCAAGTCATTCCCTCCACTGCTACCCCAATCCAGTATTTTATTTCTTATATGGGATGACATCCATGGGATAATACCATGAGTTACTGCACTGGGTGACACCAACCTTTTTGGGGACTGAGGTGGGAAGGAATAGTAGAGGCAGAAAAAGAGGATATCTCATCCAGTAGCACCTCATATGCTTGTAGTTACTCGGTGACTAGCAGCTTCACTTGATATCATTAGACAATGCAAGCAGGAATGTTGAGACCCTGCCCACTCAAATGGTTCTGACTGAGACAGCTGCCTCCCAACAACTACCAGTAAAGGTGAATACTGTCTTCCTTTCCCCACAGCAACAGACTTTGGCACTTACATGCAAAAAAACGAAATCCTGAAAGCAAGCTAGCATCTAATGTAACTTCAGATCCAGGAAACATATTCAGGGGTTGCTGTATTGACCATGCAGCAAAAGAAAAGAAAATCCCAAATCCACAAAAGAGCAATACATTTATTGGTCAACCATATGGTCAAGAAGGGGAGTGGCCTCTGCCTGCACTGAGATCCCTCCAGACTATCTTAACTAACAACAGAAATAATATCTGAGGCAAGATGTAGGTCTGTGACCTAACATTGGGGTCATGCAGATGGGACAAAAGGAGCAGCCAGAGGGCGCTCCCACTCTGATCAGTGCAGGACAACAGCGACCACACAGGACTGGTCCCTATCCGGGCTGCCACCGCAGTCCCAAATGGGACTTTAACAAAGAGCGGACTTTCCCTGCTCCTTTTACAGCTGGCTTTTCCAGCCACGGTCAGGGCATGCGTTGCCTTAATGCCACACCCCAGTGTGGCCTGAAGCCAGCACTTTTGACCCGTCTGCTTATGGCCATTGATACTCTTATACCCCTGTATTATTTTTAACATCTTTGCCTGATGAAGAAGCCAGTGAGACTTCAAAAGCTTGTATAATTTACTTTGTGCTTTTTGGTTGGCCAATAAAGGTATCAATTTTGTGGATTTGGGATTTTATCATATTTAGCATCTAATGTGATCACAGTGAAAATAAATGTACTTACGGATGCACATTTCCCGACTTTCATAAAATCCAGGGCAACACTGAGATTTTCGTCTGTACATAGTTTTTTCTCCATGCCTGTAGGCAGTCCGATAACTGATTCTATTAGATAACACATACATTTTTTTAAAAATTAACAAGTGTTTGAAATAACCAAAAGGCCATCTGGAGATATCCCCTCCTGTATTCCATATTTATATTAGTGATTATATCGGAGTACTTAAATATTTTCAAAACTGTTTAACAATTTGACAGGTAAACAGGAACAAACTGAGAACAGTTTATAAATAAATGCAGCACTGCTACTTCCAAATGTGGGATACAGAGTAGATTTCAAGATCCAGCAGCAGGACTAGTGTATTCAATTGACTTCCACATAATTGTGCATGCATCTTTTAATAAGCCAATGAAATGACAGAATTTCAAACTGGTAATTAGCTTTTACCACATACAGCAATACTCAAGCAAGGATAAGACAGAACAAAACCCTGAGGAGCAAATTTACAACAAGGTAATATCTGGGGTAGCCTCTACACTCAATACAAAGCATACAGAAATATGTTTTCCAGAAAAAATCAACAAGAAAAGCACTTCGGACCCTATAAAGACAATTACCTTTACTGTACCATAAGCTTTCATGAAGCATAGCTGCCTTCATCAGATACCTTGGGTATTTTCCTTTAAATTGTATGTACTTGATCAACTGGACTTAAGACATTTATGCCATACTAAATTCGATAGCTTTTAAGGTGTCTTAAGATCCTACGCTGTGTTTGCTGAAACACAGAGGCTCGACAGACCGCCCCAAAATGGTGGCCTGTAGCCGTACATTGTTATGCTGCAAGGAGGCCACACCACGCAAATGGCATGGCCTCCATCAGGATTAAAAGAACCCACTAAAAGTGGGTTCTTTTTAGTCCATGTGCCAGGTGCCATTGTTGCACCATTGGTGACCTCACACGCACCGATGACACACGCATAGTGCTGTGACGTAGTGCTGTGTCACCATGGCGGCCCCCATGTGGACGAGGCTGCACCATGATGGCGCCAGCAGTGCGCGGTAGGGCTCAGAAGCGTGCGGATGCTCTGCACTCCCGAGCCCTAAAATTGGCCCCAGACCACCGTTTTCTGGTAGTCTGTACCAGACCATAGTTACCATTATATACCTTACCACTCCAGACATTTCCTAAAGAAACTCCTTTGATGAAGGCTGTGATCCCTGTGTTCCACATTACATGGCCTAGCAAAATATATGACAGTTATGATATAGAACACTTTTAACAATTCTTTTCTTAGATTATTCAAAACTCAGAAAGCCAGTACATCAGCCTTACACCTTTTCTTTGTAATTTCTCTTTAGCTAAAGGTGATTTCATTTCACACTGATGTATAACACAATCTTCTGTAACCCTATAATCCTTTGGAAAATCCATACAAAATATTTCAGAGGCTTATATATCGTCTTAGTGAGAATAACCTGTATACATATGTGCTCACATAGAAACTATAGTGGCGCACACATGATTTGATTTGTAGGTGCTATCAGTATGTTATTGTATTTAAATATATTCCACATTCTTTTTAAACATAAAGCAACTATAAATGAACTAGAAAGGATTACTTTGACAAAGCAATAATAAAACAAAGATTATTTTTAAATCACCTGTGGCGTGTACATTTAAACCAGTTGAGTATGTCTGTACAGCTGGTGTAGTAAACTTGATCAAAAGGATGAGGATAAGATTCTTGTACTGTAACAGAGTAACTACACAGAAATAAAATAAAACCATTAAGAATTTACGTAATTGGGTTTATTGTTTAACTGAAAAGCTTTAATAGGAAGGAAGTCAAAGATGAATTTTACAAAAAGGTTCAGAAATATTATTCAGCCTTAGAATGTTTTAAACTTAAAACATGTATGTATTTGATTGCATAAAACTATTGTAAACTATGAAAATGGATGGCATACTTTTTGTTTTCTTTTTTTAGCAAAAATGGAATATATGTCTATTTCAAGTGTCAGAAACCCAATATATATCAATCCCTGTTTTCAGCTATCATGTACAGAAGATTTTTCCACTTTTGGTTATATGTTCTCTTACACATCTCTCCCTTTCTGTTCAGCCACCTTCCAATAAATTTCATCTAGCATATGCAACTTCAGCAAAATTTTAACACATCAAAGTCAGAAGGCCACAAATATTTGCAGTCTCAGGGAACAATATTTCGATTTAATTACTGCAGTATATGAAAGTCTACTGTTCTATATAAACACACACATATATATATATTGTTATTATGAAAACAATGCCTTCCAAAAATGCCTTCTAAAAGTGGTGAGCCATTTTAGGCCCAGGAGAGGCATTATTAACAACAGGAACTGAACTTCCTGTTCAATCCCTGTTTCAAAAAAGGCCTCTCCTGGATCTACATTTACCTGGGGGCAAAAAAAAAAAAAAAAGTGGTGGAAATGTCCCCAACTCCCTTGAGGGCATTTCGGGGTAATTCTTTACCCTCTGGGACCACAGAAAAAAGCTCTAGGGGGTGCATGTAACCCAGGAGCCACACTTTGCCCATCCCTGAATACAAGTGCGTTATTTTACCCTTAGCCTGGCACACTTATTCTTTATTCACCGAGAGGCAAGACGCTAATTTTTCTCCAGTGATCAAAATTCAGTTGTAATTATTCTATGTTTGCCAAAGATACAAGCAGTAATAAATTGGTGGGTGGCAGTTTACTTGTGTTGCCAGCCATCTGTTTCAGCAGAACTGCTAATGTTATGGTAACTTTCCATATTTTGGTTTGATTTTTTTAATGTTTTCCCATCTTACCACACCCATGAACATGGGAAGATAGCTGAAACATTACTATGCCTAGAAATAACCACAAGTCAGACCTTTTTATGTATATTTTGCTTCTTCTCCCTCCAACAGATCATGTTACTGTTTGGATATTTTGTTCCAAAAAAGAACACTCTGTGTGCATCAAGTGACCTATTTTTTTTTTTACAAAACAAATAATAGGCAGAAGGCTAAAAATTCCTAAGGGCTAAAATAAAAAGATATATAGCATGAAAATTATGCACTAGTAATAAAACCATCTGTTTACTTTGGAAGTGGCAGGTTGACTACTAAAGAATCAGTCATTTGTAGACATAGTCATTATGATATATGTACAGCACACCTGCATATTTCAGTCCTTCATTTGCTGAAGAAAAGGAGGCTACTTGGTTCACACGTCTTCATCAATTAAAATAAAAAACACATTGCACTGAAATTACTGCTAAACATCACATATGTGATGTCCTAGGCCATGTCTCCATGGGCCAAAAACTACTACCACCCCCACTGTAGCATCATCCTGTCTGTATTGTGTACCTGAGTTCTAGTGTGGACAATTTGGACAATGGCCAGCATGTCCTGCACCAAAACCAGGACATAACAAGGTTAATAGGAGCTGGGGGGGGGGAACCCTTACCTGATGTTCCAGACCTTCTAAGATCCCTTTGTTTCCATGCAGCAGCAGCTGTCTGCATGATTCTCCTGCTGGGCCACCCAGTGCACTTGCTTCCACCATGGGGTTGCTCATTCTGATCTCAAAATGAAGTAGCCACCATGTGTCCATTGCTGGACATCTCAGTCTAATGTCAGTAGTGAATGAGTTGCCACCATAGTGGATGCACCAGACAACCCATTAGTCTGCCTATGCAGACAGCAACCACAGTGCAGAAACAGAGGCCAAGGTAACGGGGACAGACCAGGATAGTCTGGGCTGCCCCCATATATCCTGGCTAGTGCAGACAAGGCCATTGAATCTATTGTGAAAGGAAAATAGGAAAGGAATCTTGAACTCCTACTCCACAGATTTCCTGTTACATTTTTAAATGCTTTTAGATGTGTTTTAATTCAGTGCTTTGTTAACATATATAATTGTTTTAATTGTACTTTCATGTTATAATTGATTTGGTTTTAGCTGTATTTTGTCTAAATGCATGCTGTAATCACCCTTACAGCTTGTGCTGAGAGAACAGCCAGGAGATACATATGTATGTATGTGTCTACGCTTGTATGTGTATGTGTGTGTGTATATATCCTGACTCAGATATATATCTGAATTTCCTGTTTTTCTCAAATAAGGAAATAATTAACCCAACAAGTTTCATATAGATTTTAAAAGCTTCATAATTATATCTGGATGGCTTCCAATAGGGTTAATTATACTCTGAATATGCAGATTCTCCTACTGAGTTAATTGGATTAAAGGAATCAATTTATAGTGTGTCTGTTATTTATAATAGCTTCTACTTTCCAATCCACACATGGATATATTTTAATGTAAAATCAAATATGCATATATATTGGCACAGTGTTACTGGGTTTTTTTCTATATAGTGACTGAAAGATATGTTCCATATCTTGTTATCATACATGCAATATTCACGTTGATAAAAAATGAACTAAAATATACATTAAAATACAAGGAAAATAATACAACCTTCCTATTACGAGAAATTTTACCTCTCCCAGTGGCTGCACACATTTGGATCCTCAAGATTTAGGGATAATGTTGTTACCATCCAATGGTACAATAGTATGAGCGGGAAATGAACAAACCAGTCCAAGTAAAGAACCATCTTTTCTACAGAAAAGCCCTGTAAGGAGAAAGAGAAAACATGCTAATGTTGTCATTAAGCACTGTATAAGTATACAGAAGCATAAAAACATGCTTGATATAACATTGAAGGGAAACAACCTAAACATGGGACTGATGGAGATAGGAACTGCAGTCCAAAATATGTAGTATGACATTTTCCCCCCCTTAGTACTGTAGTTTTATTAAAATAATTTTGTATGCAAGTACGATAAGACTAAATATAATGGAGATACAAAGTACCAAAAAAACCCAAAAACATAAAAAACATGTAGAATCATAGAATCTTAAGAGGTGGAAAAGGCTGCAACAGCCACCTAGTCAAACCCCTGCCATTCAGGAATACACAATTTCAGCACTCCTGAAAGATGCCCATCCTATCTGTTTAAAGACCTCCAAAGAAGGAGCATCCACCACCCTTTGAGGTAGTCTATTCAACTGGCAAGCAGCTCTTATGGTAAAGAAGTTTTTCTTACTATTTAGGTGAAATCTCTTTTCTTGTAATTTAAATCAACTGGTTCATTTTCTAGTCTCTGCAGGAGAAGAAAGTGAACTCCATCTTCTACATGACATGCCTTTAGATATTTTAAAATATCACCTCTTCATCTTCTCTTCAAGCTAAATATACACAGCTCCCTTAGTCATCCCTCATAAGGGTTGGTTTCCAACCTTTGAACATCTGGGGCTGCACTGCAGAAATAATCCCATTTGGAATTTTGGGAATTGTAATTTTGTGAAATATTTAGCTTTAGTCAAAGGGCTCTGGTGCCACAACAAACTACAGTTTCCAAAATCCTATAGCATTCGGCCATGGCATTTAAGTTGGCTTCAGAGTAGATTATTTCTGCAGTGTTGATCCATTCTGGGTCAGCCTTCTCTGGACATGTTCAGAGTTTTGCAATATCCTCCTGAACTGTTGATACCCATAACTTGACACAGTAATCCATCTGAAGTCTAACCAAAGCAAAATACAGTGACATTACAACTTCCTTTGATCTATGCTACTATTGAGGCAGCCTAGAATTGCATTGGCTTTTAAACCATCACATGATACTGTTGACTCATGTTTACTGGTGCATTTCATTTTTCTTGCCTTGATGTACTGTATATACTCGTGTATAAGTCTAGAATTTTTTTAAAAAAATTGACCACAAAAAAGCTGGGTCGACTTATCCACAGGTCAATGTAAGTAGTGTATTTTAACTCTCCTCCTCCTCTGAGTACCAACCTCCTCTGCTCTTTCCACCACGATGCTGCTTTTGGCCTTTTTGAATTCCTGGGTGGGAAAATGGCAGTGGTGGCACCTTTTTGGTGCTTCCTCTCAAAAGAGTGCCAAGAGGAATTTGGTTTAGAAGGATCTGAATAAGACATTTCTGTATGAAGACAGTAAACGTCATCCTTTACATCTCTTGTTGCATGCTCCTATGTTTTATCCTCAACTTATCCATGAGTCATATCAAAATCCATAATTTTGGCCTCAAAATTTGCCCTCGACTTATACATAAGGTCGACTTTGCCATAGTCTTTCACAACCACACAACTGCAGCCCACAACTTTGCAAGGTTTTCCTTCTCTGTCGATCTTGCAGAGACCTACCCACTCACCCAGCTTCTTGTTTGCTCTGATAAAAATTAATTTTGTTAGTTATGGCCCCAACTCTCCTATCTGCCAAGGTGCTTTTGAGTTATGATCTTATCTTCTGCGACATTTACTACCACAACCTCCAAGTTGGTGTCATCTGCAAATTTCATAAACGTGTCTTTTATTCCATCACCAAGTCATAAAGCTGTTGAACAACATCATGCCAAGAGAGAAGGCACCCCACTTCTTTCTACTGATGAACACTCTCTGGATTTGGTCAGTCAACTCATTATAAATCTATGGCACTGTACAGAGCACCTAAAAATGGCACCCTGCCGGTGCCTGTTTTCTCTCTGCAGGGAAGCCACAGCCGCCAAACCACGTGCTTCCCTGTGGAGTAAAAAGAACCCACAAAAAGTGCTCCACTGACGCATTCATTACGCAAGCACCACGCGACGGTTGCGTAACAATGGTGGCACCCATGTGTACAGGGTGCCACCATTTTGATGCTCTTATCACATGCTAGGGTTGAGGGGCATCTGGAAGCACCGCCCCAAGGCAACCCTAGCACGTGACAAGGGTGTCTTAAAAGGCCCCATGAAACAGTCAGTATTAGTAACCCATATTTCACCAACTTGTCTGCAAGAATATAATGGGGGACTTTGTCAAATATGTTACTGAAATCAAGATATATTACATCCACAGCATTCCCCTGATCTACCAAGCTTAATTCTGTCAAAAAAAAAAAAAGAAAGAGGTGAGATTAGTATGGCATAGCTTGTTTTTTTTAAAAAAACACCATGCTGGCTCATAGTAATCACATTAGTCCTTTTTTAGTGTGCACAGACTGACTGACTGATAAAACTCTCCTAGACTCTTTCCTGGTATCTCTGGGGTAAAGCAGATCGGTAGCTTGGAGTGGCCTCTGGCCACTCCAGACCTAGTTGCTCTCCATTCAGCAGAGGACCACAGCAACCAAACACCATAGTCCCGAGGCCATTTGCCACTGTGGTTACAAACAGGCTGCCAGCAAGGAGCGCTCTTTTCCGTTCCTTATGCAAGCAGCTCTGGGCCACCTTAGGCAGCTGCAACACAGCTTTGGCCCAATCCAGGAGCATGTGTCCTCTGTACACCACAACCCCAGATTGTCCCGAAGCTGGCACTTTGGCCTGTGTGTTTCAGGCCTCTGTCAAGTTGACTAATCAGTAATTGCTTAAACCTTCTTTTGTGCCCTTTTGGAGATGGGGACATTCCCCCTCCATCTGCTTGTCTCTCTCCTGTCCTCCAAGAATTCTCAAAAATTATAGACAGTGGCTCTGACATTACATGCAAGGTCCAAGTGTCTTATTGTGAAAGTGAGAAAAAGCTTTCATTTTCATGTGTACCAGCTCCTTAAAGTGCAGCAATTACTGAAAATGTAGCTTGACAGTCAATATACACTGTGGTTTGCAAAACACCTTTATACTGTTCTAGCCTAGCCTAGCTAGTTTCAGCCTAGCCCAGCAGCTCCTCAGAAACCATGATTTGTAAACTGGTATAGGTTTGTATATAATGCCAATGGCATATTCTGAAGCTATTGTAATAAATCCAGTAATCTAGGACTAAATGAGACAGTGTGATGGCAGAGGCATGAGTTTAAACCTACGTTTGTTGCAATGACACAAAGACCAAAGGTTGATGGTTCAATTTAAGGAGCAAAAAAATGGTGCAAAAAAATGGTGAGAACTCTCATCCATCCAGGTTTTACCTCCAGGCCAGGATGACTTTCAGTATGAATTCAGGTGAAGGGAAATAAACATAAAAGAAGAAACTAGGCCAAGATAGGTCACATGCGAAATCATAAGTTATATGAGTCTTAGCATCACAATTCCTTTCCTCTGAGCATTTCTAGATTTTGTAATGTCTTGATCAGCATCAGATCACTTCATCAGCATGTAATATTGTAGTAGCTGTTAAGTTATATTGAAGAGGAATTACAAAGGGCGATTTCCTTTATTAAAACATATAATGAAGGCAAAATGTATTTCCTTTTTAAAAATGTCAATTTCATTCTGAATATATTTAACCAAGAAAATCACTGTAAAAAATAGATTCGGCAATTTGCATGAACCCCCCAGTGCACAAGTTGATTGCATCCTAGTTATTTTGCTTAATTATTAAGAAAAAAATGAAAACACAAAATCAGTACAACTGATTAGCATTGCTAAAGTGTTTATACTAGCAATAAAGATGTAGAAGCAGTATTTAACTCTTAATATCTACAATATCTAAGGCCCAGTACATACCTCTTGGAAAGTCCGGGCTGGTGGCGGCCTGTTTTCCTGTGAACGGACACCGCAACAGCCAAACTGTCCAGCATCCCTCTGCCCCAAAAAAGAACCCAGAAAAAATGTGTTCTTTTTAGGTCACCAGGCGGACATCACGAGTGTGCTAATGGCCAATGGCGCACTCGTGACGTAAACGTGTATATGGTGCGCGTCACTTATGTCAAGATGGCGATGCCCTTGTAGACAGGACGCCGCCATTAGGCCACCACGGTGCCATGCTAGGGTTAAGAACCATGCAGTTGGTGCATGGTCTCTAACCCTAGTATCGCTAGCAGCATGGCACTTCCGGACCATCTGTCCCAGACCACATATACATTTTAAGATCATACTTAATATGTATCAAGTATTGCTCACACCTGAATGAACAATGTATATTATGAAAATATTGTACATTTCATACTTTGATTACAGCATTCCCCTTGCCTTACTCTCCCGGGAGCTGCTCCAGCACCCATGAAAATGTTCCACCATGCCAAATGAGATTTTGCAGAGTTGGGTAAACGGTGGAGTTGGAAAGAATCAGGCAGAAAGGTATCCTCTTTTGCCCATGAAATGCAGATCCTTGATCCAACCCTCTATACAAATGATAAAATCTTTACTCTTTTCTTAAATTTAAAATTCCTAGTGACCTCTTCAGGCTCTGAGCCCTCTTAAAAACAAAGGTTTGTGGGATCCTGGATGCTCCACGTTGTCAAGTCATATGTTGTTAACTGCCCTTGCGTCAACCCCAACTCATGGCTACCCTATGGATGAGACATCTCCAAGACTCTCTATCCTCCATTGCTCTTAGGTCCTATAAATTCAGGCCTGTGACCTCCTTCATTGAGTCTATCCCTCTAATGTGTAGTCTTCCTCTCTTTCTACCTGTTCTAGCATTATTGTCTTTTCTAATGTGTCATGGCTTCTCACAATATGGCCAAAGTACAACAGCCTCAATTTGATCATGTCGGCTTCCAGAGAGACTTCAGGTCTGATCTCTTCAAGGACCCATTTCTTTGTCTTTTTGCGTGTCCACAGTATCCTCAGCACTCTTCTCTGAAATGAGCTAATTATGTTACAAAGTACAATAATTTCAGCCAAACCAATAAATTAAATAAAACATCCTAACACCACTGATTAGTACATGTTCCTAATCTTACTCACAGCTCAGATGGGAATTGTACTCCTTGGTATTTCTAGATAGCTGAGAGCCTGGACTCCATTGTCCAACTCCACTAGCTTCCCCATGACCCCACTTGCCCCTCCTTGTGCTTTATGCCTTGTTTGCATGTGTGTGCGTGTGTGCGTGTGTGCGCACGCGCACGCATGTATGTGTGCAATAATGCTATTATGGCATGATATCATTACAGCGTATGCATCATTGCCCATATCCTTTACTGTGAGAATACACTAGTCAGTTGTTTCAGGTTGTCTTGTTCAAAAAAACCCACTTCATTTGTACTCGTTTAGCCATTATAATACTTTTACAACATAACATCATAGCATTATAACACTCCTACCTTAAAAAAATTACAAATACTTTTTTTTAAAAAGATAACGTTATGGTGGTAACATTGTGATGTGTAGTACCACATGAAAGCAGTAGAGAAATCTTTGGAAAACACCCCCATTCAGTTAGGCTATCAGAATAGTGACTTTCAGTGCTTGGTCAGGATTGAAACATTATTGCACTATAACAGTAAATCATTTATATAAATAAATAGGGGGAAATCTGAAAATGGTTTCAAGATGTAGACCAAAGTAAACACAGCTATTTTCTTGGGAAGTCTTGTCCTCTCTGCCCTAGCAGCAGAAGCAGGGTGAGGTTTTCCTGCTGAAGATTTCCTTGGGAATCCATAGGGGAGGGACAACTAGACCATGCCCACACCCTTTAACCAGTCATTCTCACTATGAAGTGGAATGAGACATCTGCACTCAAACTAGCTACTGAATCATAGTGAGAAAAAGGGTCATTAATGGATTATTTCCAGCAAGAAAAAAATTACATTCTCAGCAACTGTACAGCACAACAGCACCAGAAGGATCATGACATCATGTGATAAGGCTGAGACAAAAGGGGAACCAAACCACTGCCATGATGGTGTAACAGCACATTGTGATAAGGACTAAAACTCTGTATATGAGTGAACTAGAGTCCATAAATGTTTATGCCATAATAATATCTATTAGTCTTTATGGTGCCACAAGACTCTCTGATGCTTTAGTCACAAGTAAAATCAATATCACTCAATCGATTGGGATGCGGTGGTTCAAGTGGTTAAGACGCTGACTCTGTTGACTGCAAGATCAGCAGGTTGGCAGTTCGAGGCTCGGGTGCTGCATGATGGGATGAGCTCCCATCACTAGTCCCAGCTTCTGCCAATCTAGCAGTTCAATAGCATGCAAATGCAAATACATAAATAGGTACCACTCCGGTGGGAAGGTAAACAGTGTTCTGTGCAATCATGCTGGCCACATGATCACAGAATAGTCTCTGACAACTCTGGCTCTTTGGCTTAAGAACAGAGATGAGCACCGCCCCTTATGGTCAGACACGACTTGACAACCTTGTCAACGGGAATACCTTTACTTTTTAAAATCAATATCACCCAGGGAAAGTCTTAATTAACTCTTACATGACTATTCTTAAATAGTAAAACACACTACAGAGAATGTTTCCATGATGAAAGGAAGCCCAGGACAATTATATATGATTTAGCTGATCTATCTTTCAGATTGCCAGAGTCTTGTCCTTTGCAAAGTTTTTATTACCAACTGTATTTGCAATTCTTTGCATTCACATCTATTCTATCTTTTTCAATCAAATACAGTTATACACCTTTCTACCATACTAATTTTCTTCTTATCAGCAATAATCATAGAACAAACTGTTTTTTGGCAGAAGTGGTGTTCTTTTCCCAAAAACACTATGAAGAAGTTGAAATACACTTCCATTTATTAAATACTTCAACATACCCAGAGGTATGTTGAAGTATTTAATAAATGGAAGTGTATTTCTATTATTCTTGGAGCCCAACTATCATCTAAACAGCTGCACATTACATGACAGCTGCAAAAGCAGTATACTTTTACATGTTCCTCCATTTAGTAAGATGATTATTCTGTTCACATAAAAGACCACCAAGTCAATGGCACTAAGTTAGCTTATAAAACCAATAATGTTGGGGGAGGGAATATTTTTTCATAATCACTAAATGTCACCTCATTTCTGAGTGAAAATATATTGTTGGTTTCTCATATGCTCTCATACACCTAAGGATGTAGGATAAAATCAGTTAATTTTAAAGCACTTTTATATCACAAGTATATTTCAAGCCCTACTCAGCCATTTAGGGTCTGCTGGCACTCAACTCATGAAAAGATGTAGCGGATGAGATCTACTCCCTCAATGACAGCACACAGGTTAGTCATGTCCCCTCAATGTGAATGTGGAGATATATACTCACCGCTACAATGTTTCATCCACAGGAACAGAAATCCTAGTCAATTAACATTTTCATCACTCAGGATAAGGTCCAGAATCCACACTCTAAAAAATGATTCAACATGGTCTGGTCTCCATTTGGAAAGTATGGCCAAGACATGCATCAGCAACCAAAAGGAAAGACCTCACCTCACAAATACCAAGCATCTGAAAATCACTACAGTATTTACAGTATACATTATCTACACAAGAAATAAGTTCTTAAGGCAAAAAGTGACAAATATATACCAACAGTAAGTGGGTTTGGACATAATAGTGTTCTTTCTTGCAGAGATACAAACAAAACATTAATTAAAGCAACCAATGCTGATCTTATCAAAACATGTATCTAATCCAATCTTGTCGGCCTTGATTAGTCTCATGTTAACTTGTGGTTATGAATTCAGTTGATTGCTTTTATTGATTGTGCTTTCAGTGTTAATAGATAAAGAGTATGAAATGCAATCAATGTTAACAGCAGATTAGAAAATAATTTCCACGCGTTTCATCACAAGAACAGACATCTTGCTAGTATATGAATATATTTTCATGTTCTATGTCATAACGTATAAATTGACCCATGACATAAATAAAAATAACCTAAATATTAAATAAATTAGTAATTCATTTGACATAGTGTACTGCTATATTCTATCCCATATTCCTGTCCTAGGAATTTTACTAAGGACCTTAGATCACTAAGGAGGAAAGGTATATAGTCTGCCCTTTCTTTACGCGGGGGATCCATTCCAGACTCCCTCACATAAAACGAATTCTGCCTATGTTTGAGCCCCATTATTTCCTATGGGACGCGCTGCCCCTTCTCCCAGCGTGGCTTTCAGCACAGTCGGCTCTCCATTACCACAGTTTTTTTTATCCACAGATTCAACCATCCACAGCTTGAAAATATTTCAAAAAATATAAATTTCAGAAAGCAAACCTTGATTTTGCCATTTTATATATGGGATACCATTTTAATATGCTATTGTATTTAATGGGGCTTTAGCACCCACAGCTTTTGGTATCCACAGGGGATCCTGGAACCAAACCCTAGTGGATACCAAAGGCCCAATGTACATCTTCAAGGATTTACAATGTTTTAACTTATTTTATATTGTTTAATGTACTTCTTCTTTTTGTGTGCCTTCAAGTTCGTTCCAACTTACAGAAACCCTAAAGCAAACCTATCATGGGGTTTTTGGGGGCTAAGAGTATGTGACTCATTCAAAGTCATGCAGTGGGCTTCCATGGCCAAACAGGAAATCAAAACCTAGTCTCCAGAGCCATAATCCAATGCTCAAACCACTACACCACCCTGGTTTCAGGAAATTTAAATTATTCCTCATTGTTTTAAATTGTTCTAAATGTGCATACCATCATGAGATCCTGTGATGTAGGCCACCATATAAATATTTAAATAAATAAATATCCAGGGACATGACCTGGGTGTAGACATGAAAAACAGGACTTTCTTAGCTCCCAAGCTATTGGATTCTCAGAGGCTAAGCTGACTCAACTCCCTGCTATCTTTCTTCAAGAATTTCTGGTTTCTCCTAGTTGACCATGAAAAAGCAGCATGATGATGTATGTAGCCTGTCACTGCTGCTTCACTGTTCCCTATGCAAAAGGCAGGTAAAATTAATATGAAAAGGATAGTTTGTTATGAGATCCAAACCTGGGATCATGTTTTGTTTCTCCCAAAGAACCAAGGATGTTTAAACAAGCCTGTTTTGTTATTTGCTTTTGAGTGCTGGTTTGTTTGGAAGCAATAAACCAGGAATAAACTACTTCCAAGAGTATGAAAGGAACTGGCAAATGTAATATCGGAGCCATTGGCAATCATCTTTGAGAACTCCTGGAGAACAGGAGAAGTCCCAGCAGACTGAAGGAGGGCAAACATTGTCCCCATCTTCAAAAAGGGGGGAAATGAGGATCCCAACAATCATCATCCAGTTAGTCTGACATCAATACCAGGAAAGATTTTGGAGCAGATCATTAAACAGAGAATCTGTGAACATCTAGAAGGCAATTCCATTATCACAAAAAGTCAACACGGGTTTCAGAGAAACAAGTCTTGCCAGACAAATCTAATCTCATATATATATATATGATTCTAGGATTCCAGATTCAGACACCATAAAAAACTATTTCAGGATAGTTTTACTGCTCACACAAAGCATGGAACCACTGGATTCCTGTCAGTGTGGCCTACCCCTGATATAGACCTGCTGCTCCTATTACCTGTAGTGATCTGTCACCTTTTATTCTTTTTTAACATTTCACTTCTTGGTTTTATTTCAGGCATTGCCTTCATAGTATTTAGGCCAGGTGATCAAGGAGGCATAACAACAAAGGAACAGAAATAAAATGCTGACATCTGAGAAGCTAAAAAAAGCATGAATTTTGAAAACATGCTGTTTTCCAAGAAAAGGTGTCTTACTGATTCTCGCTGTCACCATCTGCTTCTTTCATAAAATCTTGAAGACTCGGGAGCATTTCTAAGTTCTGATGGTTAGAGATTCTTTATGTATTCAATGAGCATACAGAGAACAGGAGAATGGCATCATCGCTGTAACTTCTGCCTGCCGAACTCATTTCTTTACACATCTGGAAAACACCTTCCTATTTTTCTACTCTGCTTTTGATTTCTTAGTGCATCAGTCCTGTAGTCTTTGTGAAGACATTCCTTGGCATCCCTTTATCATCCCAACTGTTGAAAAGAATGTATTTTCAATATTTGTTTTAATGTATTTGCTTTACTTGTTTACTTCCTAACTCTTACATTTGTATGACTACAATAGTTACAATAAGGAATACTGATGGTGCAGTGGTTAAATGCTGGTACTGCAGCCACAAAACTGTACGTTTGATCCTAGATGAGGGCTCCAGGGTCCTCTCAGCCTTCCATCCCTTCGTAGGTTGGCAAAATGAGTATCCAGCTTGTTGAGGGCAATTGGCTCACACATTGTAAACCGCTTGGAGAATACAAGTTCACTGATAAGTGGTATAGAAATGTACTTGCTATTGCTATTGCTAATAACCAGTAAATCTGAACCATTTTGTCATTATCTTATTTAAGTAAGGATTTTGAGGACAATGTAGGTTAACCATTTGTTTTTGTTTTGCTTTTTTACAACTGGCCGTACATTAGAAATAAATTCAGACCTATTTCTAAGGCACAGAACAAGCCAATGAATGAATTGCATTACTAGAAAAACAAACAACAATATTAGGTATTGGAAATAATAAATAATCTATATATGCTTGCTTACTGGTTTAAAAAACTGTATATATTATGCCTAGAAACACTTTGATACCAGTTTGATATCAAAATTCTGTAATGCTATTCATAACATTGCAGTATATCTTAATACTTTAAAAAATAAAAAATAAAAAGATGTCCCATGTCATTAATCCTTCAGATTCATTTCCTTTAATGTGGTACAAAATCTGCTTCACAGTCAGCCTGCAGCATCATTAAGGACAGCTAACAAAGGCACTGCCTTAGAAACTCTAACAATCAAAGACACTTTTAGCTGTAATTAATATTTTTCCAAGATAATTTCTCCTATTAAAATATGTTAATTGACTCTAGTTTCAGGTTATCTGAAATCTTCTGAAAGTAAATATGGAAGCAAATTCCTCACTGTGGGCAGTAATCTGAAGTCAAACGAATGGCTGTATTTTTATGAACATAAGGAGGAAAAATAATCAAACCCCAAAGTCTATCTTATAGTAGTATTTTTATTAGACCAAATAAAAAGACACAAAAAGATCTATGCACATTTTTGAAACCACAAGTTTCTGCATCAGGCAAAGATGTTTGAGAATAACAAACAGATCATAGAATCATAGAGCTGGAAAAGACCACAAGGGCCATCCAGTCCAACCCCCTGCCATGCAGGAACTCTCAATCAAAGCATACCAGACAGCTGGCCATCCAGCCTTTGTTTGAAAACGTCCAAAGAAGGAGACAGAGAGGCTGTACAGACCAGCATCAAAGGCCACCATGGGGGTGGAGTTAGAAGCATCTATATATTGCATGCAGTAATGCATATTTTGAAGACATCTGAATGCCCATTCCATATGTACACACCACACAGTAAAAATTCAGAGAGAGGGAGAGAGATGGTTCCACAGCTTAATAGTAACATGTTACGAAATATTGGCATGGGACAGATCGCAATTTAGTGGCGTACCGGCGCCAATTCTAGGATTAGGGAGCGCGCAGCAACCATACACTCCCTAACCCTAATTCATGTGGACAGCACCATCATTATGTGGTGCCCTCCATACGGGGCGCATGATGATGACGTCATGCACACACCACGTCCAAACAGCACGGCGCATGCGTGGTGTCTCTGCACCACCCCAGGCCGCTTGTGGCGGCCTTACAGCTCAAGAAGAGGCTCCGAAACAGAGCTCCTTTTCGCCACACGTATCATTCCCATGGCAACCAAACGGCCGCAGGAACAATGCCAAGGAGAAAGGGGCTCGGTAGCCCCTTTCTCCCATGGCTATGGCTATTGGGGTGTCCGGGGGCATGAAGCCCCAAGGACACCCCTTTTCTGCATTTTGCCGCTTCTCCATGGCCCCGAAACACTCCGGATTGGGGGTGCAGGGCTGCCGGTGAAGCTGCCCTGGCCCCAATCCAGAGTGAAAAGGAGCGGGTCCAGGCCACCCCAAAGAGGTGGTGTGTACTGCACCAGTGATTGACTAGACAGTGAGTCAAACCCTGTGACAAAAGAGGAGGGGCATAATACATAGACTTTACAGTATATGCCAATTGGTATTAATGGTTCTTTCTTCACAACATCCACTGCCAGTCATTTAAAAGCCACTGAGCTATTATGTGTGGATTCTGTCTCAAAAGACTTTCATGCCCTGATAGCTGGGTAAGTTTTTGTTGCTGATTAACCTAATTTATTACTTTTATAAACCATTAGTAATGTTCCTTGCTACTTTAAAGTCCATAACGTTTAAAATATAGGATGGAAAACAGAGAATATAACTTCAGAATATAATTACATGGCTGAATTCCACCCTTCTTCTTAAAAGTCCACTGTCTTATTCTTAACTAAAGCTCTGTCTGTATGGACCAAATGGCCCATTTCCCCCTCCCCACCCTGATTCTAGTGTCATCCTGTTCAGATTACACACATCCCAAACCTCTGTTCTGGTGCAAGCAGTCTGGGTGATGTCCAGCATGTTCCACACACCAGAACCAAAGTGTAACACTCTTCAAGCAGTTTTCAAAAACTTAACTATACTCCAGATCTTATAGGAATATCTAGAGCCTTCCGTTTGCAGTGGCTGTCTGCACAGGTATCCCACTGAGATGCCCAGCACATCCAATGCCACCATGGATCACTTGCCATGTGATCATCGCTGGGCTCAGAAGTGAGCAACCCGGGGCAGCAGCAGATATGTCAGGTGGTTAGCGTAACACTCATGAAGACAGCCACCATAGAACAGAAACAGAGGACCAGGCAGCAGAGGGAGGTTGAAGCAGTTATGAGGCAAGTACAGTGTACTCTGGACTGCCCTCAGAATATCCTGGCCCATGCAGTCAGGGCCTAAGTTTCTTAATTTATACATCTCCACCAAATCACTCAGTTTTAAAAACCAATCTTGTGTGGGCACAGCCATAGCCTTCCATTTTTGTGCATACAATAATCTAGATGCTGTTATCATATACTGTATGATTCTTTCACATTCCTTCTCCATGTGCTATTCCAGTACACCAAGTAGAAAAGTTCTGCTTTTAACTGAAATGTAAATTTTAAAATATCTTCCACCATGAGATGTTTATGAATCCATTACCTTTTAGCCTTATCACATGTCCCTCACACATGATAAAATGTCCCTTCTTTTTATTACATTTCCAGCATAAATTGGTATAACCTTTATAAGTCTTAGAAATGCTTTCTGGCACCAATATCATTGGTACATCATCTTATAGAAACCTTCTTTAAGATCATAATATAGACTTAATTTTAAAATCTTCCACATCTTTTCCCATTGTTCCAACTGCATGTTTGACCTGCTCTTCTAGTTCCACCTTCAAAAGTGACTTATACAGTTTAGTAATTACTTGATTATCAATTGACAATTGTAATTCCAACTCTGATTTTGCCATTTCTCAACCATATAATCTCTTAACTATTTTAAACCTCTTAAACAGTTGTCTGTAAAAATACTATTGAATATCATAACCTTCTAACTCCACATCTTCCAATGTTTTCATTCTACAGTATACTGACCATCTTTCAATTTTAGAATATCTTGATATGCAAGCAAATTATAGTTTAGTTTTTTTCTCTCTCTCTTACAAGAAGAGCTTCATGAGGCGAAATCCATAATGGCATTTTGGAACATAGGAGTTTATCACACACCTTCAGTTCCACTCTGCCCCCGTCATCCCAGCGTCATCGATTTGATCTGTTAATAAAAAGAGCTCTTTTTAAAACACTTACGAGAACACTTCCATGACGAAAACGGAAGTGTTCCCCTTTAATAGCGCCATCCGCGTTCCCATCAGGAGGCTCCCATCGCAGATCGATGACGCTGGGCAACAGGAGCAGAGCAGAACTGAAGGTGTATGATAAACTCCATAGGCCTTGTCTGCACTGGGCAGGATGCTCCAGGGGCAGCCCAGAGTATCCTGCACTCAGAGCTACCCCGACCTCACTATTACCTGGCCTCTGTTCTGATGCCATCCAGCTGTTTGAAACCTGTCTTGCTGAGCCACCCAGTGCATCCACTATTGTTGCAGGTCACTTTGCTCGGAGGTCTGAGTGGCAGCAGCTGAAGACACACTAGGCGGCTCAGTGGGATGTGTTTGAAATAGTCGCCCTATGCTGGAACAGATACCCTTTACAATTCATTTTAAGGGGCGTATAGCCTCATTCTGGTGCAGACATGATGTCAGACATTGGATTTGGGCCATGTATCATCCAGTCTCTCCTTAGAGGGAATGGGGGAGGTCCATTCAATTAAAGCCATAATCTTATTTTATATTTATTCCATATTCTAATCAATGCTCTTCTAACAAAGGGCCTCAAAAGATCAGCATAAAGAGCTGACCTCGGGGCAGAGTGGGGGCGTGATGTCCACATGCCAGCCACCCAGGTACCAATCCCACACTGACCACCAAACCAGATGGCAGGTGGCATCATGCCATGTCTTCGGTGCATCACTTACCTGTGCTGCACCGAGGTAGCAGCGAAAAGGTGCCACAGAGGCAGCTAAAGTGCCCTTTCTGCGGTACAAAAAGGAGCTGCAAAATGTGGTCCTTTTTGCGCTGCAGAAAGGGCACTCTAACTGCTGCTATGGCACCTTTTCACTGCTTCCTCGACACTGCGCATGTAAGCGCTGCACCGAAGACACAGCTTTTTGCACTGTGGAAAGGCCAGATTGGGGCCATAGTGTGTGGTTGCCACAGCACTGATCCAGCAAGGGAAGGGACCATCTGTATAGCCCAAAAATGTTTATTAAAATCCACATTCACTTTGATCTTATACCATAAAAACCATGCCAAACAACTCAAATTCTTCCAATTTTATAATCCTTCCAATTGCAATAGTTTCTTATTTTTCAGATATCCAATCTTTCAGACAAACTCAACAATTGGCAGAAAAATAGAGTTTTAAATGGAGAAATCCCAGACTCCTCCTTTGTTTTTCATCTTGTAAAATTTAAAATCTAACAAAGGGGCTCGACAGATGGGCAGCCTGCAGCCACCCCTTTTTGCTCCAGATCATTGCTGCGGCAATGATCCACTCCCTCTCAGGAATAAAAAGAAACTGCCAAAAGCAGCTTCTTGGAAGGGGCGCCATTATGGTGCTTGTGCACCATGATGACGTCGTTTGGGTGCTCCGACGCCCATGCATCATCATGGCGCATGCGATGTGGATGGGCATGTGCCAACATGGCGCACCGGTGGCGAAAGTAGGGCTGGGCGCATGTGGACATTCAGCCCTACCGAGCCCTACTTTCAGTTCCAGGCCGACACAAAGTGCCAGTCTGTTTAGGGCCTAAGTTTCTTGCATCACCAGATAAACTGTGAAATATGTTTCTGCCATTGTTTAAATGGCAATAATGGCAATGTTAATGTATTCCAGCTTTGTAAATCTGGCTAAATATGATTCCAAATTTTGACATAGTTATGAAATCATTTTGAGTTACTGGTCGAGATAGTAATATCTAAATATTTAACTATTTTCTCATTTCTAAACCCAGTTTTCCCAATTGAAGATATCTGATCTTCTTTTCCCATATTTTTCAACATGACCATCTTAGCTTTATCAATTAAGAGTATCAGTAAGAAATGGGGATAAATACTAGTTCTATGATTTTAGAAATATTAGGTACAAGTAACAAACAGATGTGTCTTTCTTTTTAGTAGTTACTTTAATAATACATCTGAAATGCTTTATATTTGACTTGGAAGAAATAGAACTATTGATCAATTATAACCATAAACTGGTAAATTAGGAGTCATATGTATCCCCTTTGTCTATGTTAATTAGTGTTTTAGTAGTAGTTGTGTTGTTGTGTGCCTTCAAGTCATTTTCCACTTATGGCAACCCTAAGGTGATCCTATCAAGGAGTTTTCTTGGCAAGATTTGTTTAGAGGAGGTTTCGGTAAAACTTGTAAAAATCCTGCAGCATTAAATATCAGTATAACAGACATTTCACTAAAGTTAGACAGCATTCAAAGAAATCTAAAGCTCAAAGAATAAAATAAATAACACAGAGGTTTGTTGTTGTGTTGTTGTTGTTGTTGTTGTTGTTGTGCGCCTTCAAGTCATTTCTCTCTTATGGGAACCCCAATTTAAACGATCACAGCGTTTGCTAGACAAGATTTGTTCAAGGAAGGTTTCCCTTCACCTCCTTCTAAGGCTGAAAGAGTGTGACTTGCCTATAGTCACCCAGTGGGTTTCTATGGCCAAAAGGGATTTGAACCCTAGTCTCCTGAGTTGCACTCCAGTGCTCAAACCACTACACCACCCTCTCATTTTAGTAGTAGTTTGTGGTTAACTGATTAGGTTAGTAGTGGGGGGGCTGTTGATAATTTACCCATATATGTTGTTTTCTATTATGAAAATGTTGTGTTAATTTTAAAAAAAAATTAATAATATAATTACACAAGAAGATTCTGCTCATTTCAATTGCTTAATTTTCTGGATTGTTTCCCAATATTCATGTATTGGTGCAGACAAATAAAATGGTTGAACTTTTTTAAAAAAACACACTGGAAAAAGAACTGCTTTTCCTTTTCATGCTCTTTTCCTATCTATCTTTCTAAACACCCACAGACTGCATATAGACAAATCCAGATCTCTATTCAAACTTTGTATTCAGTCTAACTGACAGGTACTCATCAGAAACAGTTGTTATTTACAGTATCTGTCTGGTGAAAAAAAGATTAAAAGATCAAGTTTCCCTTGACTTCCAAACTAGTCAAGCCACAGCTGGTGCATCAGATTTTGAGCAACTGTTCCACATCCACACAACAAGGCTTCTGTCTTCCCATAGGGTTTGCTCAGGTCATCTGCATGTGGCATGGATTAAAGTAGCAATAAAGCTCTATGTTTTTTTAAGCAGGCTAAACAGTGCTTTTATACAACAAACCCCTGTGACAGTGGTAGATTCTGCCATCTGACATTCTCTTCAGAAGGGTTTCCGTATCTTGCACACACAGAGCACTGTCTAAAGGTTCTCTTTTAATCACTGTGAAAAACAGTCGTTCCCCCCCCCCCCCAAAATGATGATTTGGCCTATATATTATCAGGCTATGCATTAAGAATTTAATGAGGGGTAAAAATAATAATAAAAGTAATCTTTGTGGAATCAGTGATTTGATTTATTCGATTTGAATATTGAACAGATTTCTAATATTACAGGTACTTAACTAAGAATAGCACCTATTTGATTAGCAACATAATCATCTTTCTGCTGTGGGAATAGCTTTGCTGGTGTGTACAGAAATTTTTGACCATTTCAGTACATTGAGAATGAAATGTGTATTACAGCAAAAATGTCCAGCTTTATGACATCCAAATATGAACATGCAGGAAAAATCAGATGTTGAAAGAGGTACACTCTTGCACTATGAACTTTCATTCACTTAATGGATTCAAGCTTCCTGCATCATATGTAAGTTGCATCATATGTAAGCCACTGAAACGCAAAGAATTTATTGCCTTTTTCACAGCTCTTGCCAGACTAGAAATTGTCAGGAACTGGAAGACAGGTGATTTTACTTTAGAAAATTGGTGGAGGAAGCTATGGGATACACAGCTGATGGAAAAGCTTGCTGACAATGGCAGACAATCAGAGGGATGTTGGAATCAATTGTTGTTTCACAAGAAATTGTTCCCCTTATTTGAATACATCAATAACAACTCACAATGTATAAAACTTCCATTTCAGCAGTTGGGATTTTGGAAAGATGTCTTGACAGATATCCCAATAATCACAACAACACAATAACTTTAGATGCCTTGTTGTTTATTTATCAATATGTGTACTGTTTCCACAATAAAAATCACATCCATGTTTTGCTGTTTTATTTTTCTTTTGTTAATCCTATTGTTTAGCATTGTTTGAAAATCTTTAATTTAAAAAAAGCTAAATAAAGCAGAGGTGCCACTAGAGGGTGCAGGGAGTGCATGCTACACTGGGTGACACCCTAAGTAGGGGAACAGCACTGCTCCCCAGACTTTAGTCTGCCTTTTGGCATACATACACTGAGCATCTAAGGCATGGAGTGAGGCTTAAGGGTGGAGAAAGCAAAGGCTTCGTTCGCACCATGAGTGAGTGACACCTCTCCTTTCTCCAACCACAAAGCCTCCAAGACGTGGGGTGAAAGAGGCTCAAAAGAGAAAACAGAGGTCTCGCTCGCATTGTGTGAGGGAAGAAGAAGGGAGGATCACTATGAGTTTCTGTACTGGGTGACATCAATCATTATGACACCACTAGTTGAAGGATTTATAGTAGTCAATGTTTTCAGAGATTGACAGAATTACATGGAACAACCTCAGTCACTACTGATGTGTTTCACTACATTTTGTAATTTCTATAGAGCTATAATGTTAGATAGTTCCCTTTCTAGCTGCAAACCATAACAATACAGCATATGAGGATCATATCTTGCTTTAGTTAAGTCTGGAATATTTAATTAGTAATGACATCAAAACAGATGCCATGGATCCTGCACAAGGAAAAAGCCAGGATATAAATAAAATAAATACATATGAGAGAAGGAGACATAAATATAAATTAGGGCTGCAATGAATTCAAAACATACCTATTAGGGAATAAGTTCATGGGGTTCAATACAATTTACGTCTGAGCAAATAACATTGTATATTACAGATACGCCTGCCCCCATAAACTAGCTAAAATACTTTGCCTGGGGGGGGGGGGAATTCTTTGCTATCAAATAGTGTAACAAGTACTACTGAGTAACTACTGTTGGGGAAAGTAGATGGAAAGAGTATATTATAAACATATTGGCGGGTTACAAACCGCCATTAGGGACGTCCCAAGGACGTCCCAGTTTGGAAAAGGGGTGTTTCTTCTAGATGCCCCTTGCCCTTTCACGGACTCAGTCCGTACAAAATGGCAGCGCCCTGTTCATACGGGCGCCGCCATTTTGACGTAACAGATGCTCTGCGTCCGCACGTGGCACACCGGAAGTGACGCCGTGAGTGCGCCCTTTGGCACTCGCGGCGCCTCTTTCGGGGCCTGAGAAGGAGCACGATTTCCACGCTCCTTCTCTGCAGCGTCCGGGAGCCGCGCCATTTAAAGGCTGCAGCTCCCGGATGCTGCAAGCGGAGGCGGAGCCAGACCGCCGCTTTTCAGCGGTCTATAACCCGCCCTAGTCTTCTTTTATAATTTTTCTATGGCATTTATGAATGCTTATGAAAAACATTCCTGTGAGAAAGGATTACAGCCAATAAAACTTGCAAGAAGCACCAATATACTAACATAAATTTTGCCTGTAGATTAAAAATGTATTGATGTTTCTTTGGCTAAGATTGGCCCTTTTGTCCTGAAAAACCCCAGCCTCCTCCTTTATATTTAATTAATTAATTAATTAATAAGTATTTATTTGTATTCTGCCTCTCTCGTTTGAGGATCGAGGTGGGTAACAACAAGGAAAATTTCAAATACAAAGTCACAGAAAAAAAATAACGAAACAGTCCCCGAAAACTTCCACCCTTCTACCTTCCCTCCAATCAATACAAAATAACAATAACAACATTTAACTGGAATAAAATCAGTTAAAACAGCTCGGCAAGATGTGACCGCAATATGACAATAATGGGCAATAATGAGGGGGGGGCTGATTAACATGGGTGGTTGATTCTGTTTTAGGAGAGGTTAGTCTGGAAAGGCCTGCTGGAAGAGGGTCATTTTTATCGCCTTTTTAAAAGCGTCAAGAGATGTGATCTTAAGAACCTCCTCCGGCAGGTCATTCCAGATTTTTGGAGCAGCAGCTGAGAAGGTCCTCCGGGAAGTCACCACCAGTCTAGTTTTTCCTGACCTCAGTAAGTTTCTCCCGGAGGACCTGAGTGTGCAGGGAGGATTATATGAGAGGAGGCGTTCCTTCAAGTAAACTGAACCCAAGCCATGTAGGGCTTTATAGGTAATAACCAACACCTTGTATTGTGACCAGAAGCTGATAGGCAGCCAGTGTAAAGATTGATCAAAAATAATCAAATTAATCAAAAATACTAAACATCTTAATAAATAATAGAATATTTTGATAGTATCCAGTACCTAGACAATGAAAACTGGCCCTTTCCAACCTTGTGCCTTCCAGGTATGTTGGACTACAACTCCTACTCACACATCTCGAGCCAAACACACAGGAAGGTCACTATGCTGGAGAAGGCTGAATTATGAATAAACTATGTGCAGGAAGCATAATAGATAGAATAAGACTCTCACCATCCAGTCTTGAATAAGTATTCAATTGTATCCAACTTTCCAGTTCACAAAAACATTCATTAGAGAGTAGTCAGATCTCTTGGGACTTTATCACACATGGGAAAATCAGGCGGTTAAAAAGGCATGTTCTAGCTACAGTTATTTAGATAGTAAACTATTTCAATCAACCCTACAAAGTAACTAATTTCTGAACTTCAAAAATGTGCAAACATGTGCACCATGGCATGCCTGGCTGATTTAGACAAACAGGAGATGAACCACTCTGAGGTAAAACAGGTCGGTAGGCTGGAGTGGCCTGGCGTCATGGTGACTAGACAGCCCACTCAGTAAAAGTGATGCTACTTGGAACATCCCACATTATCAGATGATCCTGGACAGAATCAGAATCACTGATTGTCCAAATCTCCAGACAGTAATGCCTGGCAGACTATGAAGCCAAGACGACAGTAATTACACCAACAATAATGTTCAATAATAGTAAGGCAATGGGCACAGAGCTGCATATACATGCACATTTGGCACATGAAAATATATGCTTGTTGTTGGGGAATAGGACTACTGTCTGAACCATGAGGTTCCCAGAAATATGCTGGAAACACAATGCTGCACTAGATGGCCCTCTTTTCTGATCCACTAGAATATTCTTTTAAAGTTCTCATTAGAGATGTGAAGGCTCAGAGGAAATACTAAAAAAAAAAAGGTAGTTTTTCTTGTACCCCTGTCCCTACACAAGATAGATTTTCAGATTTTCTTGTACACACATTAAAAACTTTGGGTAACATAGGGAAAAAATTCAGATGAAATGATTTTACTACAATTTTTTTATTCTGGTCAGAGACCTGCACATAGAAAATACAAAAATGTATCTCAAAAGCAATACAATATAAAATAGAGGTATGATAGAAAATACAATAAAGTAAAATATGGAAGCCAAAAAGAATATTAAAATATTATTGTTCTGTCAGTGAGATATGACAAATGATGGCAGTTGGACAAAAGCTAGCTATTTTAGCTGTAACCATGATCTTCTGCCAGATCTTCTACCAGATCTGATATTAGATGCAAAAAAATGAAATTCATAAGCTGTGCAAGGGATTTTTTTTTTTTTTTTTGAAAAGTTGATGTAATAAAAATTAATCAGATAACTTGATAAAGGAGCTATTCAATAATACTTCACTGTTTCCACTTCTCATCATCACAAGGGAATAAGTGTTCTTAGTGAGGACCTTCCTGAATCTTCCTTTCAGAAGCACAGATGGCAAAATATTAAATCTAATGTAAATGCTATACTGAATTTGGGAACAGTCAAGTTTGCCAGGCAAAATGTGGGCACAAATTAGCCCTGAGTGGAGTATATGGCCAGACTAACATGATCTTGAATTTCTGTATCCCAAATTCAGTGTTGAATGGTAGCTTTAATTTTAGCAGATTTGCACAGGATCCTTAGAATGGTGAGAGCCACCACATGCATACTTGATCCATGCTCTTTCTGGTTCATACAAACAATCAGAGGTGGCCCAAACAGGTAGGTGAAGGGAATAGTTAATACTTCACTTCAGCAAGGCAGGTTTTCAGGCTGCCTAAAAGAAGCTGTGGTGAGGTTGTTACTGAAAAAAAATCCCCTCTAGACCACACTATTTTGGAGAATTACCAGCCAGCCTCCAATATGTGTTTCTTAGGCAAAGTACTGGAGCATGTGGTAGTTGGCCAGTGGGATTCTGGGTGAGATGGATTATCTACAATCATTTCAATCTGGTTTCAGACCTGGTTATGGGAGAAAGATAGCTTTGATCATCTCACTGGATGATGAACAACAGGAACTAGGCAGGAAGAGTGCTTCCCTGGACCTCTCCACAGGTTTCAATACTATAGAGCATGTTATTCTTAGGGGTTTTCTGGGAGGGGTTTCCAGTCCTTGGTAGCAGTAGCATCACTGGGGAGCGCAGGGGATGCGGCTCTCACCAGCTGACACCCAGGAGGGGGATGACAACTGATTGGGGGCCCCTCCCATTTGGGGCAGGAGGGGTGCATGTGCGCCCTTCCAGGCTGCTCCGTCCAAGGCTCCCTCTCTAGAGAGAAAGCCCAGGAGGAGGAGGAGGGCCAGCATGCTGCTGCCACTGCCGCCCCCCACTGCAGCTGTCTTCTGATTCCTTGGACTTAGAAGGTATGGAGGGAGGAAGAAAAAGCCTCTCCTCTGAGTACTTGAAGGGCAGGAAGGAAAAATGACCTGCAAGTCCTTGGAGGAATTGGGGGGGGGGGGAGAAGCCCTCCAAGTCCTTGGAGAACTTGGTGGTATGGATAAGGGAGGAGAGAGGCTACCCTGCAAATCTTTCATGAATTTGGAAGGCTTAGGCAGAGGCTGCCCTTTTGGCCCTACCTCCATAACACACACACCCCACCGGCACCGGGGGACACCCGACCTGGAAACACCACTGCTTGGTAGGAATACAAAAGGTGGTGCTTGAATAATTCATGCTCAACCTCCTGGCCTGTGGGGTCCTTTTAGGTTTGATCCCCCCCCCCCTTGCTATTCAACACATAGGTGAAACTACTTGGAGAGATTATCCGAGGTTTGAGAATTTGATGACACCAAACTCTCTCTCTCCTTCCCATTTAACTCTAAGGAAACATGGTGTCAGCTGTCAGTAATGGACAAGAATAACACAAATAAATTTAAACTTCATTCAGAACAAGATAGAGATGCTCCTGGTCAATCAAAAGGCAGATCTGGGAACCGGAATTCGCTGGATAGGATTACACTCCCACTGAGATCTCAGGTTGGCAAATCAAATGTATTTCTGGACTCTGTCCTGAGCCTGGATGCCCAAGTTTTGGCATGAAAATAAGTACTGTATATATTTCATATTTTCCCCAAATTCCCATTTATTTTAGATTTAAAAATAAACAGGGGAAAGGATAGTTTGTTGTTGTTTATATATGCTAATGCTCTGAAAAACTATTTTGTTAAATAGTGTAGACTACAAATGTAAACAATTAATAATATTTAACTAAATGATGCAAAGTAGAAAAGGGATGCAAAACCATTTTCTATTTTTATGGTCAGATTAATAAAAACACAATTTAAAATAATATTAACCTGTGCTATATGATGAACTCATCAAATTCACACTTCTTTCTGGGATCATGTTTTGCTCTATTAACTTACAGCAGAAACCAGCCATATACCATACTGATCAGCTGGACAGTTTGACGGGTATCCAATTTTTGAAATTGAGTTTTTAATACCACTGAAAATCAGTTTTAAATGGATAGACATACATATACAGTACTAATTTTAAAAATTAAAATAGGCCAGCAATCTATCTTAAGTAGCACTGGGCTAATAATCTGTACTGCCTGACACAAAACTCACTTGGGTTTTAGCATGCCTCTTGAAAACATGAAGGGCCTAATGGATGCCAGCTTGCCAGATTCCACCACAATACATCCTCCACTGGAGGAAAGGAATGTCACTGTGGTGAATGGAGGTAATGTATCAGGCAGAAGGAGACTCCAAAGATGATGTAAGAAAATAGCAAGTAGCAAGTATATTTCTATACCACTTATCAGTGCAAGTAAGCATTTCCTAAGAGATTTACAACTATAAGCTAATTACCCCCAACATGTTGGGTACTCATTTTAGCGAGCTTGGTAGGATGCCAGGCTATGTTGACCCTAAGCCCTTGGCTGGTATTGAACAACCTTGTGGTTTTTGAATGAGTGGCTGCAGTATAGGCATTTAACCACTGCACCACCAGGGCTCTTCCAATAAGTTAGCTGTCCCCAGTCAGGCAAATTATGCTGGTAGTATATATTGCTAGTTGGAATTTGAGGTTTCAAGATCCCCACTGTAAAAGATATGGACAGCAGCACTTACTTGAAATTACAGGATCCCACCATTTTTTTCTAACTAGCCTAAACTTGTCTATAGTAATTTCTTTAACCATCTGAGATGAGAAAATGATACTAGCCAGGAGAAGGATTAGAAGTGTAAAGAGAATCAAGGGGCCCATTCACACTACAAAAAAAATCGGTTCTGAAACCGATTCAATCACGTGAAGTTCCTACTCACCCTGAATCTCACACAAGCGAATCCGGGGCTTGCACACCCGTTCCGTGTTAAATGGCCCCTAGCGCGGGTTTTTTGAAATCGGCGCAAATACCGTTTCTTTTTTAAAAAACCCGGGCCCTGGGAATGAGAACTTGGCCTCGATCACGATCGAGGCAAATTGAGGGAGGGATTTAGGTCAGAGGGTGGGCAAAGGGCAAGGCATTTCCTCCCCTCATCGGAGGGGAGGGGGAGGAGGAAAGAGCCCTGGGAAGAAGGGAGCAAGGGAAGGCATTCTTTAGGAGCCTCTTTTCCCTGCATCCCCTGCCCAAAGCCCTCTGTCGCTGGGCATTCCTTCCCTTGCAGGAGGAAAAAATTAGGTCACGAACGGAGCTCACGTCAGGCAACACCCCCCCCCTTTTCAAATTCAAACAATTTTTTTTTGAGCAAATATGTGCATTGTTTATATTCCAGAGGCAGATAGAGCCAGGCTTGCAG
>NC_056523.1:260271929-260278197 GCF_019175285.1 Sceloporus undulatus
TTTATATCCTTGGATCTCCTTGCTTTCTGCAGAGGGGGAAGCTACAAATGTTGCAAACAATCAATGTTACATTTTTAACAATTTTTTTTTGAGCAAATATGCGCATTGTTTATATTCCAGAGGCAGATGGAGCCAGGCTTGCACTTTATATCCTTGGATCTCCTTGCTTTCTGCAGAGGGGGAAGCTACAAATGTTGCAAACAATCAATGTTACATTTTTAACAATTTTTTTTAAACAAATATGCGCATGATTTGTCTTCTTGAGCAGATACAGCAAGGGAAGCAAAGGGAAAGCTAATGTTGCTTTTAAAAGCATAAAAAAAATGCATGGCAATCCCATCCTTTGCCTGGGAAAGGGGCAGATCTGACCCAAAAGCCCACAGGTTTATAAAAAAAGAGAGAGAGAGAGAGAGGCATCTCTCTCCCTGCTTCAGCCGCTGAAACCCCTGTGCCTGGCTCTTTAAAAAGGGAGGACACTTCCCCTGATGCCCTGCAAACGTCACCATGATGATAGCTTGATTGGCAGCGGCCACCTCACCAGCAGACACAGAATGCATTCGATTTCTAATTTGCAGGTCAAAATGCATTCGATTTCAAATTTGTAGTGGGCACTTGCTAACGGAGCGATTCGGGGGAGGGGCATCCAGATCAGCCCAGTTCCCTCCACGTCTTTTAGGCCAGTATGAATGGGGCCCTTTAGGTGGAGGAGACGGGGCTGCTCAGAGTGGGCTGAATTCTTCTCACACAAAGTTAGGAAGGAATGTTCCCACACCACTGAGTATCCTTGTTCCATGGCCTTGCTGGATCAAGGATTCTGGGGGGGGGGGACTCTTCCAGGATCTACCATTGTCTGAATTATTGCATATGCTCCAACATTTCACAGGTGAAAACCTGGACATGTCTTATGAAGCAACAACAACAGTGGTGTTAAAATGATAACAACTATTAATGATGAAGAGCACACAAGCTAGGAAAGACTACAGCAGTAGCTTTTGCCTGAGTTTACAAGAAAGGGCAATATTCTGCATCCCCTCCCCTCTTTTCCTCTACATTGCTACTTAGTTAATTGAGTAAAGACTGTTTTTGCCCTTTGAACTCAGTTTGTACAGTGGGTATCTGCTGGGGTTTGGTTCTAGGACTCCTGTGCATAAGTCCCATTAAATACAACAGCATATTAATATGGTATCCCACATATAAAATGGCAAAATCAAGGTTTGCTTTCAGAAATTTATATTTTTGGGGAATATTTTCAAGCCCTAGAATGAAGCCAACATAAGCACAAATCGTACTTCCAAGGGGAAGACATTCCACACCTAGGTTGCTAAAGCAGAGAAGGCTCTCTTCTGTGTCTTCACACACTTTGTTGATCCCTCTAACAGGATTGGAATTTAGATTTTTTTGGGGGGGGGGAATATTTTCAAGCCATGTATGGTTGAATCCTTGGATAAAAAATTCATCGATATGGAGGACCAAGTGTACTAATAAATGTGAGCCAAGGACAAAGGGAGAAAGTGGAAGGAAAAGAGAGGAATTAGGGCTTTTTAAAAGCATCTGAAACAGTGGGAGAAAAGTTGATTAACCAGGCCTGCCCCTGTCAAATTAGGACCACTGAAGGGTCTGTAAGTTATTGTACCATCCTATCTTTAAGCCTAGGAGGCATCCAAACTGGATTAACTCAGTGTCCAGTTGGAAACAAAATATGTCTCCCATTTCTACTGTGAATGTGGAAGGAAATCTAGTGTACCCTCAAGAAGTAAAAAATAATGCCAGCTCCTACTCTTAGACTGAAAAAGAAATATACACTTATAGTTTCATATATCATATAGATTACAGATACCTACACCTATAGATAGGTAGAATATATATATTACCGTATTTTCCGGCGTATTAGACAACTGGGCGTATAAGACGACCCCCAATTTTTCAAGTTAAAAAATAGAGTTTGGGATATACCCCTCTTCCAACGCACACCAAATAAAAAATTTAAAAACATCAGATTTTATTTCAATATGGTAATTTTAATTCAAATGCTTATGGCATGCAGGTACTTAGCAGGAAAATTTGTTGTATACAAAGCCTGCTTGGATTGGTCAGCTCTCCCTGCCTGCCCAGCCCTCCCTGTCTCCAAGATTTTCTTCTACCGTACTTCTACAGTGCCGCCCTTGCTGCTTTCATACGGTCACCACATATGGAGGGTATGCGGCTGCGGCCGTTTTTGAGCTCCTTCCACCATACGCGGCGACCGCAGATTCTCCAGTCCGGCTCAGAAGTTTCAGCCCTATAAGACGACATCCGACGTATAAGACAACCTCTGACTTTTGAGAAAATTTTCCTGGGTTAAAAAGTAGTCTTATACGCCAGAAAATACAGTATTTTATCTGATTTAAACACCATATATTCTAGTACTGCTTTATAAAACAGAATATTGCTGAAAGAAAGAAAAAAGGAGTATTGGGGTTTTAAAGCATGTATTTCTTTATCTATTCCATATCATCTTAAAAACATTAAAACGTTGGCTTTACAATATTGTCATTTCTTATTTAAAAAGATATTAATAGTGATGGTTTTAATGAAGGTGACTTCTGCCCACAGAAGAAAAATTAAATGGATAATTAAAACCCATTAAAGTAATAAATGATACTCTGTAGCCTGAGAATATTCCTTAACTACAGCTCATGCAGTGCTCCCAGGCATCATTTACAAAGTACTTTGCTAACGGCATACAAAGGTTTTTACTTCCCCAGCTCCAACCACCATGTCTAGAATGACTGAAAAACATGAGAGATTTTTTTAATTGTTAAATAAAGCCCTTTCTCTTCAAAGTTGCTTAGTACAGAATAGAAACAGGCTGTCTAGCTCAGCCCTATACTTGGGAAGCCTTTATTCGCCTAACCCATTCAGCTGTGTTGTCACAGTGATCACTTTTCCTAGGAGGCTTGGTTGAGTCAATGGAAAGAATGTCTGATGCCGATAGGCTAGACAAGGCTCTGTTTCGGGGCCAGGCTTAGCGATATGTCAACTGCCTCCTGGACTTGTTTGTTAAATAGAGCAAAGAATAACCAGAAATTCATGCTCAGACCTGTAAAATGTATTGCATATGTTTTACTATTTCCCTAGTTAGACTCACTTCCCCAAAAGAGTATATCAATTTCAGGAAAAGTGGGGCAGGGGAGAGAAAATATTTCAGTTCTCAAGATTTCCCTGTATGAATAGTCTGGGATCTAATCTGCACTGTCATGGCTTCATATTCTGGAATCTTGGAATATGTAGTTTGTTGTAGCACCAGAGCTCTCTGAGTCTACAAGAAAGGTAAAACTCACAAAACTGCAAATCCCAGAATTCTAAAGCATTGAGCCATGGCAGTTAAAGAGGTATCAAACTGCATTATTTCTGCAATGCAGATTGGCTGTAAGAGGCTTGTGTGGACAAACACACTTCTGCCCTCTCATTTCCACACATAAAATATTTCATTTCGTTCATTTAGTGACTCCATGAATCCTCTAACATACCGTTCCTGCTATTTTTGTCTGAGAGTTTGCCCCTTAAGATTTTTTTTAAATGGCTTGTTTTACTGCAGAGTTTAGAGTAGTCATGTTGGTCATATGACCACCAGAACAGTCCTTAGACAATGCTGGCTCTTTGGCTCAGTAACAGAAATGAGGACCACCCGCTACAGTCAGTTATGACTAAACATTCATGTCAAGGGGAAACTTTACCTTTACCTTTTACTGCATGGTATGCCTAAACAAGCTGACCACTTCTTTTTCTTTATCAAGTGATTCCAGTTGTCTTGTTACTAAATCATCTGACATAGTTACTAAAGGCAATTATGTGGTGAATTGTAGAGTTATAAGAGCAGAGAAAATGTGTTTTAAAGCAAGCTTTCATCCTGTGGTTTTCCCCACTTCTTTTCTATCCTTATAATATTTGTAAGGTCCTTAAAAATAAATCCACTACTTAGTATGAGCCTAAGATGCTATTGCAGTGATGGCGAACCTTTTTAGGCTCGCGTGCCGGGGGCGGGGCTTTTGCCCCCTTGGGATGGGGCTGCGTGGTGAGGTGGGGCTTCTGGCCCAGAGGGTGTGGCTTCTACCCTCCATGAGCAGAGCTTCCACCCTCTGGCCGGGGCTTCTCCCCTGCCTTTTTCCCGGCCCCCAGCTGTCTCTCAGAGACAGCTGGGCGTCAGCAAAGGCCTTGCGGGGGGGCAGAGCCATAGACACGACCCCAGTCCTCCTCTTCCCAGACCTTTCTTTGCCCCGAAGGGCTCTCTAGAGCCTTTGGGGGCAAGGAAAGGCAAAAGGAGAAAAAGAGGAATGGGCAGCCCCCCTACCTCCTTCCCCACGGACCTTTCTCTGCCTTCCAGGTGCCCCGTTTGGAGCACTTGGAGGGCAGGAAGGGTAAGTGGGGAGGGAGGGAGATGGGCAGGCCCCCTGCCTCCCTCTCCACAGACCTTTCCGTGCTTCCAGCTGTCTCTCCAGAGACAGCTGGAGGCCGGCAAAGCTCTCTGGGGAGGAGCAACTGGCACATGCCGGTCGCTCCTCCTCTCCCTGCCCTTTTCTGAGCCTCTGGCTCTCTTAAAGAGGCAGCTGGAGGCTGGGAGAAGGCTGTGAGGAGGAGCCAGAGGAGCGTTCCTCTGGCTCCTTCTCCGGAGGGCCCTTTTCTGGCTTCCAGCTATCTCCAAGAGACAGCTGGATGCCAGGAAAAGGCAGGGAGGGGAGGAACAGGCACGCACGTGCCTCTTCCGTCTTCTCCCTTGCCCCGTGCCCGAGGAAATGGCCCAAAGTGCCACTTTCAGTACATGTGGCATAGGTTCGCCATCAGTGTGCTATTGTATCCAGCTAGTGCATGCAAGATCCTACTGACAAAGGAATCTCAAAGAATGGGATCTCATATCATAAAAACAAAATATCTCACCTGTATACTGCCTTGAACACACTTGATCTCATCTGATTAGTACTTGGATGAGAGACCACCAAATATTATCATGGATCACAACAGAAAGCTAGGAAATAATTCTGCTTGAAATTCTGAAGATTTGTTGCTTCCAGTCAGAACTGAAAATACTGGGCTTAATGGACCAAAGATCTACCTCAGTGCAAGGCAGCATTTAGTGTTCTTATCATATATATGTTGATGTCACAGAAATTCAGTTGCCCACATTCAGCATTCAGTAGTACAAAAAACACAAAATGTGCATTATTTTTTAAAGTTGTTTTAAAAATTACATTATGCAAGCTACTCTGACGGATGACATTACGTGACCCAATGAAGACAATGTCAAATTAAAGGGCCTAAAGTGGGTGCCATAACATCAATATTAAGTCACTGGCTAATTTACGATGACCCATGATCTGCACCTGTTATCTCACAACAAGCTGCACAATTAAAACTAATCTGGACTTGTTTATCTGCAGTTGATCTAATAATATTGTTATGAATTGGGCTGGCTTGAGAAATCTGGTTAGTGAGAAAAGAACATTAAAAACTTTGTAATGATTGTGGATGAGCTCTATAATTCTATGATTCTATGATCCACATTCACCTGCATGGAAAGGTCTTAAAACAACGTTCTTCTAGGGCGGCACATGTGTGTCTGAGAAACAATCATTTCGGTGTTTGAAACTGAAAAGAAATGGAGATGATAAAGAGAAAGAAAGAAAGAGAACTTCTAGCTGAGTCTGCTAGAATTGGAGGTGCAGCCTTGGGGGTGACCACACAAGTTGCTCTTGGCAGTCTGTTGCCAGTAGGACTCTGCTTGATTCCAAAAGGCTCTACTTGTATTTTTGTGAATGAAGCAAATATTTCAAAGATATTATATGTGTCTAGTGTCTCCTATCCACAACGAAACGGAACCTAGTAGTACTTTCTACCTGATGAATTTACAGTGTGTAGTTTCTAACACTGATTTGCCCAAATATTGCCTGAATATGGAACTGAGAAGAATGCAACTCAAGCTAGCCGTGAATAATAACTTCTTTGTCCAGCTGTCACATGAAGAGTGTTGTGTTACCATTATTGTTACTTGAGGCTTAAAATGGAAGGCATGCTTTCATACAGACTACCTACTTTTGTGCTTCATTATTAATGCAGTTTTACTCCCCTTTTTAGTTAATCTGTTTAGCTGATTAATGCAGCTCTGGAGAGTTGTGGTTTAAAATGCTGTGCTAATTCTGCCATCTCACTATTTGTTTTATCTATATTTTTATCCTGCCTTTCTAGTGCCCAGAAGGTAATGTGGGCATTTCACAACAGCCAATATCACAGTATC
>NC_056523.1:260278207-260290746 GCF_019175285.1 Sceloporus undulatus
ATAAAATAAAATAAAATAAAATAAAATAAAATAAAATAAAATAAAATAAAATAAAATAAAATAAAATGCATTAAAATACCACAAAAGCAGAGTTTAAATATGGAACAAGACCTTTAAAAGAAGCAGCCTCAAAGTCAAAATAGCAGGCATTAAGATAAAAATAATGCCAAAACTTGCTGCAGAGGAGCTATAGAATGAACTGACAGAATATTCAAAATGATAACCATTACCATAACTTCTTCATTTACATACTACAGCGACATACTACATAGAACAAAGATACACCAATGAAACAAGGATTTCTCTATATAGATAAAATAACATTCATAAAATGGCACTACCAAGCTAGATGGCGAATGCTCTGATTTGGAATGAAGCAGTTTTTACGATAAGCCTTTATGATAATTTTTACTTTTGGTCAAACAAGCACAATATTTCATTCTGCGGCTTAAATTAAGTTTCTCTTTATGTTCATTCTCTTTTACTATTACATATTTATTAATTACACTAATAATCCAATTTTCCTATAGTGAGTTTAGCATGCCACATCTCCTATCCAGTTTATGGTGACAATTTCTGACGTCACTCTTCCCATGACAAGTGTAACATCTGCCTCAGACCAGGTATTCATATGGATTTGTTTATGTAGCAAAAATTTACAATATTTGCAGAACTGTGGTTTGGAATATCAACATATAACTTCACCTCCTTCTCATATTAAGGTAAAGAATGACATGGTAAAATTGGTTGAAAGATGGTTAACAGTTCTTTGACAGGCAGCCACCATGCATCATATGAACTATTGCATGATATGAAAAGCACTTGAATACCTGCTCATGCATTTCCCATTTTACATGTAGCATCTCACTATTTTCACAATAGCCACTAATAGATTTCAATATCAGTACAGTACCAGTGTTTAATGTCACTATGACAGGTGCCACAATGATCTGATTATTTGTAATGCTACATATTATGGGACCAGTTATGATAGCAGCAATGGACACAGGTTACATATGGAGGTTGTTTCCAGTTATCTTCATGTGTCATGCTCTGCTTCTCAGGTCTTTCATCCCAGTTGAGTAAAGTTCATGGCCAAAATTTAGTGGGGTTGTTCCACTGACAGAAATTCTCCATCAGCACAGCCATGAGGGAAATGATTCACCCCCCCCCCCCTGTAGCTTACCCATACACATCTAACACCAGCACTGGAGGGCTGAGAAATGCTTCAGAACCAATTTTCAGGCAGTAAGATATAAAACAGTGGAGCAGGAAAGTAAAGAAAATTCTATGATGTTAGCGGATGCCTGCTGGAGCAGGGGAGCGCTGCCTCTGTCCCATTTCCATCTCCCCAAACAGTGGCAGGTGATGGTTCCTATGCCATTGGAGAAATCAATCTTCCCTGAATTTTGGACTAAAGGAGCTATCAAAAGTGCTGCTGCTATTTTGAGAGTAGGGTTTGGCACTTTAGAAAATTATTTTAACATTCTGACTAAAACCCAGAGCAGATTTACTGTTCCGTTGGCACAGAAGCCACCAGCCAACATTGTCCCTAATTACCACAAGTTGTTTTGTGAACAGTGGGACTGGGTTTAAAACAAGGTGCAGGGTATCTTGATTTATTTATTTGAGGAACTGTATCATGGAGGTTTCTGAAGGCACACGTCTTCAATTTTCTAAGGGGTTTTTCTTCTTTTTTTTTTTTTTTCTTCTTCTTCCCCCCCCCCCCCCACCCCCCTTTTGGTCATCAAAAAATGAGGTGTTACACAAAATGCTCCCAAAGTCACAAGTGGGCTGTGGATTGAAAAATTCCCAAAGCTGTGCTACAGTGATAATGGATATAGGCCAATATTTCTAGATAAACATTCATGTTAACTCATATAACTTCCACACTTTCGAGAAATTTTGTTCGTGAAGTGGGAGATGTTGCCTGGGGAAACTACCTCTTATATTTATTTTGTATAGGAATCCCAGCTAAAATGTTTGGGGGATCAGACACTGCCCAATTTGACATGACTGAAGAATTCATACATCTATAAAATACCCTTAAAACAGAAGACTTTCCCCCAAATAAAGTCATTCAATTTTTTATTGCTCAAGAAGCAATACCTGACCTTATAGTAGCATTCTAGATTCTGGAGAAATGACCTATGATTATTTTTGCTCTATGTTCTGTTTCCACTATATGCAGAAAATGTCCCATGTTTTCACTCTTACTGACTGTGTTAGAACAAATGAGCACCAAAATCAGTTCCTGTCATGTGATGCAGACATTCATTTAGTGAGAAAAAGTTTGAGATGAATTAGTCATATCACACTGAACAGTGAATAACAGCTGCTCATTTGGGACAAATACAGACATAATCCAGTGTACTAGAGATGAAATTTATTACTGGTCTATCTTTTCAGAGTTATCCACTAAGGAAATATCACTAACCAAGTTGTCTTTTTAGTCCATGATTTTATTACAAAGTGATATTGTTTAACAAGTAATAGAAATATGAAATACTAATTTTCATGAGCAAACTGAAATGTATGCTGAAGAGTATGCATACTTGCAGAGTCAGCCTCATGAGAAATATGGTCCATAATGTATTCCGTATTCATTTATTAAATGTTTCAGTGCACAGTCAAGTAGTGTTCCCAGACGGTGCCTGAAAAATGTAAACAGACTATTCAGCAGTGCAAAAACACAGATGTGCTATCTATTCAGTTTGCTGTTTTGCTAATCCACCCATGTGCATCCATCCCATAGTGCATGCACATCATGAGGAGCACACATAGATAATGTATATGTTCTCTTCCTGCACTGTGTTACTGGGCATTCAGGAGTATTTACAAGAACTCACCTTTTAAGCACAAGACTGTGGGGTTACCCAGTGAGAAAACACTATGGCTCTTATTTTTCCAGAATCTGTAAATAATCTTCCCAGGTTGATAAATAACAATATTTAATTTCAAAGTGCTACACTGGCTTTGTGGCTAATTCAACTCATTCTGAAGAATTAAGGATCCTACTCATTTTAAATGAAACAGACTTTTCTTTCATGCTATGCAAGGAGGGAAATTTTTGAATGCTAATCTCTGCAATCTTATTCACTAATAAATACCATACTAGTGGAAACTGCACATGCCTGAACACATCTGATGAAAAGGCTGCATCCCAAAAGAGACTCTCATCTATATATTTTTATTTACAAAAATTTAAACCATCCTATACAATCAGTCACATAATAACAAAAGACTGCAATAACACATTCAGTTACTTTTGTGCAGGGACAAGGAGAACTGCTAGAATCGCCAGTGCAGAGAAATAGATAACACCCAAAGAGGAAGAACAAGAGACCTCTTCCACAAGATCTGAGAAATCAAAGGGAAATTTAAACCTAGAATGGAGATGCTCTATAATAGCAGGGAAACACATTACATAACCAAAAAGAAATAAAAGGATGATGGAAACAATACCCTCAAGAATTATATGAAAGAGATTAAAGGATAACAGCTTCATTCAAGGAAAGAACCATTTGAACATAACCCTACAATTTGAGAAATTGAGGTGGAAGCTGCACTCAGAGCACTTGAGTGAAAAAGAAAATCACTAGTGAAAGATGGCTACACCAGTTCTAACTAAAATCTGTCAACAACTTGTTTTGTTTTGTAAAATAAAACAATGACCTACAGATTGGAAATGCTCAATATACTGTACATTCCAGTCCCCAAGAAAGGGGACTCCAGAGATTGCAGTAATCAAGAACCATTATATTAATTTCCATGCAAGAAACTGATGCTCAACATTCTACAACAAAGACTTTTATAGTGTGCCCATGCCAAGCACAGTCTTGCCATCTGTTTGAGCTTCAGTGGAAAGCAAGCCCCAGCTTTCTGAATAGGTGCATGCATATGCAACGGCACGCACAACAGCACGCACTCATTGCAAAGAACTGGAATTAAGGTCCCATATTTTTTACTATCCACTGGGGGATCTGTTCCAGATCCCCTACAGATAGCAAGGGCGCACTGTACCATTTAAAGTAAGTGAAATGCCAGATGTTCAAGGTGGGTTCTGGAAAGGAAGAGACACTAGGGATCATATTGCAAACATACATTGGATAATGGAATGCACCAAAGAATTTGAAAAGAAAATCAGCCTGTGCTTTATAGCAAACCCCTCTATTGTGTAAATCATGAAAAACTATTGATCACTCTTAAAGAAATGGGTGTGCCAGAACATTTGGTTGTCCTGCTGTGTAACCTGTACTCAGGAAAAGAGGCTACCATCACAACAAATACAGAGAAACAGAATGGTTTCCAATTGACAAGGGGTCAAGCAAGGCTGCATTTTATCACCTGTCTGTTTGACCTATGTGCTGAACACATCATATATAAAGCAGAATTGAACTTGGAGGACAAAGGAATGAAACTTGGAGGAAGAAACATCAACAATTTAAGTTATGCATATGACACTACAGTCCAGCCTTCACATTTGCTACAGCTGTCCCAGGCATTGGAGATGAAGGTGGGCAGAGCTTGCCTTAATCATTTTTCCACATGTGTGGGGGTCTTGTGAATGTGGAGGGACAACTGTATACAACTAGCAGAAAAGAGCAAAGACTTGGAACAATTACTGAAGAAAGTCAAGGAAGAATGTACAAAGGCAGATTTACAGTTGAATATTAAGAAAACAAAAATAATACCACAGATAATTTACTTAAATTTTAAGCAAATGATGTCAGAAGCATCAAGAGATCGAGCAAACCTAACTTCCACAAGCAGAGAGTTTCACAGTTGAGGTGCTGCTACAGAGAAAGCACTGCGATGTGTACTTGCCAACCTAACTTCATGATATGGAAGGCAAGAGTCTTTCAGATATCTTGGCCCCAAGTCATTTAGTGCTTTGTAAATCAACCCGAGCACGTTGAATTGAGCATGGAAGCAAACTGGAAGCCACTGCATTTCCTCTAGGACTAGTGTTATATGGTCTCGAAAAAGCACACCTGACACCAGTCTGGCTGCTGCATTTTGCACTACCTGCAGCTTCCAAACACTTTCCAAGGCCAGCCCGATGTAGAGCATATTACAGTAATCTAATCAAGAGATAACTAAGGCATGAAGCACTGTGGTTCTAGTTTCACCATAAGAAGGAATCACAGTGAAGCCTCATCAAAGTAGTGTATCTACTGTATTTTCTGGCGTATAAGACTACTTTTTAACGCAGGAAAATCTTCTCAAAAGTCGGGGGTCGTCTTATACACCGGGTGTCATCTTATAGGGCAGGTGCTGAAACTTCCAAGCCAGACTGGAGAATCTGCAGTCATCGCATATGTAACTGAAGGGTGGAGCAAGCTGCAGGCGTCCAGGACGCCCAGGGTATGAAAAAAAAGAGCTGTGTTTGCAATACCGCTCTGATAATCTTGGAGACAGGGAGGGCTGGTCAGGCAGGGAGAGCTGACCAATCCAAGCAGGCTTTGTATACAACAAGTTTCCCTGCTAAATACCTGCATGTCATAAGCATTTGAATTAAAATTATCATATTGAAATCAAATCTGATTTTTTTAAAATTTTATTTGGTGTGCATTGGAAGAGGGGTAGTCTTATACGGCAAGTATATCCCAAACTCTATATTTTAACTGGAAAAGTTGGGGATCGTCTTATACGCCCAGTCATCTTATATGCCAGAAAATACGGTATTTTAAACAGCTAGCAGGAGATACTCATATTCATGTGTTTAACTGGTATTACAAATTATTCACATAACAAAATGATATTGTAATTCAGTGGACCATGATCAAGTCTACATGTTGAAGTAACATACAGGGGGAGAGGGTATTTTCTTCTCAAAACAATGCTCTCATCCTGAGATTCTTCCCCTTGCTCTCTGGCCTAGGAGTGTGTACTATCTGTTTCTGTTTGATCATCAGAACTTTTCCCAGGCTATTTAGCAAATGTGCTTGTTCTTTGATATGGGGTATTTCACTGTCCCATAGAAAATAACTACGGAAAAACATGTTCTTCGTGTTACAGAGGTAACACTTCATATTGCTCAAGGATCAAGTACTGTCAGGTGTCCCACAGTCATCAGCAAAATTCTTTATTGAGCTTGTTCCTCACTGAGTGCTCTTCTTTGACAATGATGCAGTCAGTACATCATGAAGTACAATTATTCCCAGGTGCAATCTTCAGAGGAAGAAAATATGACTTTCTTACTATCTTCCTCTTTTCTTTTCTTTTCTTTTCTTTTCTTTTCTTTTTTTCTTTTAACCAAGAATTACCTTTGGATTATTATGTAGCATTGATAGTACTGAACCACCCTCAATGAGGAATGCTACAGAACTGCTCCTGCTTATTGTATTTCTGCCACTGCTTGAAGCTGCAGCAAAACTTCCCAACATTCCACCCCACTAGCAAGATCTGCTGGCTAGGACTAATGGGAGCTGCAGTTTTAAACCATCTGGAAAACCAGAAAATTCCCCATCTGTGAAATAAAAGAAAGGCCACAACATATCCACCATTGTAGGCCACTGCCCAGCATGGAAAAATATGCGGATTTTTCCCAACCCATAAACATTCAGGACCTTGTTTGTCCCACCCAGAATGCTAAGGGGAAAGAATGGGCAAAATACTACAACCCAGCACTAGTTTTACTCATTTTCTAGTCAAGTTTAAAATAGTTTTATTAAAGAGATATTTCAAAGATTATAGCGCAGTGGATCAGTAGTTAGGATGCCAACTCTGATGACTGAAAAGTTGGCAGATCAGCAGTTCAAGACCCAGTTTCTGCCAACCTAGCAGTTCGAAAGCATGTAAAACTGCAAGTAGATAAATAGATAACACTTTGGTGGGAAGGTAACAGCGTTCCATGCACCTCAGTATTTAGTTATGCTGGCCACATGACCATGGAGCCGTTTTTGACAATGCTGGCTCCCTACTGTCAGACACGACTAGACAAATGTGTCAAAGGGGAAGGCTTTAACTTTAGCTTTAACCTAGCTATAAACAGAACTGAAATTTTTATAGTAAAATCCATACATATTATAAAAGGCAACTTGTTTTTGGGATATTCATGTAAGTGCCAGTTAGACTATTGCAATGTGCTACACATAAGGCTACCTTTTAAAAAGGTGCAGAAACTGCTGTTGATCCAAAGTAGGACAGTAAGATTATCAGCTGAAACTAGGTCACTTGACCACTTGATGATGTTGTTCCATTTCTCTAAATGAGAATTCCTCTCAGAACCAACACTAAAATGAAATACAGTGGACCCTTGTTATACGCTGGGGTTTGGTTCCAAGATCCCCCATGTATAACAAAATCCGTGTATGCTCAATTCCCATTAAATATGACATAGCAAAATGGTGTCCCTTATAAAAAATGGAAAATCAAGGTTTGATATTTGAAATTTATGCTTTTTGTTAACATTTCCAAACCATGTATGCTTGAATCGGTGTATAAAAATCAGTGTATAAGAAGGGCCGACTGTACTCCACAAACATAGGAAAACTAGACTGAAAGATTTCTATAAATTCAGGCAACACTGTAGCAGTAACATATTATAAAAGAATCAATAGAAACAATGATTTGCTTCTGAACCTCAGAAGTATTAAGATTCTGTGTGACACACTGGGGCAGCAAATCCTCTACAGGCTCTGAAGTCCAGAGGAATATTTCCCTCCCATACACTAGAAATGGCCAATTAATTACCAATGAAAACTAGCAGTACGCAGTGTAGGTGGGCTCTGGCAGGACTCCACAACTGTGGAACTCCCTTCCTCTGGAAACCTGCCAAGGCTCCAACTAATTTCAGTGAGAGGAAAGCTGAAACAGAGTTCAACTTTTCTCCCTGATCCTTTCCACTGACCCAGATCAGCCACTAAACAAAAGGAGCACTGATTCATTCTTTTAGGAATACTGTATAATGTGTAGTCAGCCATCAGGATAACCCTGCTTCATCCCTCAAAGAGCTAAAGGGGTAGATGGGGGAGAAGCCTCCTGATGTTGCTTCACTGTTGCAGCCTGGTGATGAAAGAAAAGCTTTCTCTTTACAGCTGGTCCCCAAATTTATTTTGTGTCTTGAGTAAGTGACTGAAGAACAAGGAAAGGTTTATTCCCTGTTGCAGTCCTCCAAGTGAACAGAGCCTGTAATGATTCAACATGCCTTTCTAGTACCTTGAAAACTGCATGATAACCTTTTTCTCCCCCCACTAAAAAGCAGGCTAGAAAAATGAGTACTACAGTCATTTTCTTGCCAGATAATCCAATATTTGATTGTAGCAGACCCATGGGGGGAGGCAGATGAAGTGACTGTTCATGTTAATGAGGAGTTATTGCTGTTGTCTCTGGAAAACAGATGACAACTGTGTCCTGGTCATGTGACTGCACACTACTTACAAATGGCCATAAAAACATTGGAAGAATTCTATTAACTCTTAACTTTCTACAGGATTCCCCAGAACCCAGCATAGGATAAGATCTATGCTTTAAACATAGAGGTTATTACTGTTAGTGGAATGATACTGGTGGTAATAGACGCATGCTGATTTGGTTACACAGCTGTTACAGTTACAGCAGAGCCAACAAAGCCACCAGCAGCTAGTAATAACTGGTACCTGCCACACACAAAAATGGATGTTATGCACTCAGCCTTGGAACCAGCCAATTGCCTCTTTTTTCCAGAGTCCCCTTTTTCTCTTACCCACCCTCAAAAAACATTGCAATTCTCTACCACAATTGGGAAAGTTGTGTTTGGACTACAAATCCCATAATCCCCTGAAATTAGCCAATCTGGCTGCCGGGATTCCGACACTTGTAGTTCCAAAAGTAATTTTCCCAAGCACTCACTTCAACAGTTGTTGTGAGGCTTGGCTACGACTATCCTCTCTAAAAAATCAACATTCGTGAGAGTAGCTACTGTTATTAACTACCTGGGCCAAGGTGGACAACTGTGCAGAGAGACAGGTGCCATTTTCCTCCCTGTGTCTGCCCAGAAGGGAACATTAATGCATTTCAAAACACCTAAAATGACAACCTCATTTCCAGGTGCCATTTTGGCCCACTTTTAGCCATTTTAAAAAATGTTTCTGAGAGGTTTGAGAAGCTTTGGAGGGTTAAGAAAAAGCAAACCGCTGCATTTTTACTTGGTTTTGGAAGTTGAGCACTGGGTTTTGAATACTTTTTGCCAGTTTGAGGCAAGAAGAGTCCTGAAAGTTGGCCTGCTTTTAAAAATAATTGCAACATCAGAAGACAGGAAACTAGGTGCAATTGGCAGCTCCTCTTCAATAGCGGGGAAAGGGTAGGAAACTCGTTTAAACTGCCAAGGTTAGTGAGGAATACTAATCAATTTCTAATTACTTGCTTTATTGATTTTGGGTGAGTTTGTGAGGGCCAGTGGGCACAAAAGGTCCTGCACTGATTTAGTGGATCAGACTACAAAATAAAGACAGGGCTTAATTTCTAAGCAGGGAAGGCCTGGGGCAGTTATATTTGACAGGCTGTCATGACTTTAGAGAAGAGGGAAAACATTGTGCATATGCTTACAGCGCTTGTCTTGATCATGGCTTCCCATGTCCTGTGCCCTAGTGTTGGGACAAAAAACCATTTGATAAAGTAGAAAATGTATAAATTCCATTATGGCAATAAATATTTTGAAATTACAGCCAAACATCTTTCTCTCTCTCTCTCTCTTGCTGTCCAGTTCCAGATCCCTGAAGGACCTGTACTATCCGTAATGTTAAGTGAGTCAAGTATTCAAAACCCAGTGTGCAACTATGAACAAAGCGTCCCAGAGTGACACTTCCACTCCTCTGAAAACAAGGAAAGATGCTAAGTGGAAGACATTCCTGCACGAACCTCTGAAGGGGAGGAGAAGAGAAGGGGACAAGCAGCTTTCTTTCTCAAAACAAGGCTTTCTTGGCAAGGGCTCCTGATAAATAAAGGGGTCTGGATGGGAAAGAAGAGAACCAGGCAGGGAGAATATTGCCAAAGTGTAACCATGACCGCCTGGAGAAGAAGAAAGACTGGGTCACCTTAGCAGCCGTGGGGGGGGGGGGGGGGGTAGTTCTTTACAAGGTGGAGGACCTTTCATGGGAGGAAAAGCATCACATTGACCCAATGGACTTTGTTTATGGATTTCTCCATGCTGCACGGCCCAAAATAACCAAGGACCCAAGATGCCTTCCCAATGTCACATCGAGGTAGGACCAGTGAACTAAACCCCAAACATAGGCTGCATTCACACTGCAGAGATAACCCGGTTTGACGTGGGTTTGACTGCCCAGGCTCAATGCTATGGCATTCTGGGAACTGAAGTTTGAGGTGGCTCCGCTCTGGGGCCACCACAAACTTCAGTTCCCAGAATGCCATAGCATTGAGCCTGGGCAGTCAAACCAGTGTCAAACCGAGTTATTTCTGCAGTATGGATAGACTAACTGGTCCAAAACACACTGTAGAAATAATCCAGTTTGAGACTGCTTTAACTGCCCTGGCTCAGTGCTAGGGAAGCCTAGGGAATTGTAGTTGACTGTGGCCCCAGAGCTCTCTGACAGAGAAACCTCAAAGACTCACAAAACACGACTCATCCCAACATTCCCTAGCATTGATCCAGGAGAGTTAAAGCGGTCTCAAAGTGGATTATTTCCGCAGTGTGTCTTTTGGACCTTTAATCCCAGCCAGGGCAGACCCATGAAAATCCAAGGGGCTCCTGGAAAATGGAGGCTGAAGACTCCCATTCCTTTTTTTCCTGGGTCTTTCTTGTAGTTGGATTTAAACCCCCTGCTTTAAAAAGACTGGCAGGCGTCTTTAATACCCCGTCCTCCCCCTTCTCATACGGGCTCATACATCTGCACTGCAAGAACAATTCCAGAAGTCCATAGCAGGGACCCATGCCACTTCAAAGCGGTATCAAACCGGATTATTCCTGCGGTGCGGATGCCTCTGTGGCTCTCCGCTCACTTACCTGCCTTCCTTGCTAGGCTGGGGGAAGCCTCCGGAGCCCGGCGCAGAGGAGGCGCCTTGCCTCTTCCTCCCAGGCAGCCAGCAGCGGAAAGAAAGGACCAAGGAAGGGCCCCCCAAATGCCTCCAAACTTGGCCAGGGAGGCAAGGCGGGCTTCCCGCGGAGGAAGCAAGGGGAGGCGCCCCTTTGGGGTGTTCCCTTCCAGGACCCCTCTTCTGCCTCCTGCTCCTGGGACTGAGGTGGGGTTGGGGCAGCAGAGACCCCAGAGCCTTTCCAGAGAGCCAGGGCAGTGGCAAGCGCAGGTGCCTGGCAGCAAAGTTGGGAGCCAGAGTTGCCTTGCAGGCGGAGGGAGGCAAGGCGCCTCCTCCTCCTCCTCCTCCTCTTCAGGCTTCTCCTGCCTGCTGCCCAGCCCAGGGAACAGGTGCCACCGCCCCCGGAGAGCAAGCAGAGCCCCTGCCTCGCCCTCTCTTTTGCCCACAGACAGAGAGAGGAAGGACTCCCCTCAGCAGCTCAAGGGCACCAGGGCAGGCTTTGGGGACAGCTTTGAGTTTTAAACAGAAGGCAATGGGAATGGGACGTACTTCGGACCACGTTGTTTGTTGTGATGATGATGATTATTATTATTGTGTGCCTTCAAGCCCTCTCCCACTTGTGCAGTCGAAGGCTTTCATGGCCAGCCAGCAGCCATAGTTTTTATTATTATTATGATTATGATTATGTTTATCTATATGCCCCACCTTCTTCCCAGTTCAGGGACTCAAGGCGGCTTACGAATCTAAAACAGTCCACGTTAAAACGCTATAAAACACACAAAATATAAGTTGAAAAAACCAACAAACAACACAAACAGTTAAAAACATCACATGATTAAAAATTTAAACTTTACAACTCTTTAAAACAAAAAAGCAAGACAAAACAGCATCCCTGTCATGCGAAAGGCTGGCGGCATAGAAACATCTTTACCTGCCGCTGGAAGGACAGCAGGGTTTTTTGTGGCTATGTGGCCATGTTCCAGAAGAGTTTCTTTCTGCCGTTTCCAACTTCTTCTTCTTCTTCTTCTTCTTGGGCTCATTCAAACTACCAAATGAAACCAGGTTATTTTCCTGTCATTCAGACTCACACCGATTTTACTCGGTGCAGTTTGTCGGTGGGGGGGTCCACCAAAAAGCCCATTTAAACCAGTGCATTTAGCACCAGATCCCTTAGCGGTTCTTTTTTAAGAACCACAACGGTCCACATCATCAGACTGTCGGATCAATTCAGATCACGCAGCCACCCTTCAAGAAATGGTGCCTCCATTTTTATCCAGAGCAGAGGCGAATGGGAACTTCAAACCAGAGCCTCATTCCCACTACAAAATCAATTGTTTCTGGAGTTGAATCAATGACGCAATTTAGCACCAAGTAGACATTCACACTATTCAAACCTTTGATTACCTACCCATTTCAGTTTAATCCACTTCGCTTTCACATTCAGCGATGAATCGATTTAACATAGAGTCCCCTCATAGAGGCGACCGAGCCAAAGGAACCAATTCTGATCCGCAGCCCATTCACACTAGCGCTGATATATCATAAAAGATGTAGGGAATTTA
>NC_056523.1:260290756-260307576 GCF_019175285.1 Sceloporus undulatus
GCAGATCTGGAAGAAGCACTTTAAATAGGTCTAGTGATCCCCCCCCCCAACAAACTATGCCAGGGATTCGGCACATGTGTGAACAAGGGCAATTTAAACCACTTCAAATCAGTTTACAAACCGATTTACTATGTAGTGGGAATGACACCCAGATTTAAATGTGACAGAGAGATTCGCTGCCTTAAAACGTAATGGGAACAGTGAATCAATTTTGAATCGATTCACAGATGCGAATCTCTCTGGGCAAAAAAACATAAGTGTGACTGGCCCTCTTGTGTGCCTTCAAGTCGTTTCCCAGCTTATGGCGTGACCCTATCTCAGGGTTTTCTTGACAAGTTTCTTAGAGGGGGTTTGCCATTGCCATGCTCTGAGGCCAAGGTGAGGAGGTGCCCTCACCACAAAGGAGGGCAAATCATCACAAAATGTAGTCCATTCAAGTGGGGGGAAAGTAAGACAGTACAAAATAAAAGCTAAAAACACAACTCTAAATGTAAATTCATGCATCTTTGTGCTGCTTGGAATGAAGGACGTTTGGGGATTTCTCCTGGAGAGGAGGTTGACATGTAGGACATGTCCTGAAAAAGGGGGGCATCTGGTCATCCTGTCCAGAGAGTGTGACTTGCCCAAGGTCACCCAATGGGTTTCATGCTGGAGCTGGGAATCAAACCCAGGTTTCCCAGTGTGCTCAAACCATTGCACCATGCTGACTCTGTTTCCAACTTATGGCAAACCTATCATGGGATTTTCTTTGCATGTGGCTTCAGAGGGGTTTTCCCTTGCCATCCTCTGAGGCTGAGAATGTGTGACTTGCCCAAGTTCACCCAGTGGGGTTTCCATGGCTGAGCTGGGATTCAAACCCAGAGACCTAATTCAACACTCAAACCCCACTACACAACGCTGACTCTCAGAGCACATAAATGCCGTGTATTCTAGATTCAAGGAGGCATCTTTGTATTGGCAAGCACACAGTTCACAAAAGCCACTGTAGCATCTAAGCCTTCAGTGATGACAACCAAAATCATTAGCAGGAGTTGTTTTTTTCTAAAAGAAAATAGTGGTGGAGTCTTTCAGTATCAAGGTGTACTATAAAATCTATATGTTAGATTTAATTACAACACTTGGGGCAAATCTCATTGTAGTCAACAGGGTCTACTTCTAAGCAAACGTGTATAATATGGCCGAGGCCAAACTAAGACATTATGCTGCCTGTGGCAGAGTAAGGCACATAGTAGCCAAAGCACTCAAGTTCTTTTGTCATGTGCAGCCAGGTCAAATCAAATCAAATAAACCCAGAAGCATCTCCCTTCCATCTCTAGCAGTATAAATACAGTAATAACACCATAAATAAGTAACAAATTGTAGCTTGAGTGTTGGACTCAGATTCCAGAGATCAGGGTTCAGTTCTCCCCTTGGCCATGGAAACCTGCTGGGTGACCTTGGGTGAGTCACACACTCTCAGTCACAGAAAACCCTGTGATAAGTTTGCATTAGGGACACCATAGATCAGAAATGAAGGCACACAACAATAACACCCCCACAATCAAGGCAAGACACATAACAACTAAAGCAGCCAATTTCTTTTGACATGTACAACCAAACCAAATAAAATTTAGAAATCCCTGAGCATCTCCCTTCAATCTCTAATAGTAGGAAAACAGTAATAACACACTAAATAAGTAACAAATTGTTGCCCTGTCATGTTACTCAAAACTGCAGTCTCACTTCCCCACTGTACTTCATAGTGAATTGGTTGCACTCACCATTGAAGGAGGAATAATGGCCATTGCTTTTAGTGCAACTTACTTCTGCATAAATATAGGAGTGAGTGATGTTGGGCAAGTCGCACTCTCTTAGCCTCAGGGGAAGACAATGGCAAACCTCCTCTGAAAAAAATCTTGACATGAAAATCGCACAATAGAATCACCTTGCAGTTGTCATAAGTCAGGCACACAACAACATTTGGACAATGACTATAGCCAAATGGTCTCAGATGCAGACATTGTCATTTGATGGAGAGCATATGGAAAAATAGCAGACTGGGGCATGGGTAACCCTACCATTGGGCAGAGTGAGGCACAACCATCTCAAGCAACAGTTTTGGAGCCTCATGAAAGGATAACAAATTATATGTTATGTCATGGGGGGATGTGTGCACAAAATGATGGCATCACCCCCAAACCAGAATTCTTGTCCCCAGTGAAATTTTCTTTCCTGCCCCATATTTCTGTTACATTGCACTAAAGTAAAACTTCAGTTGAGCATTTAGAAAGACAGTTAGGCACCGAAAGCAAAAGGGTAGGCAGAGTTAAGCAAATACAAACACAACTGGTTTTTTTTTAGTATTTTTACACCTTTGCATTTTTATCTTTCCACTAGTTTTAATTTGATTTCTCTTTGCCGCCAGTTTTATCTTTTATATTCTGCTTCTTTGGTCAATGTTTTATTGCCTTGTTTCATTTAGAAGTGTTTTGTATTTTTACAGATCATACAGATCAAGAGTTTGGGTTGATTTAAAATTGCATTAAATAATAGGTCTGTCACATTTTTTATTCCTTTATTAAAGTATTTGTTTATCCTTCTTGTCTGTCTGACCCCTAATGCAATGTACAGCAGATAAAAACATTAGGAAAAGGAAACAAAATCAAAAACCCAAGATAAGTACAGACACCATTCACAGCAGCATCAACTGGTAACCCACATACTGTACACATTCCTCAGACTCCCCATTGCACCATGAAAATCGCTGGTGCCCTTCAAGTCATTCTCTCTGAGCCTAACCTAACACAGGGTTGTTGTGTGAGGATAAAATGTGAGACAGAAGGAAAATGTGCAGTGCCTTCATGTCTCTGTAAAAAGGGTTGGCTTTTTGATAAAGTTCCCATCAAAGAGCACCTTCCATATAATCAAAATTGGATAATACAGGCATCTACCTCTTTCCAAAAGCAAGTTTTGGGATGTTCCATAGTTTCAACAGATCTAAATTATAGTCATGCTCTGCACTTTTCAATCCCTGATCTGCTCTTTCAACTATTGATGCTGCTTTTTTCTTCTCTCTCCATCGACTCTGCATCCTGTTTGTTGGTTTGTTTTTCTGTCAGCATGTTGTTTTTCTCTCAGTCAACTTGGCACCATCTAGTGTTCAGCCTTGCATTTGCAAACTAAACAAAGGCTGTTCCACTTTTCAATAGATTTAACTTTATGACAGGCCTTCAGTCACTAACCCATCAGATAAACAGAAACATCCTGTAGCGAACAACTTTTAACATAAATATATGCACTGGCAGCCTATGCATATGTTCACATGTCTTGTGTTCACACTACCAAAATGTATTGCCTTCAAACTAAGTGATTGTAGGTTGTTTCTCACACAATCAAAAGGGAATTTAAACCAAGTGTGAGGATGCTGTAAGACCAGCAGGGGAACACACTGAATGAACAAGAAGAAATAAAAAGATGATGGAACTAATACACTGAAGAACTATATAAAAGAGATGAAAGGTTGAGAGATTAATTCAAGGAAGAACCATTTGAAGATGAACCCACTATTTTAGCAACCAAACCATCCGGCAACACTGTGGACTAAAAAAGGAGCCGCCTATGGACGCAGCCCTTACAACGTCTCTTTCTTTGGGCAGGGCAGCGTTGTAATGGTGCTGCCCACATGTACTAGGGCTCGGGACCATGCAGTTGGTGCGCGGTCCTGAGCCCTACTATCGCTGCCAGGACATCACGTCCTGGTGGTGTGTACCGGACCTTTGAAAGGAAAACTGGACCCCCAAGGAAAGAAGTACATCCCAGCACATACCCTGTGCAAGTACTGCCAACAGCATATCCTTGACAATCATGGGCAAGAGTGCCTCATATGGACTTGACAAATATGGGAATCTGCAGCACAACGCAGGCCAATTTAAGCAGTACCATGTCATATATAAACAAAGTCAGCAGAATGTCACAGCAAAATCAAGAAAACATGGCTAAACACAGGTATAACATGCAAACCTTAGTGAGCATCTTATGATGGGGAAATGATGGATGGCATGTCATGGCCATCACAACATGAGAAAACAATGCATAATGAGCACACAAACCCAAACAGAGAAACATGGCAGACAAATGTAACAGTATAAACAAGAGTAGCAGCATAGTGTGGGCCAAGCACTATGATACGCACTCAGTCCCATAGGTTTGCTATCCATGGATTGGAGTATCCACAGATTAGCCACCTTGCAAATATTAAATGCTGTGCATCATGAACTGAAACAGACTTAAAGAAAAAGAGGAGGAGTATATTTTAGACAAAAAGACAATATGAACACACAAGGATTGTAGCAAGTTACAGGCAAACATTGCACTATTTCATGACCACAAGTGGGCAGACAAGGGTGACAGTACATAACTGATAAATAAAGGCAATAACATGTTGTACATAAGCCGAATACAGATGAGGAAACATGACCAAACAGAAATTCCATGAGCAAACTTGGGTAGCCTCTTGTAATGGGACAACATAAAGCAGTACCACATAACTGAAAGATGGATAACAATATGATAACTAAATATTAATTTCCAATGCTACAAGGAAGCAATATACAGTGTGTAAGGGTAAGTAGCAGCACATAATGGGCACACATGATAAGAAAAGCAGTACCCAGTAGCAAATTTCATGAATCCTATTCAGGTATTATTCAAAGTTGTAAAACTTGTGACTCAAATATTAATAAGGCAAAGCTCTGGATGGTGTGAAAACCTCTGCATATACAGCAAAGGTCTCCCTGCTGGGAAGATTCACTTTGTACAGATGGAGCTATGTTGTAGCACAGTGTCAGAGTCTTGGCAGCCAAATGCATTCCTGTCCCTGTTTATTTGGTGAGTTTTGCTACTTTTAACAATGACTGAATAGGGCTATGTATGAGGAATACACATGAATACACTCAGCCTCCTTAGAGTGAGAAGCTTAGATACACACAACAGCTTCAGTACACTTTTCACTCTTTTTGCAATGTCAGTAAGGACAATTGCAAGAGAAATTCAAGCTGTACCCTTTGCAAATCTTAAGCATCAGCAGTGGCACTTTGTTTCAACACTGCTTACTTCAGAGTAAGATCTATTGGACACAGTGTGCTGCCTTCTCTGTAAACATTGGACTTCACACAAAAAATGTATGCCTGCTTTTTGCTTCTATCTTTTTAAGACTAGGTTCTGGCTTCAGCTGCAATGGTCCAAATCACTGCCTTTCTGTAACAAATGGATCTATGTGCATACTTAGCCACTCTGCATTCTGCATACCGCTCTACAGAATGGGGGGCAATATCAAGGGAACAGATTTTCTAGCATGACATAATGAATTCTGTTATGTGCCTGTCGACATTTATTTGAAAACAGAGACATCTGCTGTTTGTAGTAGTCTTCTGCCAACTGTGGCTTTGTTTGATTGGCCATGGTATTAACAACTACAGTCTTTTATAGAACTGAAAATGCACAACTACTTCAAATGATGTTTTAAACTATGCAATGGAAAATATCATATTTCATTTTAAATGTTATTCATATGATATTTTGCCTATTTATCCAAGATATCTTACCAATGTGTTTTAATGCTGATATCTACTATCTACTATCTAAAGAGTTAAAGAGTAGTATGGATATGACCAAAAGCTTTGGTTGTGATGGCAACTTAATTCTCTCCGAGTTTGAAAGCAATTTCTGTTTCAGCACATGTATTTTAACATAAAACATAAAATTACTAATATATGTCTGTTGTAGACATAAAAAGTGTCATATAATCTCATTAATTCAGCACAAAAATCTGTTTACATCACTATGCTTGAAATAATTAAAACTATAATTTGTCTAACTCCTTTTTTCTACTCCTTCCTGAATGTGCCCCATCACTGTTGCTTTGGTCTTTTTTTTTTTTTTTATAGGGAGACTATAACTTCCAGAACTGGTCATGGTGTCTGAAAGATTCTGGAAGTTATAGTCCAAAAAAGTAACTATTTCCAACGTTGGCCTGAGGCTTAACAATCTCTATTTCTGAGTCCAGGTCAGTTAAATGAAGTGAAACACAACTAAGGTGCTGTACAGACCGGTGCCTGCACAAATACTAGGGTTGCCTCGGAGCATCCTTTCCAGATGCCCTGCAACCCTAGTACGTTGCCACAGCATTGTAATGGTGGTGCCCTTTCTACATGGGTACCGCCATTATGACGTCACAGCCGCACCGCCTCCAAATGGGGCAGCGCAGGCATGACGTCTTGGTGCCGCTGAAGGGTGTTTGTGGTGCCCTTTCAGCAGCACCAGAAGGACCTTCATTTTGGAGCTCCTTTGACTGTGCGTATCGCTGGCGAGGCCTTTAAATGGCCGCACCAACGATACAAAGAGAAAGGGGACGAGCGGTCTCTTTCTCCCTTTCCCCACCACTATCAGGGTATCCTTGGGGCTTGAAGCCCCAAGGACACCCCTTTCCAGGCCACGGGGAAGTGGTCTTTTGCTGCTTCCCCGTGGCCTGGAAAAGCGGCAGATCGGGGCCTCAGGACTGCCGCTGTGGCAGCTGAGATCCCGATCCATCAGGGAAAGGGGCAGTCTGTATCCCACCCAAGTCAAATTGTGCCCTTTTGCTATAGTACACAAGCATCAACATTTCACAGATAAAAACTGGGACACACATAGCCAAGCAACATCAGAACATGGTCAGGATGGCAAAAGTATTAATGAGGAAGGACATGCAAACAAGGAGAAACTGCAGCAGTTTGTTTTTGCCAGTGCCTACAGGGAAAAGAAAGATTCCGCTCCTTCATGTCTGAGTTAATAAAATGCAAACTACTTTTGCACTTTGAACTCAGTTTGCAGTAACTGAAGTAAGCTGAGGACAAAGGGAAGAAGTGTGAGAAGAAGAAAGAAATTAAGACATTTTGAAAGCAGCTGAAAAAGCAGGAGGACAGGATTAATCAGTACTGTCCCTGCTAAATCAGGACCACTGGAAGGTACGATGTTGAAGAGCTTGCTCACAATTTACTGATATTTGGGTTGATATGTATTCCCCTTAATTTAAATTTGAACATTTTACGGTACAGTATTAAAAATGCATTATATCCAGCAGAGGGCAGAATAACATAACTTTGCTTGCCAGATTTGCCTCCTTTATTATTTTTAAATTTGTTATTTAAAACGTCTTTGTAAAATGACATGTCTCATATTTTTATGAAAAGCTCACAAGACAGACATTTAAACAAGTGATGATATATCAAAATCTCCTCCCTGCTCCCAAATTATCAGATTTAAACTGTAATGAAGCCTCATAGGAATCTTTGGATTCTTGTATGGTGATCATGAAAAAGATTACAATTAGTGGATGTATTTCTTCACTTCAGATTTTATATTATGTGGGGAAAACCCAAGAGCAGCAGATAACAACACTGAATAAAGAAGTGCTTTAAGCCACAGATTATAATAACAATCACTTTAAATTACTAGTATGGAAAAGAGAAGCAAACCCTCAAGTAGAGAATTAATGTCCCTGTTCCATAAAATGGTATCAATAATCCTGAAAATAAGCAAATGGAACTTCATTTATTATTTGAAAGGATAAATGGTAGTATGTGGCATGACATATGGAAGAAAATAATAACAGGATTGTAGACAGAGTCATATTCACACAATGAACCGAATCCAAAACCAGATTGCTACAGTAATTAAATAAGCCTGACTGGAGACCACAGAAAAGCTCAATATCAGGCAGTGGACTGAATGGGTAAGAAAGAGGCCATGATGGCATGTTGGACAGTGTATGAAGCAAAAAAATAGAGCCAGAGTGAAACTAAAAATAGATTCAGGCCACTGCCATACTGCCGAATTACGGTAATGTAGTTTGACACTGCTTTAACTGTATTGTTTCCATTCTATGGAATCATGGAGTTTGTAGTTTGTTGTGACACCAGAGCTCTCTGACAGAAAATGCTAAATAGTTTTTTGTGGGTTTTTCGGGCTATGTGGCCATGTTCTAGAAGAGTTTCTTCCTGATGTTTCACCAGCATCTGCGGCTGGCATCCAGCCACAGATGCTGGCAAAACGTCAGGAAGAAACTCTTCTAGAACATGGCCACATAGCCCGAAAAACCCACAAAAAACTATGGATGCCGGCCATGAAACCCTTCAACTTCAAATTGCTCAATACCTAGAATACTACAAATTCCAGAAGTAGCATTGAGCCATGGCAGTTAAAGCTATATCAAACTGTATTAATTTTGCAGCCTAATGCAGGGTCAGTTCATAGGATTTATGAATATGAAAAAAAGAAAAGATGGAAGACAACAGTCATCTGAAGCTTGTGGGTTCTGGTGAGGCCAGTCATGAGCCAGTCATGCATCCCAAGGCACCATCCATTAGAAGTTTGGTGCACTAGGGACTTGGTAAACAACTTAATCTGATCTTGGAAGCTAAACAGGTCTTGGAAGCTAACAGCCCTGGTTAGTACTTGGATGGGATACTTCCAATTAATATCAAGTGCTGTAGGGTATATTTCAAAAAAAGAAGCTAGCAAACCACCTCTGATGATTCCTGGCCTAAAAAAACCCTACAAAATTAATGGGGCCACTATATGGCAACAGTCAACTTGAAGGTGTCCATACACACGCACAATTAATATCCCCGTTGAAAACTGTCATTTGTTGTCTTATTTTCTATTGTTTGTTTAGTCCTGATAAACCCTTGCCACCAAACATTATCAGAACTCAAGGCACAGTTTCAAGACTCTGGAAAGTTTCTCAAGGGCAAGTGAATATAAACAGGAATTAAAATTTTAAAACCATTATGTAGGCAAAGATGGCACGTGGGAGACATTTTGAAGACAGTTATTGCTGTTGTTGAGTTAAAAATAGGCCATGCTAATGTTAATACTCTCTTCTGGTGTGGTACATCATCCAGAACATATTTCAACCCTCGATTTTGGGGATTTTCCTTACCCTGTTAGAGATTATTAACATCTCCTAGTCAGCTATGTAGTGCTGTGGGAAAGGGGGGAATTCATCTCCTTTTGACCTGCAAATTAATAAGACACAACAAAAAGTTCTGTGAGGCAAGAAATTATTTCAAGGATCAATGAGTGTAATTCCACCTGGTGTGATTGTCTTTTAAATGTTTCTGAAAGTTTCAAATGTACAAAAGGGAAATGAAATGAAGAATCAAGTAAAGAAGGCTTTGCAAATTTACTAGCATGAGTGCAAAAGCCAGCAAGCCATTGAAGAGATGGAGGAAACAGTTTTTGTAGATCAGGGATAATTACAAATCTAGCACTGATGGTAAATCCTTCAATAAATCTCAATATAGGGTTGCCAGGTGAAAAAAAAAGGGGGGGCTCCTCTACCTTTAACAGTTGTCTAGGAGATCACATAGTAAAGACTGCTGATTGCCATGCAACTCTTAAAAGTGCAAGAGCCCTGTCCCTTGTTTCTCCTTGCAGTCTGTGTCAGTGTCATGTTCATTTTGTATCTCATTCTTTACCTTCCACTTCAGGCTTTGTGCCTTTCATATGAGATCATTTGATCCTCTTATTTCACAGCTCAGAGTAGAGCTACATAATATAAAATACAAAAAGCTGTCATTGAAAAAATGTCTGCCTCATTTATAGTGCTTATAATTTATAGCCTAACTGACCTCATGTCTTGACATAATTTTACTCTTTCTCCAGCCTTGCCAATGATGCAGTGCTGGAGTAGGGAAATGCACAGTGTAAAGATGCCAGGATATGAGGTAGGCTATTCCACTCATTATGGGGGTGGGGATGAAACTTAATATAGGAACCATATTTTATCTAAAGCAGAATAGTGTGTAATTGTGGGTGCCACAGTCCAAACATTGTTGAATCGCCACCACCTCTCACCATTGTCCCTTCAGGCTAAGGATGATGCGAGTTAATAACAACTGGAGGACCACCTCTTTCTCACCCTGATCTAAAGAGTAAAAAGCTCTCTGAAACTGCTTGCTTTTTGCATTTTTAAAAGCACCTTGGACATCCTCAGACTCATCCTGAAGAATCACAGTCATTAATGACATTGGTTCTGTAACTTCTTACTGCATTCCAGGCATTTTACATACAAAGCAAGAACACTTCAGATACAAAAGCTTTTTCAAGTGCTAAGAGTCTTTTATGAAGGCAGTATCAATTTCATCTATGAAGTTGCTATAGGGACATGAATTTTAAACTACCATTATGTTGAATGCAACCTTATGCATTAACATCTGTGAACTATTAAGACTGCTTTGTATAGTGTGTGACTTAGATTTTCTTTGTTTATATTGTCTTTGACAAACAAAAAAGAGGTGGGTTGCTTCCAGTTAAATATGTACAGGGTTGCAGATGAAATATCTGCAACAATTATCTTTCTCCTATTGTTATAAACAATAACTGAAAGTTTTACATAACCAAATTCATTCTCAGGTGTACTCAAGAATAGGGGAGAGGAACCCAATTTGGTCCAGGGCAGGGGCCATATTTCAGTTTAGGAAGGGACTTAGGGCCTGTATATCCTGCAATAGGTAAAAGGGAGGGCCAAAACAAAGTGGGTGGGGCCAGGTATAAAATTTACCATTTTGGCCCAAAATCTTTCAGACATGCCATACTTTGCCAGATTTCAAATATCTGCAATATTTTCAAGCCATCGATGGTTAAATCAGTGGATGCAGAATTGGTGGATACAGAGGGCTGACTGTATGGGTCTGCAGTTTAGAGAGGGACAGGTTGCTATTTCCCACTTACTCAAACCTGGACACCTAATCTGTATATACAAATTATTATCTTCAGGCAAATTAGGCAAATTAATTGTTGCATATTTCTGCCATTACGTTTCAAACTTTATACCATTTGTTACTGTTACAGCTGATCTGAGAGAACCAGTATAATGTTTAAAGTACTGAGTTTGAAACAGGGATATCAAAGTTCAAATCTCTCCTTAATCATGGGGTTGATCATGTGACTATTGGCCATCACTCCTCCTCAATAAACCTACTTTAAAGAATAGCTGTCGGGATTAACATGGAGAGAGAAACCACAAAAAGTTGACATGTAAAGATTGTCCATGCTTTGGCTCAGTCATTAATCAGAATGGAGATTGCAGTCAAAAAATCAGAAGAAGCTAAGGACTTCGAAGGGCAACTATGAAGGAACCAGATGAGAACCTGAAGTGTAAAGATATATAATTGCATATTAAAGTTTGGGTTGTCCATGTCATCATATTTTCATTTTCTTTGTATAGCTATGAAAACTGAACAATGAAGAAAGCTGATAGGAAGAAAACTCATTTGAAATGTGGTGCTCAGAAATTGTTCTACAGATACCTTTGACTGCTACAAACACAAATAAATGGGTCTTAGATAAATCAAACCTGAATTCTCCCTGGAAGCCAAGATGACTAAACTGAGACTGTCATACTTTGGCCATATCATTACAAAATGTGACACACTAGAAAACTGAACTATGCTTGGTAAGTAGAAGGCAGAAGGAATCCCCTCAAGTGCCTCACCAAACTACAAACCTCATGATTCCATAAGCTGGCACTAATGGCAGTTAAAGTGGAAGCATTTTCAGAATCACAGAAAAATAGCAAATTATGAATTGTCTACATCACGAGATATTCTCAGAGAGAGGAATTTGTGTCATTTTCTGTCTCAGATGCCAAAGTAACTTGGCAGGCCATGGGTATTATGTGCTTTGAATTAGGGGTGGACATACCATTTGCTGCTCCAACACAGCTAAATTGCCTTGAGCTGCCCCTGCTCTTCACACAGGACAATTGCCCTATACACAGTGTAATTGTGGTAAATGATGAAGAACAGTTGTAGTCTTGCTTCTTCTCCATCTGGTGTGAATAGTGTGCTGGCTTCTGCTTTGCCATGAGTTCAGGTATTCATAGGTTGCCAAGTCATGGAGACTTATAGAAATCTGCTATTAGAACTAGTTCACAACATCATTTGCTAGAAATCCTGTAGATGCTGAGAAAGATCCTGTGTTAAGATATCCAGCTGTTATTTTTAAAAGCCAGTGGAGGAAAATAATAGTGCAATTCAGTGAATATTTATTTTAAAGTATTCTCATTTTATTTGCTAGGCCTCTCTGTCAGGTAGTTATTCTATGACAGTAGCCTTATGAAGTTCATTTATTATTACTGTCAATAGCTCTGGGATTATTATGTTTAGAGTCTAAATTTTAGGCAACAACAATATTTTCACCTAGATAGTTCCATTCTAATACTCTAGGGCACCATTCTCATTACATAATAAACCAGTTTCCAAACTTGTGCCAAATCCCTGGCATGGTTTGATGGGGGGTGGCGGCACTAGACCCATTTAAAGTGCTTCTTTCAGATCCACTAAATTCCCACATCTTTTGCAATAGATCGATTCAGCACTAGTGTGAACGGGCTGTGGATCGGAATTGGTTCCTGTGGTGTGGTCACCCCTATGAGGCTACTCCATGTTAAATAGATCCATCGCTGAATGTGAACACAAAGTGGATTAAACTGAAATGGGTACGTAAATCAAAGGCTCAAATAGTGTAAACGTCTGTTCAGCGCTAAATCGTGTCAATTTTACTCCAAAAATTATTTATTTGTAGTGTGAATGAGGCCTAGGGTTTTTTGTATTTTTGTGGGGAGGTTGGTTTTTTAAGGGGCAATGTTTGATAGGAGACAGTGGCATCACTAGGGGTGTGTGGACTGCACTGGGTGACATGCCAGAAGAGGGATGACATCCAGCTGAGTGCCCCAGCACTTTCCTGCCATGCGCCATAGTGCACAGCAGGGAGCAAGAGACCCAGAGCACCCCTTCTTTCCTGCCTGGCATTGGCATACTCACATGTAAAGCCATGCCAGGCAGGGAAAGAAAGGCCCAGGGCACCCCTTCCTACCTGTCCAGAATGGCTTTACTCATGTGTAAAGCCGTGTCAGGCAGGAAGGTGAGGGCATGCCCTTTTGGCTCCATCCGCAAAGTCCCACCCTTTGCTCTAGGTGTAATTATAGTTACTAAAATAAAAAGGCACAATAAGAACACTAACAAAAACATCCTCTCTTTTAAGACCATCTCATAAATATGAGATTCAGCTGAGGTAAGATCTCAGCATTGGGGATAATACACTATGGCCTGTTACAGACTGCCAAAATAAAGCTGCTTCGGGTCTCTTTGGAGGTTTGCTATTTAAATGACGCATGGGTCCTAAGAGTCCGGAGGTCGCGCCAAAGCCACACTCCATTCCTAAGCACTGGAGTGCAGCTTTGGTGCAGCTTCTGGATTCTTAGGATGTATGCATCATTTAAATAGCATACCTCCAAAGAGACCCGACGCAGCTTTATTTTGGCAGTCTGTAACAGGCCTATGTATGATAGGAAAAAAATTGCTCAGTATTTCTTCAGAAAGGAAAATGCTTGTGATGTTCCTTGCAAAAATGTAGCCAAGGGGGGGGGGGGTTCTTGGGGTCCGGACCCCCCCTTGCATTAGAAAAATGAATGGTGTGTGCTGCTGTGCCGCCGTACCTAAGCCTCATTATAATGGTGGCACTTAGTCTGGACCCCCCCCCTTCCTAAAATCCTAGCTACGTCCCTGTTTCTTGTATTTGAAGAAAATAAATATGTTACTTTATTGTGAAGTCAACACCTATCTACAAAATCATATTCTCAAAAATTAAAAGAATAGTTTGGTTTTGTTTATTAGCAACTACTTCAGCTTATTGAAAATCATGTTATATAAGGATAAACTGTATTTTAGCAGAATAACCCCCAATCAGCTCACAGTTCAGTGACTTAGGGGATGAAAACACTTCCCCTAAAAGGTGGCCTACAGCCACCTCTTTCTTCACTGGGTCGAGGCTATGGCAACTCATGCTGTGCCCCCAAACTGGCCTTTCCATGGCACAAAAAAAAAGCCCCAAAAAGCAGCTCCTTTTTGTGCTGTGGAAAGGGCACCATAGCCACTGGCGCCATGGCTTTTCAGTGCTCCTTTGGTACTGCATCATATGGATGCAGCACCAGAGGAGCGCCATGATGCTGTCCACCATGTAGTTGGGCACACATCATCATGGCAGCGTTGGGGTGTGCACTGTGTGGACGCCACATCCCCACTCTGCCCTGAAGCCAGCATTTATTGCTGGTCTGTTGAGGCTGTTTGTTCAGAGGTGGGAATCGTGTGATTCTCCAGATGTTGTTGGACTGCATCTGCATCTGGACTGTACTTAGCTAGGACAGACAATGGTAATTAACACTGGATTGTGCAGTTCAACTGAAAGGATGCATGATTCCCATCTCTATCCTAGTCTATACAGGCTTCGTGTATAATAGGAATGTGAATCATGAGATGTTGTTCAATGGCAACTGCCAGTATCCCCACTGTTGCTATCTGACCAGGGAAGCTGGCATTTGTAGTCCAACAATATCTGAATGGCTGCACAATAAACACCCTAGTGCAGAACCACTGAAACAAATGGGATGAACATCTTAATTCTCATTTATTTTTAATAATTCTACTCTCTGGACCCAACCAGACCGCAGAAGTTTTACTTATTCAAAGGGAGTGGTGCAAAAGACAGTGTCAGTAATATTATTCCTTTTTGAATCTGTCAGTGCTGCAGGAATGATAGGTGTGTATGTGGTATGAAATCAGAATTACGTGGTTTAGGAGACAGAGAAGATATAAAGTCCAAAAAAAATAAAATAGGTTTTATCCCCTGATTCTTATCATCTGTGCCAGCTAATCTAAACATCTATTCTTATAACTGTTTTCAGGAACGTAGTGAAGAAAAACTCAGTACTAACTGGTTCTGGTGCCAGAACTGGGAAGTATTACTTTTTGAACACAGTCCCCTAGCTAAGATGACTATGGCATACTTGCTAGAAAAATCTGAGTTATAGTCTAAAACTTAACTTTTTCTGGCTTTCTGTTGGTCACAGAGGGCAAATCATCTCAAACTAAATTATAAATGCTATTTTCAGCTGTTAACACACACTGTCACTAATACAGACAGAGGGCAATTTGAATTGTGCAGTGATGAGAACTATCTAATTAAAATAATTTATGAATTAAAGTGGAAATTTGCTAATTAAAGGGACAACAAATCTGAATTTTTAATTAAAGTAACTGACTTCATTTGGAATTTCAGCATAGCATCTCTCCAGAGTTAAATTAATAATTAGGTTAATAATTAATTAAATGAGCCAAATTGCTAGAGGCAACAGATTTTACATCACCCATTTGTTCCTTTATTCAAACTCTTGTTTAGGGCTTTTGCAAAACCACTGCCCCCCCCCCCTTTTTTTTTTCCCCCTGGGTTGTGGAATAAGCTTCAGGCAGAAATTCCTCATCCACACCAGAAAGCTGAATGTTGGTTTTTAACCCTGGAACATTTGCTGGGGGTCTGCATGGGCATCAGTAAACTAAAGAATAGTGGACAATAAAGTGATAAAGGAGGGGAAATGAAAGGCAAGAGAAAGATGGGGCAGGTAAGAAATGAGGTATTCACTGTCATGAGGGAGTACATCCCATTGTATTGTCGTTTTCTGTCTTTAAGTCATTTCTGACCTAGAGTTACCCTAAACTGAACCTATCATAGGGTTTTCTTATTACAATTTGTTCAGAAGGGGTCCTTTGCCTTCTTTTAAAGGCTGAGAGACTGACCCAAGGTCAGACGGGAACAAACAAATGACTTGCTCCCGTCCTTAGGCCTGCTAATCGCACAATCGGGGATGAAAATTATCACATTCCCGCATGCTTATCCTGCCCTTCTGCCATCCGTAAAGAATAATGGGGCCGTCATTTGGTATTAGCAGGAGTTCCTGTTAATACCAAATGACAGCTCCATTACTCTTTATGGATAGCAGAAGGATGGGATAAGTGTATGAGGGTGTGATAATCTTCGGCCCCTGATTGCGCAATTAGCATGGTTTATGGACAGGAGCAAGCATTTTTGCTCCCATCTGAAAATCTCCATCAAGCCCAAGCAGGGATTCAAATCCTGGTCTACAAAGTTGCAGTCCGTTGTTCAGACCACTTCTCCATGGTGGTTCTCAAACACTGACTTAACACACCAGTTAAACCTTTCCCTGCTTTCTGTGATAGCAAAGAACAAAGCTTTGCTCCTTTCTATGTGACAGACTTTTGGTTATTTGAAGAACATCTTCATATCCTTCTCTCAGTCATCTCCATGTAGGGTTGCCATATACCGGTTTTGGCCATTGTAAAATGTGCTTGGATCAAGGCAGAAAGCCACCTTCAGGTCCGGCTCCTCCTCCCCTTCCCCCTCCTCCTCCTCCTCTTTCCTCCAGGATGGTCCTCCCCACCCCGGGACTGGAGGAGGCGGTGCCATCTAGCCGGCCACAATGGGGCTGGAGCTGAGGCCGTGAGCGCAGCACCACCTCTTGCAGGACCCGCGGCCGGCTAGGTCTCCCCGGGAGTCCAGGACTGGAGGAGGCGGCACTCTTCTCGGAACCTCGGCCTTCTCCAGGCCTGGCTGGAGAGGCTTATCTGGCCATGCTGGGGCCTGGGCTGAGGTTGTGAGCACAGCGCCACCTCCTGCAGCCCCGACCAGCATCACAGGCTAGGTCTCCCCGGGACTGGAGGAGGTGGCACACCGCTCGGAGCCTCGGCCTCCTTCAGCCACTGGGAGGCATACAAGGCAGTGCTGCGCTTGGCGCCTGGGCCGCCTCCGGCTTCTGGGAGGCCCAGGGGAGCTGCAGAGGCTTAGTCGGTCGGCTTGACCCAGACATAAGCCTTGCCACGGCGAGGCCTCCTCCATCCCCAGGGGAGCTCCAGGGGCCTAGCCGAATGGCTAGTCCCATAAAGAGG
>NC_056523.1:260307586-260316642 GCF_019175285.1 Sceloporus undulatus
CCTTGCTGCAGTGAGGCCTCCTCCAGCGGCGCTGTGGGGCCTCCTGCAGCCCCGACCAGTGCGGCCAGCTAGGTCTCCCTGGAACTGGAGGAGTTGGCACTCTGCTCGAAGCCTCGGCCTCCTCCGGCTTCTGGGAGACCCAGGGGAGCTGCAGGGGCTTAGTCGGTCGGCTAGACCCAGACACAAGCCTTGCCACGGCGAGGCCTCCTCCTTGCTGCAGTGAGGCCTCCTCCAGCGGCGCTGTGGGGCCTCCTGCAGCCCCGACCAGTGCGGCCAGCTAGATCTCCCTGGAACTGGAGGAGGGGGCACTCTGCTAGAAGTCTTGGCCTCCTCCGGCTGCTGGGAGGCCTTCGAGGCAGCACCACACTCGGGGCCTGGGCCTGGGCCTCCTCCAGCCCCAGGAAGGCGTAGGCAGCAGCAGCGCTCCAATTAGGGCCCTGGCCGCGGCCTCCTCCAGCCCCAGGGAGGCCTTGGAGGCAGAGTCGCAGTCGGGGCCCAGGCCGCGGCCTCCTCCAGCCCCAGGGGAGGCCTCCTCCAGCTCCAGGGAAGCTGCAAGGGCCTAGCCAGATGGCTAGACCCATAAAGAGGCCTTACCGCAGCAAGGTCCTCTACAAAGAGGCTGCTGTGCCAAGGAGTCCTCCAGCGGCCTCCTCCAGCAGCGGCAGGTGCATTTAGTCTCACAGGTTGGTACAACATATCTTTATCTTATTGAATTCTACTACCTGAGATGTATTTTATTATGTCTGTTGCTGTGTGCCTTCTGTCTAAGTAAAAATGTGAAAATCTCCACCATATTGATTTTTTTTTGTAAATAAGGATTTATATTAATTTTTTAAAAATTATTAATGTTTCTGGCTTTTAGTTGGTTGTGTCCTCCATTTTTCTTGAATGTCCCACATTTTGTCCTACATTTCATCCTACATTGTGTCCTACATTTTTTCTAGTTATGGCAACCCTATCTCTATGCTAAACACATCTGAAGTCCTAGTACTCATTAAAGTCCATTAAAGATAAAGGGATGCATTTTTGAGTAAGCACACATAATATGGTACTGAATAGTTTCTTAATGAGAAATTAACCCAGACAGGTTAATTTATCTGGTGAAATGTCTAAACAGTGCACAGCAGGAATGAAGGTATACATGTGAAATAGTAGTTTGAAGTTTTAGACAGTGAGAGAAAGACTTGATTTTTCTTAGTATGAGCTGTTTGAAATCAAAGCATCAAAAGAACAAACTGGGCAAAGTAATCAAATTAGCAACTGCTGGTGTGCATATGCTGGCTTTTATTAGGGACATGGCACGGAGAGATGTATTATAGCACACACAGTCTACTTATGTCAGCTTTGTTTCTTTTGTTTTCCTGCGGGAATGAACAGGCAGAAATGGATACGACAGCATTACATCCCAAGCCAGGATGTAGTTGATTTCTCCAAAATATACCAAGATTCGTAAGATAATAACAAGGCATGGTTTTAAACAGGTTTAGTTACTTTTAGAAACACAAGAAACCACAATTCAAGGCTAAGACCTAATGCTAATTTCTCTGTGTGTGTGTGCAATACTTACTCATGCACATGGGGGAGCAAAATAGGAAGGTGACCCAGCATGTATGTTGTCATTTTAGAAATGAAGATTCCTAGTTTATTGATATGTATGAACATGGCTACTGTCAACATACTGTTTAGGGAGAACAGCGTGGGAATGGGAGTATTCAAATGTCAAATTCCAACTCTCAGCACTCATACTATTCGCTATGCTGGACAGAACCACTGGGAGCTCCAATTCAGCAACATCTGGAGGGTCAAACGTCCCATATCTGAGGAAGAAGACAGGAACACTAATTTATAGAGTTGTATTGTCCCAAAACACATCCTTTGGTTAACCAAATACAGCTGTATCTATCACTACTTTATCTCTGCTGAACACAACAGTGTTATGCTGGAAATGAGTAGACTAGAATGCTGACCTATCAGAATTACGGAGTTAGCTAGAAATTCTTGAGTGCACAGCCCAGGGATTAACTAGAAACAGGTACTCTACTATTTAAACAGTCTAGAGGATTTAATTAATCCTGTTTAAAGATTTGGTGTCTTTTTCGTTACTTATTTTTTAAAAGAAACTGTGACTTGGGATTGTTCTCTTTGAACTCAAAAGTTAAACTAACCATGCAATTAATCCTCCTCATATGGAAAAAAAGTTTCTTTAAAACAAATGCACATTAGATATGCTGCAACATGTTCTCATTGTATTAGGAATCTGGAGGTTCCTAGCTGCATATGAAAAAGAATGTGTAAAATGTGCTGGGCTGCTCTTGGTGTGAGCTTGTTAACAGTTCTCTAATTATGTGAAATTATTTGTCACCATCGAACTATTTACACTCAAAGCCAGAAGGCTCATTATGGTCAGTGAAAATGTTGTTTAAATCTTGTATTAAAAATGACTTCTGAAAGACAAACTTAAGACAGATGCTGCTGCTCCAGCCACTTTCCTCAGGTTTCTGTACCTATATGAAGCTCTTTCTACACAAATGTTGATCCATACATATAGTTGGGTTTTTCTTTTGAAGAAATTGGTGCATATTTGCTTCCCAGTTGTAATATACAATGCACTCACCTTTTGTCAAAGTAAACCCATTCTTTCCTATCACTTGGAAACATATTCATGGCTAGCTAATATCCTGTCACATTGTTCTTAGACAGTTAACTTTGAAAAAGTAAATAATTTGCATTACTCACTGTACTTGGGGAGTAGTCCTTAATCATTATTCATCACAGCATTAGCAGAGTAGCTCATTGAATTTCTTCAGTCATTATGATTTTTAACAGAAACTTTTTAAAAATAAATCCCTTAGGATTGAAAAGGAAATGATATACAACTTGAAACATTTCTGTCGACACCCTAAAGTCCCTTTAAAAGCAAATTTTAAAAGTAACTAGATGTAATTTGTTGCACTGATAAAATAAATTTCACTACCACTCATTAAATTACTTTTGATGGGTGACTTTATTATGACCTTGTTTTAAAAACTGGCTGAGAATCTGCATCAGTCTACAATTTGTAACTTTGTGAATCCATAGCTACTTTGCAGGAAGACAATGAAAGCCTACTAGTAAATTGTGATGATGCACATCTGGGCACCAGAAAGAATATTCTGATGTGCATCAGGGGTTTCCAATGTGCATGCGGTATTCCCAATGAGCATCAGACACCTCTGATGCAATTGGTCACTCCTGAGTGACTTCTAATGACCACTGGGCATTTCTCCTGCTCATTGGCCACTTATGATGCACACTGATAACTTCTGATGCACATTGTGTAAATTTACACACTGTGTAAATTTACAGCGCTTCATAAATAAAGGTTAATAATAATAATAATAATAATAATAATAATTGGGCACTCCTGTAGTGCTCTGGAACTTCCTAGCCAGTGTATAGATGTGCATTGGGAGTGCCCCGATGTGCATTGGTGCCCATTTTACACAGCTGAGGCCATGGCACATCAGTCATGCTTACTAGCTACCATTATGCAACAAATGCCCCTAGGCTGTAATATTACAGCAGACTCTAAGTGAATTGTGAAGCTATGCTGTTCGGTTTCCTGCACACTTAAGTCCGCTTATGGAGAACTAAGTCCCATGCTGAATTCCAGCCATAATTTGTTGCTGGTCATTACATTAGTTCCAAGCTCTAAATGTAACTTATGGGATAATGGCAAGATAGAATGGAGGAACTGATTAGTGTTAGCCATGAAAAGCAGGTAATTTTTTTAATAAACAGTATATGGTTCTTAGGCACTTTACTTTTAAGTTAAAAGTTTAAAAGACCCCAGGTGGCGCAGTGGTTAGATGCCTGTACTGCAGCCACTCACTCATAAACCACAAGGTTGTAAGTTCAACACCAGCAAGGGGCTTGGGGTCAACTCAGCCTGGCATCCTTCCAAGGTCACTAAAATGAGTACCCAGCTAGTTGAGGGAAATGAGCTTACACATTGTAAACCACTTAGGGAATGCTTAAGCAGTATAAGCTGTATATAAATGTACCTGCTATTGCTATTGCTACAATTATTCACCTGTGAGCATGGACCATGTGGTACAATACTCAGTAAAAGCAAAAGTATCCTGTGACACTCAAAGACTAATATATTTATTACAGCATTAATTTTGCTGGATCACACTGGAACTTTAAAAGCCCCATAAGACATGGTATTGTTTTTGCTGCATGGCTACAAGACTGACATGGAAAATAATCAATAAACTGCTTTCACTGCCCAGATTTATAAGGGCAAACCTTTATGAGACACATGTTCTACTCTGAAGCTGAATTGGGTCTTCTTTATATCCATGACTGCTCTGAAGACAGGAATTGTAGGACACTGCAAATAAACATATGGCAAAACAAACAACTATTTAAAAAACTGTTTTATGCCCACCCACAACAAAAGCTATGTAATTGTATTTGCTACTGTAAAAACTACACTTTAATCATGTACTAACCCAAACATATGTACCCTGTGATAAGTGGGATTTATTTTCCAGCAGGTATTCTTAAGATTGCAGCTACTGTATAGCCAAATACCAACACATTCAAGGATTGCAGAGCTTGAAAGATCCATGTTTGAGACTACAACTCCCAAACTCACCAATAAGCCTAAAATTCTGAGTGTCAAACTCCACATTTAAAAAAGCTCTGGTGGATTAATTGAATCAAGTGGAATTTCTTAGTAAATGTGTACAAATTGACAGCATTGTTAATACACAGTTCAGGCTAAAGTATTATTATATATTATAATTTTGAGAACATGAAAAGGTTACTTTTTGGGGGGAGGTTTGGGGTGGGTTTATAATCCAAAAAATATTTTTTCCCAAACTATGTTTTGCTTAGATTTAATCTGGTCTATTCAAGGATACCTATCAGCGCAGTATAAGTGGGGAGGGCTTAGAAGGATAGGAGGAATAAAGTGAGAGATAGCATAGCGGTAAGGTTGGCGCATATTGACTCATGGACATGGAAAGACACCCCCCTCCCCCGAGTGATGAACTGGAATATATCATTTATCTGTTTGATTTCACCTAAAATATACACATTTCCTGTAACATTATAATACAATACAATACATTCAATATTTATTATTGCAGTCCATAGACTCATCAATACAAACAACCAGAAACTATACAATACTAAGTAGGATACAGTTTAACATTCCATAATCACAATAAAATTGACATACTCACTAAAAACCTTTTAGATACTGTGTCCAATTATAGGAGTTTCCTTCTCTCTCATCTTAATTACTAAAGACAAGAACTTAGCAGCCAACAGGGATATATTATTAGAACATCTATCCTCTAATTGAACTTTGACATAAAACTTCTCCAATCGGCCAGGTAGATGGCTTTAAAAAGGAGAAATCAACAGTTTACCACCCTGATTATAAAAAATGCAAGATAGTAAGTTATGTAATGTAGTTTCAACCTCCTGCAAACCACAAGGGCAACATTTTGAAGAGAGGGGCAGCCCAGCATTCCTACCTTAAAGCAATTCTGAAGAGAAAGCATTATGTCTGGCCTTAGTAAATAATATGCAGTAATAGGGAATAGTTTGGTTCTTTACATAATCTGCTAGGGAAAAAAAGATCCCACGTAATGGATATTCAAAACACTAGGTTACAACATTGTATTTGGCAACTTGTATGCATACAGGTAATGCTAAATATTGTCCCATTAAAATGGATGGAGATGTCATTATTTTTAATCTGCTGAGGGATATAAATAACCTCTAACCTCATGGCTATAAAGGCAATGGACCACTGACAGTTACAGAATTACCAGCATCTGCATTTTTGTCATTCCTATAAGGAATGGATTGAACTCAATGAATTTGCTCAGGGACGTGATACAGAACTACACAATGGGGGAAAAAGAATTTTGGTTGTGTTTTTTAAGATTACATTAACTTCTGCTGTTCAAGGTGGCAGGAGGAATATACATTCCTTTGAGACACAAATATATTTTATAGAGTCTAAACTGCTGTTACCTGTAGCTATGAGTGTTCCCAATCTACTTGAAGATGCTGAAAAGTATAAATTACAATGTACCATCATTTTCACAGGATTGGTGCTGTATTTGCATGCACAAGTATTCATAGTGACAGCACAGAACTGGCTGTCTCAGGCTAATAACCGTACAGCATATAGCTGTCTTCTTCCTTTCTCTTTTTTTTAAAGGGGAGGATTTGCAGAAAAGAGCTGAGACATAAGTGGAGAGGAAATATGAGTTTTTGCCTGGGTGCAGCTCTCCTTTGCATACTCTTTGCGGGCACTGAACCCGTGGGCACTTTTTGACCATATCTCCAAATCATTCACATCTCCTTCCACTCACTGCTATTAATAGAGCTGAGTGGTCTATTCTCCGCCAGCCCTCTGTTAGCTTTAGAATTATCAGTGATCAAAAATGGAAAGCCGAACCTCTTTTTTAAAAAACATAATATCAAAATCTGGAAATCCTCATTAAAAGAAGGAGGAGGAATAAAACATGGCTTTACTGTGCAACCCTTTACTTTCTGTATGCAATAAATTAAGGGAAGGCACAATTCATGTGAAGCTGATGCAATTTCTTATCTATGCAAGCAAACTTTAATTAAGCCTGCTATTAACCGTCAGTGCACTTTAAAAGTTATATATCTCTGTGAAGGCAATGCAAATGTTGGCACGTATTCTGCAGCTCATTAAGACCCATCCTTTCTTAATTAAAATGAAATATTAAGTCTCTAAAATGTGACTGCCACATCTTTCTTGAAGGGACAATTTCAGAAGCTGGTGCTGGCAGATTCTTGTACAATGATGCAGCCAAGGGCCCATGGAGTCCTTCAGGGCTCTGTCTTGTTCCCCAGCCATTTAACATAAATATGAAATTACTGAGAAAGGCTGCTTAGAGTTTTGGTATTTGGTGCCACAGTATGCTACTGCCAAAGAGCTCCTTCTTTCAATTTCATTTCAAGCCAAAGAAACAGTTCACATTCTAAACCAGTATCAGATATCATTAATAGAGTGGATGAGGATAGAAAAAAGTAGAAGGTAAAGTGTTCCTGATCAGTCAAAAGCTACAGGGAGGGGACATTCCCACTTAACTTTTACACTTAACTTTTTTTATATAATACACCGATTTCGTTAAAACCGATTTATAATACCACGCTATTTAAATGATGCATGGGTCCTAAAAGTCCAGAGGTCGCGCCAAAGCCACACTCCATTCCTAAGCACCAGAGTGAAGCTTTTGGTGCAGTTTCAGGATTCTTAGGATGCATGCATCATTTAAATAGCATACCTCCAAAGAGACCCGAAGCAGCTTTATTTTGGCATTCTGTAACAGGCCTTAGATAGGATTTGCATACTCCTTGGAAGACTGATGTACACAATTTGGATGCCCTCCTTGATTCACTCCTGAACTTGAGTTTCCCAGGTTTGGTTGCATATTTGCACAACTAATGCAAGTGCACCAATTGTGCCTGTTCCTATACATTTGATCTAGTAATGGTGACATGACTTTCTGTAATACTGTAATCAGCTGGTGGGGCTGATTACAGGCAGTCAGCTACTCTCTTATTGAATCAAGCTCACTGACTACCAGTTTGTATCAAGGCACAATTCAATATGCTGATCATGACGAGTACAGGCCAGTATGATTCAGGACAAGGCTGTTTAGAAAACAGTGTCATCCCATTTAATATTTTCAGGGAAACTCTTTCCTCATTCTCTTTCCTCACTTGAAAAAAATGTCTTACTGCTGCTGAATTCAAGCTTCATTTGGGATGTATTCTGGTGTTATTGCACAGTTTTTCTTCCCAAAACCACCATGGTACAGCCTGACTTGAATGCAGGTCCCTGAACTCAGTTTGGTGGCCATTTTTCAAAGTCAGTCCTGATTACAGCAGAGTACAGCCTGAATGAATCTTGAATTTAGCAGCGGTAAGACGCTTTTTCAGTAGTGCGATAATCTCCTTGCATTGGCATCATCTTTCTTATGTTTTTAATTGATATGCATTTGTGTGCTGTTTTAATCAAGATTTTCTTTTTTCTTGTGTTTTATATGAGAGCCAGAATGATGTTATGGTTTGAGTTCAATCCCCTGATCATTCACGGAAACCCATGGTTTCAGCTAGTCACACACTTTAAGTTGGAAACAACTTGAAGGCACACAACAGCAAAATATTTTTATATTAATTGCTACTCCAACTTTTACCCAAACCTCAGAATCTAGAGAGGTAGAATTATGCATTTTACAATTGTTAACTGCCTTGAACGTTTCTTTTTAAGGAGGAGGAATATATATTTAATACTTACAGCCAAGAAAGTCAGTTAATCACCATTAAGTTCGAAGGCTGATGAACCTTAGCTTTACCCCAAAATTCCCACAAAATGCCCCCTAGAATTATTTAGGCTGGACAAAGTGTAGCATGCAGGTCACATGTACCTACCTACATCTTCACATCCCCCCAAGATTTATTACACATCCATATATACAGCCCTGGTTGCGCAGTGGTTAAATGCCTGTACCTCAGCCACTCACTCACAAACCATAAGGCTGCGAGTTCAATACCAGCAAAAGGGCTCAATCTCGACTCAGACTTGCATCCTTCTGAGGTCGCTAGGGGGGTCAATATTTGTTCAGGGAGGCTTTTCCCTTGCCTTCCTCTGAGGCTGAAAGATTGTGACTTGCCCAAGGTCACCCAGGGAGTTTCCATAGATGAATGGGAATCCTGTAGCTGGCATGCATTGTTCCGGGTCCTGTTCTCCAGAGCAGCAGAAAATAAGCTTGCTCTCTCCTAATATGACATACTTTCATATATTTAAACAGGGCTATCATATCACCTCTTAACCTTCTTTTCTCCAGGCTAAACATCCCCAGCTCCCTAAGGCGTTCCTCATAGGGCATGGTTTCCAGACCCTTCACCATTTTAGTCGCCTTCCTTTGGACACGTTCCAGTTTCTCAATGTCCTTTTTGAAATGTGGTGCCCAGAACTGGACACAGTATTCCAGGTGGGGCCTGACCAAAGC
>NC_056523.1:260316742-260332444 GCF_019175285.1 Sceloporus undulatus
AAACATCCCCAGCTCCCTAAGTAGTTCCTCATAGGGCATGGTTTCCAGACCCTTCACCATTTTAGTCGCCTTCCTTTGGACACGTTCCAGTTTCTCAATGTCCTTTTTGAAATGTGGTGCCCAGAACTGGACACAGTATTCCAGGTGGGGCCTGACCAAAGCAGAATAGAGTGGCACTATTACTTTCCTTGATCTAGACACTATACTTTTATTGATGCAGCTTAAAATTGAATTGGCCTTTTTAGCTGCCGCATCACACTGTTGACTCATGTTCAACTTGTGATCCACTTGGACTCCTAGATCCCTTTCACATTTAGTCTCATTCAGCCAGGTGTCCCCCATCCTATAATTATGCATTTCATTTTTCCGCCCTAAATGCAGTACCTTACATTTCTCTGTGTTGAATTTCATTTTGTTAGCTTTGGCCCAGTTTTCTAGTCTATTCAGGTCATTTTGAATTTTGATCCTGTCCTCTGGGGTATTAGCTACTCCTAATTTGGTGTCATCTGCAAATTTGACAAGTATGCCCCCAATTCTGGCATCATTCTGTCACCATTCCATGGAATCAAGGCAAAATGTTAACTGAAACCTAGCCAAACTTGTACATTTTTGTTTAAGTTGGTATTCTTTAATTATTATTTGTCCATAAACATCTCTTTCTGAAACATAGAAATTGCCAAACTGAGGACTGTGCTTTAAATGTCTAATATGCAGTGAAGTAAATGCCTGAGTGTGTTCTAAAGAATCGATTGTTGCCAAGTATCTGCTGTATTATTTAGAAGGCTGTGCAATTTGTAGTCATTTTCCAGCTGTGCTTCACAGTATCCTGAAGTACCCTGTGTTTGCCAACATTTTCTTTCCCAGCCCACAGATTGGCCTGCCAGCATGCTCCCTTCTGTGATTGCTCTTTGTTCAGTTGCAAGCACACAAAATATGCAGAACACCACAAAAGAAAAGAATGACAGCCAGTCCAGGGTACCAATATTTCCTAATGCGTTAGAAATCAAAAGTTAAATGTTTTCAGGGATCCAGCCGCCATCCTCTTCCATTTGTTTTCCTCTTGTATTTTACATCTTCTTCCTTTATTATCCCCTACCACAGAAATCTGTTTTAAAAAAAAATGTGGAATAGCAGCACAATGTCTTTTGGCTAGTAACATTAGCAACAGTCTTTGCAAGCACTCACAGTCTTGGTATAAGTATTAAATGGTGTTCATAATGAAAAATAAGGTACTGTATTTACTTTTTGCTTTCTTTTGGTGGGGATGGTAATCACTATTCAACATAAGAGTATATCACACGGAGCTGTTTGGTGGTTTTGTGGCTCAGTTCCAGCTCACTTCCAAAGTGATTACACTTCCAATGATGCGGTTTCATAAAGTGACTGTTTTATCAGACGCCATTGATTTCTATGGGAGCCCCTTGCAAATTGCTTCAGCAGTGTTTCTGAAGTCACCCCTCATTTTGGTAAAACCGGGGGGAAAGTGACTTCACAGAAATCGCTTCCAGGCTTCCTCCGATTGCACTGCGATTTGTTCTGGTGTGGAAAAGCACTCCGATGCCACCCCCCTTGGCCCCTGCGTCCTGCTCCGTTATCCCCTTCCTCCTCCTTCATGCCATCTCCTCCTCTCTGCCAACCAGTCGATCCCATCATCCCCTGCCTTCTTCTAGACCCTGATCTGTTCCCATCCTTCAGCCTCCCACCAATCCCATCATCCCCTGCCTTCTCCTAGACCCTGATCTGCTCCCCTCCTTCAGCCTCCCACCAATCCCATCATCCCCTGCCTTCTCCTGCATCCTGATCCTGGCCCCAAGGACCCCCAGCGAGCTATCCCAACATCCCCTGACTGCTCCTGCATCCCGATCCTGGCGCCAGGGACCCCCAGTGACCTATCCCATCATCCCCTGACTGCTCCTAGACCCCGATCTGCTCCTCTCCTTCAACCCGCCACCAATCCCATCATCCCCTGCCTCCTCCTTCACCTCGATGAAGGATGACAGCTAAGGAGGGGGCAGGGAAGGAGGACAGTGTCCAGAGCCCCACTGAGCATGCCCAAGGGTGCCGATTCAAATCATTAAACCCTCAAAGTATGCTCTGATGTGGTAATACAATGTACTCTCACTCCCCTTTGCTTGAGTCCGCATCACGTGACTTGCTTGGAATCGAACTGACTTCACTTGCCCCTCACTTTGGAAGGACAACAGAAAGGCAACCAGGTGTGGAAAAACATGATGTTTTAACCTCAATCCACATTGCTAGAGAGGAGTGAATCTGGATCTGGTGTGAAAAAAATCACGCTTTTCATTGCTAGAACAGGAGTGACTGCGGATCTGAGCTGCAACCCCCCCCCCCAATGTGTGATAAGGTCCATAATCTACCTATGGGATAAAAGATTGGTTATAGAACTCACTGGGGTTGTCTCGTATTTATGTGATTGATTCAGATGTGTCATGTATTTTTCATAACACATGAACAGGGTTATGATTTCTCTTCACTCTATTCTTAACCACATCATTAGAGGTACAAAAATAGTAACCTTGACAGCCCCCAGTGGCAACAACCTATGTAAGCTTCTTCCATGGTTGTCATGGAAGACATGAAGTCCTGTGTTACTCCCAAAAGGGCAAATCTCAACATGGAACTCCAGAGGTTCCCAATCCTGAAAAGGAATGATCCAAAGGTCTTTTCATGAAGATGAAAATATCTCAGCTGGACCTCAGTATCAGGCCCTAGGAATACAGCTAGTACCAAGAGCTCATCAGTGAGTGGTAAGTATCTCTAATTCCTATAAAGAGTTGTCTTGCCACATTGCAACTGTGTGAGCCTAGAAGCAAATGCTGTGTGAAAACGAGAAAATACTGGTGCTGTTTTAAGAATCACCAGGCCATGTATAAACAATATATAAGATGACAGCCAGTATTCCTATTGCTACATCAGCAGAAATTTAAGGACTAAACACAAAGAAGCTGTCACCTTTCAAACATAGTAGATAAAAGGCACACTGGGCACAATCAGTCATTTAAAATGGCATCCTGGCTCTAGAATACATTCCCCTGGGAGGCTTTTTCATTGGGTAGTTGAACAAGCAGTCTTCTCCTACAGTCCTTTTTGTGCTGCAGTCCTCGGGGATGAAATCAAATTCAGCTCCCTTGTCGATAGGCCTGTTACTCTTGGCACTATTATTACTACAGTGAGGAAATCTGCTTTAGTGTTCTGGTTACTGAAGTACAAGGTCTTTCTTGGTGCTTCTTGCTTATTTTAGGCATGAATCTACAACACAACTGAGTGAAGCAGACCCCAAATATCAATTGTATCCTTTTATGATAATTCTGTTTGGGGAAAGTGGGAGGCATTTTTCTTCATGTATTGTGCTTAGGTGAAAAATATACTGGGGTGGGGGTGGGGGTAGATGCTGGTAGCTTTTAGAAATTCCTCCCTGCCTTTTACATGTGAATAGGCCAGGTCTATTGACAAACATTTGCTACTGCTCCATTTGGAGCTTACTTTCTCATCTTTCAGCCAGCAGAACTCTGAGGCACTTTTCCTGTAAAAAAAAAACACACACACACACACACAAACCTAATAGCAATATGGCAATATAATGACACCATAAGTGCTCTGTTGACTGAATATATATTCCAAACTCTTATAATTTTAAACATCCTGATCTAAAGAATTAGGAATTCAGGAGCTTCATTTGTCACCTTCTCAGACATCCCCCTTTTAAAAGCTTGCACTAGATCTTCTCTTCAAGAGAGTCGATCTGACATTATGCTTGGAAAGGAGGGAGCCAACAAGTTTCAGTCCACACAGCAATCCTCTGGCAGACATATCCCCTTCCTCTTTGATTAATGCTGCTTGCCTTGGAGGCAGGATCTGAACAGATCTTTTTCCTGCAGGGCCTGCCTTGCTTGGAGGAGGATGAAAAGCAGTGAGAGCTAACTTGGAACCTGTACAACTCACGCTTCCACATAAGAGACAGCTGCAAAGGATGGAAAATGTCTGGGCAGGAAATCTGAAAAGAAAGAAAGAGAGAGATAAGAAAGAACAGGGCAAATGCCTACGGGAGAACACTCCGGGCAAGAAAAATGGCAAGCAGTAGAAACCAGTATATAAGAGAACACAGGATAACAGCTGAGAGACATTTAGAAAAGATCCTGCTGGGGTTCTCAACAGGTGTCTGCTAGGCAAGCCTCATTGTTCTCTTGCCAGATGTGATTGTGGCTCACACAGAGAACAGCACTAGCATGAGTGAGAGAAAGAGAATTAAGACTGACTGAAGAGATTAATGGAGCAATGCACTTTCATATGAAAAATCTCATAGCATAATATTCAAGTCTCTTCACTATCAAATGTGAAACAATCTGCAAAAATGTGCTAAAAGGGGGCATAAGAGATGTTTTCTTGTCAAATTGTTCTGCATTTGCATGCTAACTATCCCACCCTCACTGATTCTGGACTTTGGTGGGAAGATCAAACAAGGAACTGGATGAAGCCTTGTGTCCCAATACAGGTATAGTAAATTAAGCAGATGCGAGGGTCAGAATATTTGTAAAGAGTTTTGTCTCTGAGAATAAACATCTTAGCGCTGGGGCAGGTCCTGGGTGCCTTAAGAATTTCTCCACAAATTATGATTGCAAGAACGTTTGCCTCCTGTCCACCTCTTTAACTTCCTTAATAGGGCACCCAATAGTGTACCCAATGCTAGATGTATGTCCCTTAGACTGAGATGTCCTCTAGTGACCAACAAAGGTAGTGTATTGATGAGACCCTTCTCCCTTTCATCTCTGGCCTTTTTCGCCAACTAATGTCAATGGGGTTACTGCTGAGAAGAAGTGAGACATTGATACAATGCTTCAGACAAACCTGTGCTCTCAATCTTGTTGGCACTGAGTTGCACCAAACCATGAGGCTGCCATGCAGTTGTTCACCTAATGATAAAGATTTCCCTCACCTTCAGAGCTCAAGACAATAGCCCATTCCATTAGCAAGGTCCCCCATCCTCTGTGTAGCATTTTCAGATGTCTCTAGGAGTTGTTGGACACCTTAGCTCATGGTAACTCTTTTCTACCATTTTAATATTGGAGATCACCCTACCTGTCTGTATTTTCTCCTCCATAGCTAATAGCAGGTTGTTGTTGTTGTTGTTGTTGTTGTGTGCCTTCAAGTTCTTTCTGGCTTACGATGACCCTAATATCAGTACTATATATATATATATATATATATATTCACAGTCCTGGGAAACTGGTGTATGAGGCAAAGATTAAATCCCATATGCTATGTTTATCCCCCCCTCTCTCACACACACACACACACACACTTTTTAGATGAAAAAGAACATATCAAAAGATCGATGTGTAGCTTGTCCTTTCATCTCTAAAAGGAAGTTAGAGTAGGTACAGAACAAACAACAGGAATGTCAGCTCACAGCATGAAGGTGGCTGTTACAAACTACTATGACTGCCCTGGAGAACAAAGGATTACATATCAGGTTCCTTGGGCAAGAATGGCTCTCTTCTAAAGTTAACTCTAAACAATACCATCGTCTATAGAACAATTTGCTCTCTGCCCCCTTCCTACATCAAATAAGGTTAGCATACTTCTTCATCTTCCAGGTTTTTTTTGGGGGGGGGGCATGAAGACAACAAGAATGATGCTAACACTAAACTATCACACCCAAAATCTCACAGTCCTCATCATCTCATGATGGAGCAATTGTAGCCATTGTGATACAAGCAGTAGGGATTATGTACACAAGAGAAGGATCAGAAGGGCCTTTTCCACTGTTGCCCCCTTCCTCCTTTCCCTCTTTCTCAACCATCTCTTTCTTCACCAAGACCTAACCTCCTCCTCCCTCTCCTTCCCTTTCCTCTTCCACTGTTTCTCCTTTTCTCCACCATCAGTCTCTTTCTGCCTTTCTCCATCTCCCACTCCCACTCCCACTCCCTCCCCTTCTCTTCTGTACACAAGTCAAGAATCTATGTACACATGTGGACAGACTGTTCCTGTGATACACATAACATCTGAACACTCCTTCTCTCTCGCTCTCCATCTCTCTCTCTCTCACCATCTTCCTTCATACAGCACAACAACAGAGCAAACGTCAATACAGTGGTACCCCGGGATACGAATTGATCGCGTTACGAAATTTCCGGGATACGAAAAAGTTCCATTGGAAAAAACTGTTCCGGGATACGAAGGTTTTTTCGGGTTACGAATTTTTTTTCGGTGTGTTTCGGCGCTTTTTGGCACGAAATTTAAAAGCCGCGGCTTTCCAGCGCTAGCGGAAAGCCTTTTTTCGGGTTGCGAAATCTTTCGGGTTACGAACGGCGCCGCGGAACGAATTAAATTCGTAACCCGGGGTACCACTGTACTGGAATCATGGCCTGAAGGTGGTTCAGAGGTCCAGATACAGGGTCATCATGAAAATATAGGTCTGAATGGAATCCAAATGCATTTGGGCAGGGAGGGGATCTGAGTACTGCATGTGACTGGAAACTAGTGCAAAAAATTATACTGTTCTCCCTTCATATACACAGATTTTTTTGTCCACAGATTCAAGCTTCCATGGATTGAAAATATTCCAAAACAATATACCGTATGTACTCAAATATAAGTCGACCTCATATATAAGCCGAGGGCAGGTTTGAGGGCCAAAATTATGGATTTCGATATGACCTGTGGACAAGTCGAGGATAAAACGTATGGGCATTTAATGAAGGATGTAAAGGGTGAAGCAAAGGGAAACAATGCTAAAGAACTTACAAAATTCCAGCAGGCATAACTATTTGTGCTCATACTAAAGGCCGGATGGATAAGGGAGTAGGAGGAGGTCAGTGCTTCCAGGGCAGATTAAACTCTTGCCTTTCACCATATATATATATATATATATGAGAGAGAGAGTTAAAATACAGTACATTGACCAGTGGATAAGTCGACTCAGGGTTTTTGGGTCAATTTTTTAATCTAAATTTCTAGATTTACCCATGAGTATATACAGTAAATTCCAAAAGCAAACCTTGATTTTGCCATTTTATATAAGGGACACCATTTTACTATTCTACTGTGTTTAATGGGATTTAAGCATCCACAGATTTTGATATCCATGGGGAGGGAGGGGGCGTCCTGGAACCAAACCCTAGCAGATACCAAGGGTCCACTGTACATACTGACAACTGAAGGCCTTTTAAACCAGAGCCCTCAGAGGCCCCACTACATACAGTGGACCCTTGGCGCATCCTCAGGCAGACACTTGTCCATATCCAGTTGCTGATCTAGCTTGCCTCTTAATGCTCCTGCTAGCCACTGCTAAATGCTCCCCTTCAGAGGGTGACCAATGTGGTGAAAAGTCTGGAAATCATGCCCTATGAGGAGAGACTTAGGCCTGAGACAGACAGGCCGAAAGGGGCGTGGCGGCGGCGATACTAGGGTCCCAGACTGTGCAGCAACCGTACGGTCCGGAACCCTAGTATGTAATAGCAGCGCCCTGATGGCAGTGTCCCATCCACACGGGCGCCGCCACTTTGATGTAAGGGACGTCAGCGGAGTTAAATGGGCACCTGTAGACCGCCGTTTTTGGGCGGTCTGTACTGCGCCTTAGAAAGCTGTGTATCTTTAGCCAGGGAAAGAGAAGGTTAGGAGGTGATATGATACCCCTGTTCAAATATATGAAGGAATGCCAGGTTGAGGATGGAGCATGCTTGTTGTCTGCTACTCTAGGACTAGGACCCAGAGCAATGGATTCAAGGTACAGGAAAAGAGATTCCACCTAAACGTTAGCCACTTTGAGTCCCTGTACTGGGAAGAAGGCGGGATATAAATAAACAGAATACTAATACTAATAATAAGGCAGAACTTTCTGATGGTAACTTTCCCTTGGAGCATGGCAGAGTCTTCTTTGGGGTTTTTTAAACAGAGGCTGGATGGCCATCTATTGGAAGTGCATTGATTGTATATTCCTACATGGCAGGGGGTTGGACTGGATGTCGCAAACCCTTTTTTAAAAGGCAAGTTAACATTATAGCCCACAACATTTAATATTTAATTTAATTTTTATTTGTATAACTTTGATTGTTTTTAGATCGTACGCTGTTTGACAGGTTTTACTTTTACTTTTATTGTTGTTTACTATGTAAAGCGCTGGGCAAATTTTACAGCGCTGTATAAATAAACTTTGATGATAATAATAATAATAACAACAACATATACATTGAGAGCCAGAGTGGCGTAGTGGTTAAAGTGCTGGACTACAAGTCCCAGAATTCCATAGCATTGAGTCATGGCAATTAAAGCGGTGTCAAACTGCGCTAATTCTGCAGTGTAGACGCAGCCTCAGAGGCAGGCTCTGACCATGTCTTGCCGAGAAAACCCTGTGATAGGCTTCCTTTTATTGTCACCATTAAGTGAGAAGTCACTTGAAGAAGGCACACAGCAATCGTGTACAGCTCTGTGAAAAATGACAAGGCAGAATATAAATGTAAACAAAACAACAACAACAACAACATTTCCTCGCTCTTGGAACCTAAGGCATGAACTGTTTTATTTCTAAATGTAAAAATAAAAACTCAAGGGGGGGAAAGGCCACACAAGATGGTGGAAGAAGAGCCACTTCCTCTGCACTTTAATGAAGCAGCCATGGCGTCATTCCAGGGACAAATCCAGGAAGCGCTTGGAGCAAGCGTCTCTCTACATTTTCCTAGGTCTATGGCCTGAAAGTTGTTTCGCTCAGGATTCTCTGTCTGTCTCGCTCTCCCAGCTTCGCGCTGGACTTCCGGTCCCATTTATTTATTTACCGTGCGCGCGGGGGAACCATTAAGAGCGCATAGACTCAAAAATTCAAGAGTGACAACCGCATAGGCTTGGAGCACTGACTTCGTGGTTCCTTTTGGCGGAAGTCGCTGTGGGATGTTCATATCATAGTTATTATGTAGAGCCCACCGCATAAGAGAACACGCATTCGTCCTTTACAGACCCCACCACAAACTACAGTTCCCAGAATTCCATAGCCTTGAGCCAGAAAAGAGTTAAAGCGGTGCCAAACCGGGTTGTTTCCCCAGTGTGGATGCAGCCAGAGATTGAAACTACTTATCTTTTGGGCTCCTGAAGGCTATCCTGGTAAAGAAAGAAGAGTGTGGCTCTAAAGTCCCTATCTCTAGGTGTATTATCCAGGAAGCTGGGCAAAAGGCAGTGCGGACGCAGGCCAGGGATCGACCTGCTTTAGGCCAGCGGAGGAGGAAGCAAGAGCCGGAGGTAACACAATAGTTCTTCAGGACAGTCCCTTCTTCTCTGATGTTGGGTGCCTTCCAAGACATTTTTGAACCTAAGGCGAACCCAGCATAGGCAAGATTTGTTCCACTTTCATTGGGCTGGCTTTCTTCTGTTGCATTCTGGGATTTGCAGTTTAAGGAGCTGGCATTTGGAATTCTCAGCCAGAGATCTTTTAGGCCTCACTAGACTACAAAGCCCAGAATACAATAGGAGGCAGACAGAGCAGTAATAGTAGAATAGCAGCACTATAAGCATGTAGTGCAGTAATGTGGCTTGTTCCATGGCCTTGCTGGATGAAAGATTCTGGGAGGTGGCAATCTTCCAAGATCTACCATTGTCTGAATCATAGAATCGTAGAGTTGGAAGAGACCACAAGGGCCATCCAGCCCAACCCCATTCTGCCATGCAGGAACTCTCAGTCAAAGCATCCCCATTGACAGATGGCCATCCAGACTCTGCTTAAAGACCTCCAAGGAAGGAGACTCCACTACACTCAGAGGAAGGAGTGTGTTCCACTGTCAAACAGCCCTTACTCTCAGGAAGTTCTTCCTAATGTTGAGGTGGAATCTCTTTTCCTGGAGCTTGCATCCATTGTTCCGGGTCCTATTCTCTGGAGCAGCAGAAAACAAGCTTGCTCCCTCCTCAATATGACATCCCTTCAAGTATTTAAATGGAGCTCACGGCTATCATAGGACAAATTTTTCAAATGGAGGGCACAGTTTTTAAAAATGGAGGACACACGAAAAAATTTGATGGTTTTAAAAAAATGTTAATATAAATACATGTTTCTTAGGCATGATCAAAATGGAGGACATTTGGGCATTATTCCTAGACAGCTGGCAGAAATGGACTTTCCCTTTCTGGCCACCCCCCCCCCCCCCATTCCAAACAGCACATTTGGGCATTGAACATGGCTTTACTTAACATGGCAATCTCTTGCATATTTCAGAGGCTTATTCCATAACCACACTCTTTGGGTTTCACACTGAATATGTCAAGGTGCTTTAACAAGAAGTGGATTTGCCCTTGGATTCAACTGTTCTTCTCAGAAGTGTGTACTTGGTCAAGGGACTTTGGATTTTTTCCACTGTGCATGAGTTTGTAAAAATGAGAGTAACTTACATTGATCGTGCCTCAGAAGCTGGCTCATTTCATCATCATCATTATCCTCTTCCTCCTCCTCCTCTTCTTTCTCCTTGTCCTCCCTCCCTCCCTCCCTCCTTCCTTCCTCCCCCTTCCTCCTTCCTTCCTTCCTTCCTTCCCCTCCTCCTCCCTTCCTCCCTCCTTCCTTCTTCCTCCTCCTCCCTTCCTTCCTTCCTCCCTCCTCCTCCTCCCTTCCTTCTTCCCTCCTTCCTCCCCTTTCCTCCTTTGTCCTTCTTTCCTCCCTCCTTCCTTCCTCCCTCCTCCTCCTCCCTTCCTTCTTCCCTCCTTCCTCCTTCCTTCCTCCCTCCTTCCTCCTCCTCTGCCTCCCCGCCCAGGCCCAAGTGGAGGAGGAGGTGGGTGGCTGCCTTGGCGCGCTCCCCCCGCCCGCGCACCAAGGCAGGAGGCAGGCAGCCACCCACCTCCGCCTCAGCCTCCTCCTCTGCCTCCGCCTCCTGGGCCCAAGGAAGTGCCCAGAGCAGAGGCGCGCCAGGCGGAGGAGGCAGTGGGTAGCTGCCTGCCAGTGCCTGCTGCCTTGGCGCGTGCGCAGGGAGCACCAAGCCAGGCAGGCACCTCTGCCTCCTCCTCCGCTTGGGCCTGGGCTGGGAGGCAGAGGAGGAGGAGGAAGGAGGGAGAAAGGAAGGGAGGCTTGGAACGGAGGAGGAGGAGAAGGAGGTGCGCCTCCTGCGCACACTCATGCCCCCTCCCCCCCCCTCCCCGCCACCCTCTCCCCCACGCACTGCCTCCTCCTTTGCTTCCGAACGGAGGAGGAGGAGGAGGTGGGTGGCGCAGCCACGCGGGGAGGCAGGGGAAGGTGGGTTGGCGCCGCGCGGGCCCCAAGCCAGGGGCAGGGGGCCAAACCGGGCCGTGACCGTGACAGGCCCCCCAAAAGCGGGTTTGTCACGGGGGCCACCGGGTTATGGCATCCCTATCTTGGGCAAGTCATCTTCTTCAAGGCTGTAGTGAGGCTAAGTGAGTGAAGAACATCATCTGTGAAAAAATGTGCATATAAGATAAAGAGAACTCCAGTACATGAGTCAAGCAGCTAAAGGTTGGGTGGATGCAGGCATCAAACCATCTCTCCAAGATTTAATTCATAAGAGCTAACAGATGAGAGAGAGGAAGCCCTGTCAGAAGGAGGTTGCACTGAATGTCCATGCCAGTTTATTCTATCCAACGTTCATACAAAGACACATTCTCCAGTATAATGTATGCCAGTCTTTGCCAACCCACTGGCCCCCAGATATATTGGACTGCAGGTCCCATCAATCCCAAGCAGCATGAGGCAGATGGTAAGAAGTTGTGATCTTGCATGCCTGGAAGGCAACTAGTTGGGGAAGTCTAGCCATGTCCAGATGGGTCAATCTCTGTGCAAGAGGATGAAGAAATGCAAACTTGATATGAAACATGTCAGCACAAAGAAACCAGTGGCTGAACATTTCAAAGTTCCAAGCCATCAAACAAAACAACAACAACAAATTTTATTTCTTTCCCACCTCTTCACAAGATTGTTGATCTTTAAAGCCCTACATGGGCTGGCCCCTCTTTATTTATCAGAACTTCTTTCTGTTTACACTTCCACCCGTACCCTCCGTTCTAGTAGTCAAGGTCTGCTGTCCCAGCCTTGGATCTTCACTTCCCCGTCCTTATTCATCCCTTCTTACTTGCTGCCCCTCATTCCTGGAACCTTCTTCCGCCACAAACACGGCTCACCACTTCTTTGACCACATTTAAATCTGAGCTGAAGACCACCCTGTTCAGAGAAACGTTCCCAGGCACTGTGTGATTATCTATCTGATACTGTATTTAATTGGGTAGTTGATGTTGATGTTTTTAACTGTTGTTTGCTTATTTTAACCAATTCTATTCTGTTTTATATTATTACCTATTGTTTTATACGTATTTTTTAGATTGTCCACCACTGGCGGGTTTTATTTTTATTCATTTGATCATTTGTATGTACAGCACTGTGTACATTTACAATGCTTTAGAAATAAACTATAATAATAATAATAATAATAATAATAATAATAATAATAATAATATACTCATGTATAAGTCTAGGGTCAAAAATTGACCCAAAAAACCTGAGTTGACTTATTCATGGGTCAATGTAAGTACTGTATCTTAACTCTTATTTATAAGAAGGAACCATTCCCTGGTAAAAGCAAGAGTATAATCTGTCTTGGAAGCACTGACCCCCCTCTACTCTCTCATCCAGCCAGCCTTAAGAATAAGCACAAAGAGTTATGTCTGCTGGGATTTTGAAAGTTCTTTGATATTGTTTTGCTTTGCTTCATCCTTCAGATCCTTTGCTACATGCCCCTAAATTTTACCCTCAATTTATCCATGGGTCATAGCAAACTCTCTAATTTTGGCCCCAAAACTTGCCCTCGACTTATAGATGAGGTTGACTTATAGTTGAGTATATATGGGTAATTACTAGCTCCTATTTCTGGAGCATGTGACTTGGCAGGTCATGTCCTGCTATCCCATCCATAATGACCCCCTGTTTGGATGGTAACTCCAAAAGACAGGAGGTATTTATTAAGATGCCCTTAACCCCCACATTTCAGTACACTAGCCTTCAGTATTTCAAGCAGCAAGAACTTTATTCCAGAATCTGTAAGTAGAATCAGAGAATTATAGACTTGGAAAAGACTCTAAGGGCCATGCAGTCCAATCCCCTTTGGTCATGCTGGAATATACAATCCAAGCCCTCCCTGGGACAGGAGGCCATCCAGCCTCCAAACCTCCAAAGAAGGAGACTCCACCACCCTCTGAGGCAACAGCATCTTCTACTGTCAAACAGGTCTTCCTAATGTTGAGGTGGAATCTCTTTTCTTGTAGTTTGAATCCACTGCTCTGCGTCCTATTCTCTGGAGCAGCAGAAAACAAGCTTGCTCTATCCTCAACATGACATCCCTTCAAATATTTAAATATGGACCTCATGCCATCCCTTATAGGGCTTGGGGGTTTCCAGACCCTTCATAATTTTGGTTGTCCTCCTCTGGACAAGCTCCATCTTCTCAGCATCGTGCCACTCTATTCTGCCTTGGTCAGGCCCCACCTGGAATACTGTGCCCAATTCTGGCCACCACAATTCAAAAAGGATGTTGAGAAACTGGAGCATGTCCAAAGGAGGGAGACTAAAATGGTGAAGGGAAACCATGAAGCCATATGAGAAGAGACTTAGGGAGCTGAATATGTTCATCCTGGAGAAAAGAAGGCTAATATAATATAATGATATAATAGCTCTATTTAAATATTTGAAGGGATGTCACATTGAGGATGGAGCAAGCTTGTTTTCTGCTGCTCCAGAGAATAGGACCCAGAATAATAGATGAAAGCTACAGGAAAAGAGATTCCACATTGGGAGGACCATCCTGACAGTAAGAGCTGTTTGACAGAGGAAGAAGCTGGCTTTGAGTCTCCCTCCTTGGAGATCTTTAAACAGAGGCTGGATGGCCATCTATCAGGCTGCTATGATTGTGAGTTCCTGCATGGCAGAAGGGGTTTGGACTGGATGGCCCTTGGGGTTTCTTTCAAATCTATGATTCTATGAATAAAGCAAGACTTGCAACCAGTGCTGAGTCTGAAAAACTCATGACAAAGCCTACAATAGTAGCTGGGCTACTTTTGTTCCCTGAAATTATATCACATGCACACACAGCTGTCATTAAGATCTTGGTGCACAAAGATTATGTATTCATTCAAATGGAAGTACAGTTAGCCCTCCATGTTTCCAGGTTTGACTTTTGTGGATTTCATTAATACGTTCTCTCTAGGGATCTCTAAGTCCTCCAGTGTGACTTTATGGGCAATTTTGAACAGATAGTTCATGAGAGGACCTAGAGATTCCTAGAGAGAACACTTCTCTAGGTATCTGTATGTCCTACAGCACGATACTGTGGGTAATCTCCAGCAGATGTTGAACATAAGAGTTGTGCTGGAAGACCTAGAAATTCCTGGAAAGCTGTTCTTTCAGATAACATAAAACCAGTGTGCTTTTATTTGCAGTTTTCCCACTATCTCAAGGGTCCTGTGCCCATAACCCCAGGGAATCTGGGCGTATGTGAAATAGGAAAAGACAGAAAGAGGAGAGGAGAGCTGCATTGGGAGCACACCAAGGGCTCCGTAGGGACTTGAACCCGATCCTGGAAACCAGGAGTGCCAAGCACCAGCGCCTTTTGCTTTTTTTCTAGCAATGCAACAAGGGGGAAAGCAAAACCTGAGAGAACACAGGAGAGTGTTCTCTCAGGAAAAAGAAAACCTGACAGAATTAGAAGGACTGCCTTTAAGATGCATCCTTCAGATTGGATTTGTTAGGGATCTGTTCCTAACACACTTTTATATTTCAATAGCAAGTCTCAACAAATACCAACAACAGTGTCTCAACAAATACCAACTACAGTGTCTAAACCTACCAGGTCATCCAACCGCATTGCGAATGGGGATGGGATGATTTCGGACAAACAATTGTGTGGATTCTTCATAGGAACTGCTAGAACCCCTGAAAAGGAGAGAAACCCCGCATACAAACACCCCCAGAGATGCAATGTCATTCTATTCATGATATGGAAAGAGAGAATAGACACCTCACCTGTTCCTTGGTCCATTATGTGCAAACTTCTTGCATCTGAGACACTGTCTCCTCCTCCTGATCTGTGAAAAGCAAACTTAAGATCTCGGTGCTCCCCAGTCTCTACCAGTAACCCCAAAGAAAGTGAGTGGAAAGGGTTCTCAATGCACTGGTCTTACTGAAATAACTTCCATTCACTGATCTTGGAGAGATGGCTTTCTTTTGAGGTCTGTGTGTTCTTGGTTGCAACTGTTGAAAAACCAAGAAAAGGAGAAACCCACCACCACCACAAAAACTACAATACAAAAGCAATGCACTAAAGAAGGTCAAACAGTGATCAAATGCTGGTTATTCTCCTTGAAAGTTTGCTTTCTTGTACATATGTGATCTCAAGAGGCATGTGGAACAACAAACAAAAGGTTTCAGTGCCCTCCACACACTATTGCCAAAGAGCATTTTACCAAAAACACAGCATTTCAAGTCATGCATTTCCCACAAAATTGTTGCTATGAAATCTCTGCAAAGGAAGGCACTAGAACAAAGTCCCCAAATACATTCAAAGCCCATTCGCAGCAAAGTCTCGGAGAGTCACTCACTGTCCAGTTGTCTTCGCCCACAAAAATCCAGAGGGGCACCCAGAATTTGGCACAGGGATTGGCATCGGTCCCAAAGAGGCAGCATAGAATCATAGAATCATAGAGTTGGAAGAGACC
>NC_056523.1:260332469-260363698 GCF_019175285.1 Sceloporus undulatus
GCAAGGGCGTCCAGTCCAACCCCCTGCCATGCAGGAAATCCAGATCAAAGCATTGTTTGACAGATGGCCATCCAGCCTCTGTTTGAAGACCTCCAAGGAGGGAGACTCCACTACACTCCTAGGAAGTGTGTTCCACTGTCAAACAGCCCTTACGTCAGGAAATTCCTCCTAATGTTGAGGTGGAATCTCTTTTCCTGCAGCTTGCATCCATTGCTCGGGTCCTAGTCTCTGGAGCAGCAGAAAAAAGTTTGCTCCCTCCTCAATAGACATCCCTTCAAGTATTAAATAGGGCTATCATATCACCTCTTAACCTTCTCTTCTCCAGGCTAAACATCCCCAGCTCCCTGAGTCGTTCCTCATAGGGCAAGGTTTCCAGACCTTTCACCATTTTAGTCGCCCTCCTTTGGACACGCTCCAGTTTCTCAATGTCCTTTTTGAATTGTGACACAATTTCCAGGTGGGGCCTGACCAGAGCAGAATAAGTGGCACTATTTCTCCTGGATCTAATACGATACTTCTATTGAGCAGCCTAAAATCACATTGGCCTTGTTAGCTGCCGCATCACACTGTTACTCAGTTAACTTTTGGTCTACTTGGACTCCTAGACCCTTTCACATGTTGTCTCCTTAAGCCAGGTGTCTCCCATCCTATATCTGTGCATTTCATTTTTTCGCCCTAAGGCAGTACCTTACATTTCTCCCTGTTGAAGTTCATTCTGTTAGCTCTGGCCCAGCTTTCTAGTCTATTCAGGTCATTTTGAATTTGATCCTGTCCTCTGGAGTATTAGCTTTCCTCCTACTTTAGTGTCATCTGCAAATTTGATAAGTATTTCCCCGTTGCTCCACAGAAAGGAACCTGCAAGGCCAACAAAGGATACCCATCCACTCTGGCGCTGCCAAGGAATCACAGGTCTCTCAGTCTTGGGGGGATGCCCCACTGCAGTATTAATGTCACATGAAAGCCTGGTTGTGTAGTTTGCTGTGGCAGAGTTATCTAGCAGAGAAAGCTATACCTCTCACAAAATGGCAGATACCAGAACTACATAGCCTTGAGGCATGGCAGTCAAAGAAGTGGCAAATTACATCAATTCTACAGTATAGATAGGGTTGCCATAAGTCGGGACCTCAAAACTGAGACAAATGTAGGACAAAATAGGGCCACATTTTCAAATGTAGGACACTTTTTTTTAAGATGGAGGACACATAAAAAATTGATAATTTTAATTTTTTTTAATATAAATGCATGTTTCTTAGGCATGCTCAAAATGGAGGACATTTTGGCATTATTCCTAGACAGAAGGCTGAATGTACTTCTCTTTCTGGCAAACACCCCCCCCCCAATTCCCAACTCAAGTCCCACTCCCAATCAGGCATAGCATTAAAAACCACGGCATCTTTTGTGCCACTGCAAACACATGTCCCACCCCCAAGCAGCATAGCATTTAAAAACCACAGGCAGTCTTTTGTGCCACTGCAAACTACATGTCCCACCCCCAATCAGGCATAGCATTTAAAGACCACAGGCAGTCCTTGTGCCACTGCAAACTACATACCCCCCCCATGGCATAGCATTAAAGACCACAGGCAGTCTTTTGTGCACTAGCAAACACAAGCCCACTCCCAAGCCTTCAGCAATTCCCCCCTTCCTCCTTTTCCTTGCCTCCTCCAACTCCCCCCCAAAACCCCTCACCCCTCTTTTCCTCCAGGTATGCTCAACTAGGGGGGATTTAGGGGTCAGATCCCTTGCAAAGTCTTTTTTCTTTTCTAATGGGGGCAAAGCCTTGAGAAGCCCTGGACCCCTGAGAAGAAGAGGAGGGGCTTAGAGAGAGGGGGGAATAAGGGGGCTAGAGGCAGGGTTCCATTAGTCAGAAAGGAGTTGGGCCACAACAACAACAATAACAACCGCAACAGCAGAGGAGGAAGGGGGAGGAGGAGAAAAAAGGGGAAAGAGAAAGAAAAAAGGAGGAGAAAGAAGAAGAATAGGAACAAAGAGAAAAAGAAGATGAGAGGGGGGAAAGGAAAAAAGGAGAGGAGGAAGAGGAGGGAAGAGAGGAGAAGAAAAAACGGAATAACAAGAGAGAAGGAGGGGAAAGAGAAGAGAAAGGGGAATAACAAAAGCAACTTGCCTGCAAAGCCCCCTACGCTTGGAGCATGCCAAATAGGAAGCAGAGGCTGGCTCCTTGAGGGGGCTGGCCATATGGGAAGGGCGAGCGCAACCCCGCCCGCCTATCTCCAGCCGCTGCTGCTCTCCAGCCTGCTGCTGAGCCTGTATGAAAGGGAGGCAGCAGCCCTGGAGCCCTGAGTCGGGCAGCCACCCGGGAATGGAGGAGGGCGGGGCGGGACCGGGCACGCCCCCAGGAGGCGGGAAAGTCCCGCCACCGCCGTGAAATGGCAACCCTAAGTATAGATGCAGCTTTGGTCTCCTGGTCCCCTCTCCCAAGAAAGAGAGAGAAAATGGAGGGAGAGAAGTTGGTTCACTACTTGCATGAAGGAGAAAGGTGCTGCTGGTAGCAAAGCCTAGTGGCACAGCATGGCGCAGCATCCTCAGAGATGTGGAGCTTTTGCAAGAGCATTCACTTGAAATTGGTTCTTCCCTCCTCTGAAATATTAGCAGACTTCATGTTAAACACTCATTCCCAAAGAAAGAGAGAGAAATGGAGGGGGACAATTTGCTGCACTTACTTGCATGGAAGGAGAAAGATGTTGGCCAGTAGCAAAGCCTAGTGGTCACAGCCGGAGCAATATCCCCAGGGACCATGTGGGCTTTGCAAGAGCATTTCACTTAAAATTGATTCTTCCCTCCATCTGAATATAAGCAGAGCTTTAGTTATTACACTCATCCCCCAAAGAAAGATAGAGAAAATGGAGAGGGAGAAGTTGTTCCATTTACTTGCATGGAAGCAGAAGTTGCTGGCCGTTGGCAAAAGCCTAATGGTCACACGCAGTTTCTCCAGTACTGTTGGCGTTTGCAAGAGCATTTCACTTGAAACTGGTTCTTCCTTTTTGTCTGAATATAAAAGGAGCCGTAATTTTATATGTTCCACATACCCAAAATTTAAGCATTCAATCAAAGTATACATATGATCAAATCCCCCAAATGAAATCTGATTATAGACTACCGTGCAATAAAATATGTATCATAGATGCTTACCGCACTCACTTCCCCCCGTTCGTTCAGGTTCCTAAGCGAAGAGGTCATGAACGAGGTGGAGGGCTAATGTTACCACATTGAGTTTTCTGGTCGCTATGTTAACGTACTATGAGAACGATTGCTATCACACAGCGCTACATGGGAACATGACATCTTATCATTTTGTTCCTAGCTGTGAACAGATATACTGCACAGCCAGGTCTCTCCCAAGCCTGACCCATCTTCCTATGTTTCTGCGCATGCGTACTTTTGAAAGAGGTAATGGACTGGATGAGGGCAAACAAATTGGAACTTAACCACCCAAGATAGAGTGGCTCCTGGTCAGTCATAAGGCAGATCAGGAACTGGGCTTGGCTGAGCTGAAGGGGTCACACTACCCCTGAATTCCAGGCTCCCGCTTGGATGTGCTCCGGACTTCACTCTGAGCCGTGATGCGCAGGTTTCAGCAGTGGCCAGGAGTGCATTTGCACAGCTTTAACGTGTGCCAGCTGCGCCTGTTCTTGAGACGTCAGATCTGCTGGACTCCTCTCTGAGCCGGATACCCAGGTCTTAGCATGGTCAGGAGTTCATTGCACAGCTTAAACTTGTGCGCCAGCTGCGCCCTTATCTATGTGGGGCAGGTGGGTTTTTAGTCTGTTTTTAAGTTCTGCATATTTTATGTGATTATTTATATAGCCTTTGTAATTGATTTAATTTTATAACAATTTTAAATGTTTTAACTGTGAGCAACTTCTGTCTCCGGGGAGAAAGGTGGTATATAAATGAAATAAATAAAATAAATAGTGAGGGAACACAAGACATAAGAACGCAAGAGCAGTTCACGGAAAGCTATCCCCATTAGCATTAATATGACAGACCTAGGAGCAGGATTTGAGCCCAGATGTGAAAGAAGAGATGAGGAGAGGCCAAGAGATGCAGCTTTCTTTCTGATACACTGGACCAGAAACTAACAGAATGCTCTTCTGCCAGAGTTTAAGGCGATCTAAGCCTCCTCAAATACTATAACCTTCTGTAATTAAAGCCTAAACTACTTGTTAATCCAACTGTAGTAGATATACTAAATATAGCAGAAACCAAAGCACTGATCCAGATCCCATTGATTCATTCTGAGAAGGATGAGCCATTGATTTAGCCCAAATTGGTGGATATACTGCTGCTTCACAGAAATACACACAAACCACATTTACACACTGGGGGAAAATCTCAGTGGTTTTTTGTGTTTTCTCAGGAAACCTGACAGAATGAGAACATTTGCTCTGTAAAACCTCAACTGTTCCAACATATTCACTTTTGCAACCTGAAAACCATTGTGAGGCATTGCAGAGACCTCCTTCCCTAGCATCCTTACTGCCTTAAAATACATCATGGAGCTTTCTCTTGAGGGATCTCTCCCTAAAACACTGTTGGTATTTATTGCATTGAAAACCAGAAAAGAGGGCTACCTGATCATGCAGCTGCAGTTTCTGAAAACGGTTGGATTCTTCATAGGGCTGCTAGAATGCCAGAAAAAGATAGAAGCTCCCAATCACAAATGCACACAATATACAAAAGCATTCCTTTCTAACAAGGTGTGGAAAGAAGAATAGAGGTTCCCCTGTTCTTGGGTCCCTTGAAGTGTGAAGCTCTTGTATCTAAGACACTGTTTTCTCCCCCGGATATGGGATAAGCAGCCTCTAGACCTCAGTGCTCCCCAGTCCCTCCCATTACCCCAAAGACCTTCTCTGACTGATCATGGAGAGAAGGCTTGTTTTGAGGGACAACTCTTCCAAAACCAGGAAAGCAGAGACCCCCCTCCCCCCACCGCAAACACACACAATACAAAAGCAATGTAGTAAAGAAGGTCACACAGAGATCAAATGCAAAGTAAATAAGGGATCAAATGCAAAGAGGACTTGCTGGCTATTTCTCTTAAAAGTTTGCGTTCTTATCATATCTGATCCCAAGAGGCATGTGGAAGCAGAGACTGAGGACATTAGTCCCCCCTCCCACCATTTCCAAAAAGCATTTTACCAAAACACAGCATTCAAGTAGGGTTTACCATAGTGCCGGACCTCCAAACCGGGAAAAATGTAGGACAAATTTTTCAATGTAGGACACAAAATGTGTCCTACTTTGAAAATTTTGTCCTACATTGACCTCATGATCGCGGCAGGGAGCGGAGGCCAAGCGGCAAGGGGAAAGCCTCCACAGAAGGAGGCTTTCCCTCCCTGCAGGGACCATGAAGGAGGGGGAGGCCTGCGGCGATCGCGTGGCGTCGCCTCCTTCTTGGCCCCGCCGGGACAGGAAGGAGGGGGGGGCCGGCAGCAATCGCCGCGCCTCACCTCCTCTTGGCCCCGCCGGGACCAGGAAGGAGGGGGAGCCGGCGGCGATGCGCCCCGGCCTCGCCCCTTCTGGCCCCCCAGGACCAGGAAGGGGCGAGGAGGCCCGGCGAGGCGGGCTCGCCTCCTTCGGCCCCAAGAGGAGCGATCCCGCCGGTATCTGGCCTCCCTCTTTCTTGCCCCGCGGAAAGGAAGGAGGCGAGGAGCCGCGCGATGGCCACGGCTCGCCTCCTTTGGCCCCACGGAGCAGGGAGGGGGGGGCTGCAGGGAGGCGGGAGGTTGGTGGGGCAACCCAATTCAAGTCACACATTTCCACACAATTATTGTTTTGAATCACTGTAAAGGAAGGCACTAGATTAGAACAAGGTCCCCAAATGCATTCAAAGCCCAAATGCGGCAATGTGTCAGAGGGTCACTCACTGTCCAGTTGCCTTCGCCCAGATGGTCTTGGATTGTTAAAGGAAATGAAGAGGAGGCGCTGGTCCACTTACCTGCATGGCAGTAGAAAGATGCTGTCTAGTAGCAAAAGCCTAGTGGTCACAGCTTGGAGCAATATCCCCAGGGCCATGTTGGAGTTTTAGCAAGAGCATTTCACATGAAATTGGTTCTTCCCTTCGCCGGAAATATAAGCAAAACTTCATGTTAGTACAGTCAGCTCTCTATATCCACTGATTCTGTATCCATGGATCAAGCATCCAGAGCTTAAGAGTATTTTAAAAATATATAAATTCCAATAACCAAAGCTTAATTTGTGACATTTTATATAAGGGACACCGTTTTACTCTGACTCGGTATTTAATGAGACTTGAGCATCCATGAATTTGGTACCATTTGGGGGGAACAAAGTCTCAGTGGATACCAAAAGCCAACTAATTATCTTCACTTGTTTCGGTTAATTCTCTTTAGTACTTCTCTTCATTCCCTCCCCATCACTATTTTCTCCTGGTTTTTTTTTTAACCTCTTTCCTTGCATAAGATTTTCTTTCAGGATTTAAAAAACCAAGTATTGTCTCCCATCCATTTACCCTTCCTTCCTTCCTTCCGCAATTAAAGCCTTAAACGACTTGTTAATCCAAACGGTGATAAATAATACTAACCTCAGCAGAAATCAACAGACGCTTGGGAAACCAAAGCAACTTGTCCAAATCCCATTGAATCACCTGCTTGGGACAAGGTACTGAATTTAGCCCTCGTTGTTCGATTTTCTGTCCATTGCCCTCCTAACCCTTAATAATAGCCAAATTCAGAGTTATAACTGATCAGCATAGAATCCCTTAACTTAGGAAATACTTAGCTCCTGCTGAAGAAGCATTTAGATGTTCTATTGTCCTCCTGGAGAGTGGTTTTTAAGCCTCCTTTGGCCCCCAGTTGCTCTAACCGCTTAGCCTGACTCTACTCCATTCTGACCAGAGAAGTCATGGAGGCTGGAGTTGGCCAGGAGGCAGCCTGGATCCTTCCGCCTTCATCGTACGCATCATAATGGCACAGAAAAGTAGTCCCTGGAAACCTGGGGCCAATGGAGGGAAAAGTCCATTGCTGTCCATTGTGAGATATTTGATGGGAAGTGGCCATTGCTCTGTTAGTGGACATATATGGTTTCACAGAAAACACACACACACACACTTTGGAATAAATCTCAGTATTTTTTCAAAGACCAACGGAAAAAAGTGAAAAGGCATGCAAATTCCACAAGGTGTGGACATATCGAAAGCTCCCCGAAAGATGGCCATCCAGCCTCTGCTAAAGTCCTCCAGGAAGGAGACTCCAAAACTCTGAGGGAGTGTGGTTCCACTGTTGAAGAGCCCTTACCTCGAGGTTCTTCCTAATGTTGAGGCGGATCTCTTTTCCTGGAGCTGCATAATTGCTCCGGGCCTAGTCTCTGGAGCAGCAGAAAACAAGTCAGCTTCCTCCTCAATATGACATCCCTTCAAGTATTTAAACAGGGCTATCATACCACCTCTTACTTTCTCTTCTCCAGCCTAAAAATTCCCAGCTCCCTCAGCCGTTCCTCATAGGACATGTTTTCCAGACCCTTCACCATTTTAGTCGACCTCCTTTGAACACGCTCCAGTTTCTCAACGTCCTTTTTAATTGTGGCGGCCCGACTGAACTACAAATCCCAGAATGCAACAGGAAGCAGATAGAGCAGTCAAAGTGGAATACACGGCTATAAGAGTGTAGTGCGGTAACTGGTCAGGCAGTGAAAGAGGTTAAATAGCAATGGACTTGACATGATTTTTCAGAGGGTGGTGGTTGCTGTTTTGCTTTTGTCTTCCTCTGAGGCTGAGAGGATGTGATTTGCCTAAAGGGGTTTCTATGGCCGAGCAAGGTTTGAACCCCAGTTCCTCCAGTGTCCTAATCCAATTCTCAAGCCACTGCACACTGGCTCTCACTTGTTCTGGTATAGACAGCCTGAAAAGGGTTCTGTGGTGAACCACAACAAGGCAAAAAATGGGGAGGGATGAGGCTTTGGTTCAAAACCCATCCACCCCCACACTAGGGTGGCCATACCCGGTTGCAACCGGGTTTTTCTTCCCGGTTTTGGCGGCACCTGCCCGGTCACGGCATAGGTGCCGCCAAAAACCGGGAAAAGCCCGGTTGCAGCGGTTTGCAAGGCAACCCTGGGGCCTCGCTGCCCTCCTCCTCCCACTGCGCATGGCCGAGCGGAGGAAAAGGAGGGCAGCGAGGCCTGGGGCAGAGGAGCTGCAGGAGGCGGTGCCTCTTGGGCGCAGCTGCGCCAACTTCCCCGCCTCCCTGCCAGCCTCCTCCCTCCTTCTGGCCTCCGCGGGGGCAGAACGAGGCAAGGCCGCGGCCATCGCTGCGGGCTCCTCGCCTCCACTGGCCTCTGCAGGGGCCAGGAACGAGGCAAGGCCACGCGATTGCGCGCCGGGCTCCTCGCCTCCTTCCTGGCCTCCGCGGGCCAGGAACGAGGCAAGGCCGCGGCCATCGCCGCCGGCTCCTCGCCTCCTCCTTCCTCCTAATCCAGATAACTGCCAATTGTAGCAAATCCAGCAATCATATAAATTCTGGTGATAGGTAGCATCTGTTTAAGATTGTTTAGTCCAGGATGGACTACCACTGTTTGATGCACGTCTCTTCCATACTGTTCAAATATTCTTGTAATATTAGTCAGAATTCCTTTGCCTGTAATTTAAACCCAGTCACTTTAGTGATTCATAAATGTTGTCTTCCTAGAATATCAAAACCATTCTTCTTCTAGAACCAGGCTTCAAGTCCCCACTCAGCCATGAAAAACCCATTGGATGACCTTGGGGAATCATGCTCTGTCAGCATTTTAGGAAGGCAGCGGCAAACACCTCTGAACTAATTTGCCAAGAAAGCTCGTGATAGGTTTGCCATAAGTCAGAAATGGCTGAAAGCACAGAGCAACAGAGATCTACATTGTTTATTTATTCTTTAGTTTTAGATTTCTGTGACGCTTTCTAGTTTAGTAAAATGATATGGTTTATACTATATTTTATGTTGCAGGGTTTTTACAAGTTTTTGTTGATTCTTCTTAAACATTTGAAAAGTTTTAAGTATTTAAGAGAGTCACTGATATGGGCATGAATATGTGAGGTTTTGTTTTGTTTTTGCTTGCTGTGATATAGAATTACCTAAATTTTTGCCAGCTCAGTGCCAGCTCAGATAAGGCATGAATAATGATGAGTAGCTTCTCTTTTTGGAGGGGAGTAACCTACTTTGTTTATCAGCTATATAACTAATCATGACTTTGGCACAATATTAATAATGGGTTGGAAGCCGTTGTCATAGTATGATTTTCAGCTTTTAGGTCCATGGCATTCTTCCAAGCTTTTATAACGATAGTTTTTACCTTTAAATGACAGTTAAGAGGAGAAAGGTTTGTAAGATCAAAAACACTGAGAGAGTGGAGAGTGAACCTTCAATCCTACCCATCCCTCTACTCTCCCATCTAATCAGTTTGGGAGATCATCACTGATTTCTATCTTTTGAGGTTTTGTTTTTGAAAGAGAGACAGCTTTATCAGGGATCTTCTGCTGTCTCATCTAGTCTCACCCTTATCAACTGCCAGGGATAAAATGTACTAGAAAAAGTAAAGTGAGATTCTCATCGTTTTAATGCACCTAAAAAGGAATTTGAAGAATAGGAAAGTAAGGGCCTACAGACAGGCCAAATAAAGCTGCTTCAGGTCACATTGGAGGTATGCTATTTAATCTGCATGCATCCTAAGAGGTCAGAAGCTGCACCAAAGCTGCGCTCCAGTCCTTAGGACTGGAGCGTGACTTTGGCCTGGCTTCAGCTCTTAGGATGCATGCAACATTTTGAACAGCATACCTCCAAAGTGACCCATAGCAGCTTTATTTTGGCCTGTCTGTTGGGCCCTAAGTGTATCTCAGGGCATCGCATTTTTTTTTCTAAACAGGCCACAACTTGGACAGAATGAGACTTACAGAGTTCTACAGTTCTGAAACTGAAAAAAGGCTTTGTATGTGTGCTACGTCCATCCCCTTTTAAAATGTGAACTGACATTCTGGCTGTTTGACCATGTTTTCTATACAGCCGAACAAGGAAACTACAGCTGCTTGCTGCATAAAACCGAAATTAAGCGTGGTTTGTCAGATGTATATGTGCCATCATATTTTACTATGTCAGCACTAACAGACTGAGATTTTGAGGTTTGCAGTTTGTAGGAACGATTAAAGTTGTGGGTTGGAAGATGTCAGTATGTTGTGGAATGGTTCAAATGTTATTCAGCTTACACCTCTTAATAACTTGGATGTTACTGAAGTGTTACATTAAAGAATTATCATTTTCTTTCATTCCAGAATCTTATTTATTTAAAGCAGTTGTTGTGTCCTACATTTGAAAATTCTGTCCTACATTTTTCCCGGTTTGGAGGTCCGGCTCTATGGCAACCCTACCCACACCCCACATGTGCTCGCTCTCTTTCTCTCTCTCAGATCTCTCACTTGGCATTTGCAAACATCCAAACAACGATACCTTTATTGGGACAACCAAAATGCACATTTATATGTTGCAAGCTTTTGAAGTCACACTGGCTGCTTGCCATTTGCAAGTGAGGATGGGAATGTCTCTATGGAGGATCATTAGCACACTTTATTGAAATGAAATACCCGAAAGTCATCAGATCATGTTTGATCTAGGAAGATAAGCAGGGTCAGCCCTGGTTAGCACCTAGATGGGAGATCACCAATTAATACCAGGTGCTGTAGGCTGTATTTCAGAGGAAGGAACTGGCAGAAACCACCTCTTGCGTATTCTTTGCCTTAAGAAAACCTTGTGGAATTTATAGGGCCATCATACGCGCACACGCACACACACACACACACACACACACCTTTCTTTACCAGTGCATCTGAGGAAGTAGACTTAAGTCTGCGAAAGCTCATGCTGCCAACTTCTTTCTTTCAGTTAGTCTCAAAGGTGCTATTAGATCTCGCTACGTGATGCATCGGAATTAGCCACTGACAGTTCCTTTATGAAGCTTGTGACTAGCCCACAGAAGCACAATGGAAGAGCCCTCAGAAATAATCTAATCCAGATAACTGCCAATTGTAGCAAATCCAGCAATCATATAAATTCTGGTGATAGGTAGCATCTGTTTAAGAATTTGTTTAGTCCAGGATGGACTACCACTGTTTGATGCACAGTCTCTTCCATACTGTTCAACTATTCTTTGTAATATTTAGTCAGAATTCCTTTGCCTGTAATTTAAACCCAGTCACTTTATGTGATTTCATAAATGTTGTCTTCCTAGAATATCAAAACCATTCCTTTCTTCTAGAGACCAGGCTTCAAGTCCCCACTCAGCCATGAAAACCCATTGGATGACCTTGGGAAAATCATGCTCTGTCAGCATTTTAGGAAGGCAGCGGCAAACACCTCTGAACTAATCTTGCCAAGAAAGCTCTGTGATAGGTTTGCCATAAGTCAGAAATGGCTTGAAAGCACAGAGCAACAGAGATCTACATTATTTATTTTATTCTTTGAGTTTTAGATTTCTGTGACTGCTTTCTAAGTTTAGTAAAATGATATTGGTTATACTTATATTTTATGTTGCAGGGTTTTTACAAGTTTTTGTTGATTCTTCTTAAACATTTGAAAAGTTTTAAGTATTTAAAGAGAGTTCACTGATAATGAGCAATGAATATGTGAGGTTTTGTTTTGTTTTTTCTTGGTGTGATATTAGAATTAACCTAAATTTTGTGCCAGCTCAGTGCCAGCTCAGATAAGGCATGAATAATGATGAGTAGCTTTCTCTTTTTTTGGAGGGGAGTAACCTACTTTGTTTTATCAGCTATATAACTAATCATGACTTTGGCACAATATTTAATAATGGGTTTGGAAGCCGTTGTCATAGTACTGATTTTCAGCTTTTAGGGTCCATGGCATTCTTCCAAGCTTTTATAACGATATGATTTTTACCTGCGGGGAAATGACAGTTAATGAGGAGAAAGGTAGTAGATCAAAAAGATGACACTGAGAGAGTGGAGAGTGAAACCTTCAATCCTACCCATCCCTCTACTCTCCCATCTGAATCCAGTTTGGGAGATTCATCACTGATTTCTATCTTTTGAGGTTTTGTTTTTTTGAAAGAGAGACAGCTTTATCAGGGATCTTCTGCTGTCTCATCTACTTATCAACTGCCAGGGATAAAAATGTACTAGAAAAAGTAAAGCTGAGATTCTCATCGTTTTAATGCACCCTAAAAAGGAAATTTGAAGAATAGGAAAGTAAGGGCCCATACAGACAGGCCAAAATAAAGCTGCTTCAGGTCACATTGGAGGTATGCTATTTAAATGCTGCATGCATCCTAAGAGGTCAGAAGCTGCACCAAAGCTGCGCTCCAGTCCTTAGGACTGGAGCGTGACTTTGGCCTGGCTTCCAGCCTCTTAGGATGCATGCAACATTTGAACAGCATACCTCCAAAGTGACCCATAGCAGCTTTATTTTGGCCTGTCTGTATGGGCCCTAAGTGTATCTTCAGGGCATCAGCATTTTTTTTTTCTAAACAGGCCACAACTTGGACAGAATGAGACTTACAGAGTTCTACAGTTCTGAAACTGAAAATAAGGCTTTTGTATGTGTGCTACGTCCATCCCCTTTTTAAAATGTGAACTGACATTCTGGCTTGTTTGACCACTGTTTTCTATAGCAGCCGAACAAGGAAACTACAGCTTGCTTGCTGCATAAAAACCAGAATATTAAGCCGTGGTTTGTCAGATGTATAATGTGCCATCATATTTTACTATGTCAGCACTAACAGACTGAGATTTTGAGGTTTGCAGTTTGTAGCAAACGATTAAAGTTGTGGGTTGGAAGATGTCAGTATTGTTGTGGAATGGTTCAAATGTTATTCAGCTGTTACACCTCTTAATAACTTGGACGTTACTGAAGTGTTACTATTAAAGAATTATCATTTTCTTTCATTCCAGGAATCTTTATTTATTTAAAGCATTTGTTAAAAGAAATCCTGCCAGTCGGCATAAAACATTTAAGACTACTAATGCAACTAACAATTAGAATGCAATACTTTTAGCTGCTACTGATAGTCTTTTCTGCAGAATGGCTTTAGGGATGGCAGCATCTTTGTAAATAAAAATGTAAACTTAAATGTTCTCACTGCTGTGTTTATGAAGGAAATGCCAGTTTCCTACTTCCGGTGAAGAAAGGAGTGTGTGTCATAGCCATATTTCACTATACTTTGGTGAAATTTACTGTATATACCCATGTATAAGTCTAGAAATTTAGGTAAAAACATTGACCCAAAAAACCTGGGTCAACTTATCCACAGGCCAATGTAAGTACTGCATCTTAACTCTTATTTAAAATAAGGAACCACGCCCTGGTGAAAGGCAAAAGTATAATCTATCCTGGAAGAATCAACACCCTCTACTCTCTCATCCATCCAGCCTTAAGAGTAAACACAAAGAGTTATGTCTCCTGGAATTTTGTAAGTTCTTTGCCATTGCTTTTGCTTTGCTTCATCCTTTATCTCCTTTGTTATATGCCCCTAAGTTTTACTTTCGATTTATCCACAGGTCATATCAAAATCCATAATTTTGGCCCCAAAATTTGCCCTTGACTTCTACATGAGGTCAGCCTATAATTGAGTATATACAGTTTTAAAGGGAAGCAGAAGTAAACCAGAGAAGAAGGAGGACGTTTTGGGTGGTAGTGATGTGGCAAGAGAAGAATGATTGAAACAATTGGATGAAAGCTTAGTCTGTGTCTGCAAGAAGGAAAATAAAATGTTCCCACTCCATTCCTGCATTGACCTGCTCAGATGACATAAGGGGCCAAAACGAGTGAAACATGGGTCCAATCTGCACTCCAGAGTGATTCTCCAGATTAAAAAAGAGTTCCCATTTGTTGCAGATCAGGCCAAAAACTCCAGAGATTCCCCTGAACATGTGGACTATGTGCCAGTGCAGTGAAGGAGAAAGACTGTCATCAGGCAGGCTGAAGAGGTCAGGAGGAGGCACCCTGGGCTAGGAGGGCTGCTGGCTTCTTTCTGTCCAGAAATTGCAATTCCTGCCACAGCATTGTCACTAGTTTGCTTTGTTCTTCCGGCACATACTGCATTTTAATGGGACTGTGGTCAGGATGGGAAAGGGGAGTATGTGGACAGTGCTGCCACTATCAACCCATTGTGGGTGTCAGTTGGGTGGACAGCTCATCCTGTATCTGGAAGCCCTAATAGTAAGCCAGCCTTTTTTCCCTGTCAGTGCAGACACAACCTTAGAATATCATGGCCTCTGTTTCATTTACTCATGAAAGAGGAACTGAAATAGAAATAGAAATGGGAAAACTTGGGCTCTCCAGTTATTTTGGACTACAAATCCCACAGTTTCATACCACTGCTATGTTGGCTGGATCTGCTAGGAATTTTATGCCAAAATATTCTCAAGGGCCAAAGGTTGCCCTCCACTGAACAAATGGGGAAGACAGTTACATTATTTAACCATTTAATCGAGGTTTTGCCCTTTAAACTAAAATGTATTCTTGTACCCTATAAAGCTATTTTCTTCTGTGCGATAAATATGGATGGCTGGATGGCTGGCTGGCTGGATGAACTGATCATTGTACCATAAATGCTTCCTTTAGTTGCTCTAATGAGGATGTTTAACTCCTTTAACATTTTAAAATTATGTTTGATTCTAACTGTCCCTTACAATTATCAAGAATTCTGTTACAGATAGGAAGGAATATAATGGGTACAGCATGTCATTACTGCTCCTGTCTTTTGCGGAAAAGAACAGAGTCAATAGACTGTCTGTCTGATACTGCAAGGAACTAGACAGGAACTGGACATATTATAGCTGATTATTCAAGGTAAAGTAAATAGGAAAAGAAAGGTAGGAAGGAAAATAACATCTCTCATGGAAAACCCGCAAGAAGGGTTTAAAGTGCAAGCCTGGAGCCTCCAAGTCTGCCTTTTATGGGCCGTTCACTTTCTTCAGATGCCCAGGACTGCTCTTTTTCCAACTCACCCAAAGGACAAAATGGCTCATCTGGAAACCTCTGGTTTTTAACAGGTAGCAACTCCTGATACATATGTTTAATGTGGGAAGGGGGAGCCCTTGTTCTTGAAAACCAGAAGTAAACTTTAAGCCAAGGTTGTGACATGTAAGTCCTGCTTAGGTGTTTTAGAGACGGGTTATCTAAACATTTTAGGAGGGCAGATGTACCTGAATTGGAGAAGCCACTGGTAAATTTCATCGCTCATAATGCTTGTGCACAATGATGGAGATGACCACTTGGGGGAAAAATTGGGTAGTGGTATATATGGAAAAGTTTAAGTAGCTAAAATCCCCTTTGACACTGTGTATATGACAGATATTGCCTTCAATTCCCGGCTAGCTACACATATGTATAGTTCTGTTTTTCAACAAATTCATAGTTGGCCTATCAGGCAAACCATTGGCTTTCAATTACACATATATAATTAGACAAATAAAAGAATGTAAAAAAATAGATTTTAACAGCTGATTCTAGATATTCATTAGTATGTTTAATAAGCTATTATTTGATGTCCTGTGGCTATAGCAGCCATTAGCTTGAAGCTCTGGGATTATTTAAGAAAATGTCATAATTAAATATGAGCTACTGAAAAATGAGACATATTTATCTCTTAGTTTTACAAACAGACAATTAATTGGTTTAAATTATAGTTGGTTCTAGTGCCATGGCTTATTTATAGTGTAAATGAGGATTTATTACTTTGTTTTGCTTCTGGGGATGTAGCACTGGCCAAGTTTTGCCATTCCATACTATGTTTATATGATTATTATAGCTCCTTTGTAGAATGATGAATGAGAGTGGACTGCCAAGAAGGTGTTCTTTTATTGTATTTTAGATTTATAACACACTTTATGCACATTGGCTCACATTTAGGCTTATAACAACCTTATAAAATAAACTTAAAGTTACTGCTACAAAAAAAAAAAGGGGGGGGGAGAAACACTTATTAAAATAACTCATACCTCTCCCTCTGCACCAAAAGTCTTTCCACACAATTGGATTTTTGGTGCAATAAATATGCTGTCGTTTCTAAATTTTATTCCATAGTCCACACATTTTACAATGTCTGGGCTTTTTTCCTTAATTAAAAAAGAGTGGGTAAGGCAGAGGGATGCGATGGATATATAAAATGATGCATGGTGAGGAGAAAGTGGATAAGGAAAAGGTAGTCTTCTTCTCTCATAATACTAGAACCCAGGGTTATACACTTCTTCAGAGGCCGGCCAGCCAGCTAGGCTCTACGTGGCTTTCCTCGCCACTGGAGGAGGCCTTGCTGTGGCAGCGACCTCCTCCTTTGGGGCCCAGCCAGCCATTTAGGCCCAATGCAGCTCCTCCTCAGGCCTTGTCCCGAGCCCTCCTTGAGCCCAGCAAGGCCTAACATGGCAGCTAGGTCTTGCATCATGCCGCCACTGCCATGCTAAAAGTGTGGCAGCAAAGGAGGAGGAGGAGGTGGGCGCTGGGAGCCGAGACTGGTGCCAAACCCGGGACGGGACATTCAAAACGATTAAAAAATGTGAATGTCCCGGCAGAAACCGGGATATGGCAACCTTAGGTGGGTGGGACAACTCTGCTGGTCCCTCACAGCAGATGACAAGCACTGTGCTACAGAATTCTAAGTCCCTTCATAGTGTTGTTATGCTCCTTCAAGTCAAGTCCAATTTATAGCAACCTTGTCCTGGGATTTTTTTGACAAGATGAATTCAGAGGATGTTTGCCATTGCCTTCCTCTGAGTCTGAGGGATTCAGCAAGGGAGAGAGCCTCAGAGGACTTACCCAAGGTCACCCGCTGGTTTTCCAGGGCTGAATGAGGAGTCAGACTTTGGTCTCTCAGAGTCCTTCCAATACTCAAACCACAACACTACCTCACCAAACTACAAAACCCAGAATTCCATAGGAAAGAACCATTAAAGTGAGGTCATACTTCTGTAACCTGTGCAGTGTGGAAACTCACCACACTACTATTTAGTGTCTTTGATCTAATGTTGTTCCCAAATTGCTCTTATTTTATTTTATTTTATTTATGGTATTTATACCCCGCCCTTCAGCCCTAAAGGCTATCAGAGCGTCTTACAATTATTATTTTTAATTAGATGGTTCCCTGCCCTCAGGCTTACAATCTAAAGACACAACACAAAATCTTCTAATTCTGGCACTTGAGACTCCCCTTGAGTATGTTTTCTTCTCTGCTGCTTCAGATGCCTCAGATCCTCAGAGCAGGGAAGCTTTCAACTTTGTGAAAGTTCTCTGGCTAAACTGCAAGTCTTTAAAATGTCACATTTGGTGTGCTGACAATGTGAGCAAGAATTATGCTGCACTATATTTTTATTTCCTTCTAGCATATAATTATGTCTCATTATAATTTTACTTCCATGCAGTGTTAAATAAGCTAAAATTAATTTGTTCTTAATACAGTTTTTAATGATGTCACACCCCCAGTCCACTTCAGATCCTCAGACACTGTGGGAAAGTGCATAGAATCTAACTTGGTATCCAGCCATCATAGTTCAAGGCAATTTTTTTTACCAAATTGAGATTATTTCTCAAATATGCAAGTTGTTCATAAGGACTTGATCTTGACTTAGGCCCTATACAGACCAGCACTTTGGACCGGCATGGGGATGGAGTCGGAGTGTAGCGTCGAGTCCGCCCCCAGGGTGCTGTGATGCTGTGCACTGCTCCACATGGTGTATGACATCACTGTGCTCCTCCAGTGCTGCGTCCATATGACGCAGTGCCAAAAGAGTGCTGTATAGCCACAGTGCCGTGACTATCACACCCTTTCTAGGGCGCAAAAAGGAGCCACTTTTTGCAGCTTCTTTTCGTACTCTGGAAAGGTTGGATTGAGGCTGTGGTGTGAGGTTGCCATGACCCTGATCTGGCTAGGAAAGGGGTGGCTGGAGCCACTTAGTCATAAAGTACAGTGGACCCTTGTTATACGGTAGGGTTTGGCCCCAAGATCCCCTGTGGATAACAAAATCTGTGTATGCTCAAATCCCATTAAATATAATAACATAGCAAAATAGTTCCCTTATAAAAAATGGAAAATCAAGGTTTGATATTTGAAATTTATACTTTTTTTTAACATTTTCAAACCATGGATGCTTGAATCCATGTATAAAAAATCTGTGTGTAAGAAGGGCCAACTGTAGAACCATAGAGATCCATGAAACTTAAATTAGTCGTGGCTGATTTAAGTTCCATTTATTTAAGTAGGTCTAGTCAAAGTATGACTATGTCCAATTCCATCTCCCCCTTTAAGGTGTATTTTTGTTGAGTTTGTTTATTGTTAGTACATGCCCAAATTCTAGAATTTGGATACGTCAGTCTTTCTCAGTCCAGTGCCCAGATTTGTTGGACTACAATTTTAGAAGGGCATTAGGCTGGAGAAGCCTGGAAGATAGCAACAAATCAGCAGAGCTTGGAAAGTTATTTTTTAGGAGGAATAAATAAAAATGATGTGTTGAAGTCATCCATAACCAGGCAGTATCAAGACACAACTGAGCAGTGTCAGGACATACTAGAGCCATCCATAACTAATCAGCATTCAGCTGTGGATGGCTTCAGCCTGTCATTGCACACATTCTTCTTAAAAATAACTTTCCATGCTTTGCACATCAGCAAAATCATCCAAGTTTTTATCTATCAGTCTTGGGGATATTTTATGGTAGAGCAGTAGAGGATGACTGAATCATGATCCAATAAGATCTACAATTCTGTTAATCCAATTATAAATTCTTTGTGATAGTTAGCAGGAGTAGATATTTATCATCTGATACAAACCCTGGAGCCTGGATTGTGGTTGGACTTTTTCACATTTACAAATTGTGGGTGGGTGGCTTTTATTAATTCTGCAATCAGATTGTTGGATTTGTGCTAATATAGACATAGATTGTAATCCACCATGCAGTTAAATAAAGCTAAGTTCTATAATAAAAGAACGGGAGGATATAAATGTCATGGTAATTAAATAATTTTTAAAAATCTATTGAAATAAGTGAGCTTAAGGCTGTTCTCTTAAACACGATTTACTATGGGCATGGAAGTGTAATTTATTTCTAAACATTCGGAAGACTGCACAGTTGTGTTGGTGGGGGGGGGGGTAGAGAAACAATACAGTTTTAAAAATAAGCATAGCTTTCAAAATATCTTTTACAAATCTTTCAGCAGAAATGCTTGAAGCTACATTTTTCATACAGAAAAAGAAAGCTTGCTTTAAACAAATCCAGCGATGAAATTTTCTGTATTTTAATTTACTGTTGTTGTTTTGAACCCACAAGGTAATTTGCAAGCTTTTAAGTCACATTACAGAGTTAAATCATCTTGTCTATATTTCATGCTTTGCTGCAGGATGCATTAATTTAACATGTCAGCAAAGTACAGAACCAGTTGTTTATTAAAACAATTTTGAAGAACGACCAACATTTTATGCCAAGCAATGCAGCAAGATTAAGAAAGGTTCAAAGCACAGTACTTTGTATTCTGCTAATACCGGGTAATTCTTAGTGGCATGTGTCTGCTTGAAACAGTGTAATGTATTTATATCAGGTTTTGTGTTGGTGAATTTAAAAGAGGCATTACAGCAAGAAAATGTAATGTACATATTAAACAGTGTTTCTTGTGCTGCATTAAATTATGCTTGCCTTGTGGTAAACCCTGTGTTTTTCTTTCTCACTGTTGAGAGAAAAAATGATTTATAATTGCATTTATGTTTCAGATCCTATCATTGGAGTATCATTGCTATCTGGTGACTGTCTACTGATATATAAAGTATGGTTGGCAATTAAAATGTACCATGCGTGTAATTGCAGAGGAATGTTTTATTGTTTCGACAGGGCAAAGATGTTCTGGATTCAGGGCCGGACACTACAGGTGGCAAGATGTTCAAGACCACTACAAAGACTGCTATCTGAAGCAAACGCCAATTTACCTGTGTTAACGTTGTTCACCAAGGTAAATATGATAGGCTTTTTGTAATAAATCAGATAGGATGGCCCAAAAGGCAGATTTGGAAACCACTGTTTTCAATTAAACATAATTCACTATCAGCAGCTGTTTTGCCAACAGGCAAGTTTTTTTTTCCTTAAGAGGATTCAGAGGCAATGAATTCACTAATAGGGTGAAGCTTAAAGATTTTATTGGTAAATCGCAAATAAGATTACAGTGCTTTCGTTCCTTCTGCTGTTGGGAATCCCTTGGAGAATTACAACAGATGGATCCCTGGAGCTAGTTAGTGTGTAACACCTTTATCGCCATCACTCTACACACAGTGGTTCATTTGTCAGGGATATTCCTGAAATGTGTTTACCATCATTCTTATCTTGGTCACAATGAAGGTGGATACTTTTCTTATGGGCTAGAGCAGATGGGCAGGAAAAAGCAGGTCGATCCTGGGTTTTCTGAGAACAAGTTGAAAGCCCTCTGTCTACATGGCCCACTCTCATGTGAAACCATGTGACATTAAGCGGTTATTTTGAGGGCAGTTATTTTTTCTAGTCACCTCCCCACCATGCACGCTCATCGTCGCACAAACACACTGCCTGCAATCTTCAAAAAACTCCCTCTTCTGACCTAGATACCCTTCCATTGGACACTTGCTGGTAGGATTGGCCACACAGTCTCATGTGCAATGCACTGCTTGTACAGTGCATTGGTGTGTAGAGTGATACGTTGGCAAGGCCAAATCATGGATCTGCCCATACATGCTGCTTTCACCCCATGCCCCCCCCATTGGATTGTCTGGTTTGTGTATCATGTACAGCAGGCCCTCAGTATTTGTGGGGGGGATCCATTCCAGATCCCCTTGTGGATGTCATGGCCAGCCAAGGGCCAGACTCAGAGGATGAGGAGGAGGATGTGCAAGGGGAAATTGAGGCTACACCAGGTGCTAATCCTGCTCTGCCAGATCCCAGCTGCGACCTCCCAGCCCCAGAGGAGGAGGCTCAGCAGCCTAGTGGTGACTCTGGGGAAGAGCCAAGCCTGGAGGTGCCTTCCTTTAAGCAACGCAGGGCTGAGAGTGCTTGCGTGCGTTGGTCCAGGAGGGTTGCTGAGAGACAATTGGCAAACAAGCTTCAGCTGGCACTGAGAAGAGAGTCTCCTACATAAACATCTGTGAGACACTGACTCGGTGCCAGAGTTTATTGTAGTATCCTTCTGTGTGATTACTGTCAGCACTGGCTCCTTGCTCCCTGGAACCCTTGTTTGCCTTGAACCCTTGACTTTGGAATGGACTAGACTCTTGTTACCTTCTGGCTGCCCTGACCTTGGACCAAACTGACTTCTGTGGACTATGGAATCCTGACCTTGGCTTTGTTACTGGTGTGCTTCTTGTGGACTAACCGAAAGGTCTGTAGCCTGCCTTTTAGTTCCTTTTTTGTTAAACAATCCTTTTCAGTGTTTGTTTTGACTTGTGGTGGCTGTAGTCCAGGACAGTGGATACCAAAATCTGTGGATGCTCAAGTCCCATTGTCCTCAATGATGGTGTGGCCACATAAATATGCCAACATTGGAGACAGTGAGAATTCATTTCATGCATCCTTTCTCCCTCCCTGCTTTCACTTGTGGTGGTGGCTAGCTAGGGGCCTCCTCTTCCATTGCTGCAGCTGCTTCTTCCCCTGCCGTGGCTTCCTCCCACCTCTTCCTCCTTCTTTTCCATGGCTTCCCCCTGTCTCATCCCATTTTTTCATTCCTCTTCCACAGCTTCCTCCCACCTCTTCCTCCACAACGTGGGCTTGCCTACGTGGACTTAAATCCACAGATGGCAAGTCCGTGGATATGGAGGGCCCACTGTAATTACATCCATTGCATTACTGATGATCACGTTTTTGCATTGGTGCAGTCCCATACTGCTATTGGGCTGTTTATATGCCAGTGTAATGAAGCACATTTTCTGCCTTGAGTTGGAGTATCCCAGTTAATTTTTGCTCCAGTTTTTAGCCCCAGAGCATGGCTTCATTTTGCTTTCCACCCAATTTTGCCTCGTGCGTCATCTATACACCCCATCTTCAAAGTGGTTAGAAGCCACTTTATTTGGTCAGAGTGGATTACGCAATGGGCTAGCCTTAATATTTGACAGGCAGCCTATCCAGGTAACTATGGGGCTCTCCTAGATACTCCTGTGCTTGGTGGCCAAAATTGAAAGTCTTTTCAAGTGTATCCTAGAGCTAGCTTCTTAGGAAAAAGCAATAAACAGAACATAGATGGCTGATCAAAGAACCCGGGCTTTGTTAAATAGGAGATTCAGGCATGAGAGATATGACTCTTGAATACCAATTAACTCCTTCACATCAGTGTTATCTTCTGCATTGCTTTTACAGTAGTTTGCTGGTCTCTAGTTTCAGCTCAGATGGGATTGATAGCCCAGTCAATAGGAGAAGGAGCCATGTTGGCTTGCAAGAACAAAGTTAGGCCATTAAGCTTATCAGTCATCAGTAGCCAGATCTGTGCTGGCCATGCCATCTAGGCATACCATCTAGTCACCTCAGCAGCTGCTTTGGAGACTCTTGAAAGGCCAGAATGGTGTTTGTTATTTACTTTACTATTACTGTGTAATAATACGTCTGGTAGGGGTGGGTGGGGAGAGGTGCTTGCAAGATTTTCTTCCAAGTTAGAGTGACTTGGCTGGCCTTTGGAACTATATACTTGGCCTTGGGCAAATGGAGGACATTGTACACTACTTTGCCTTAGGTGGCAAAATAACTGGTCTGACCCTGAGCCAAATAGTTGTTTCTAGGATACTCTCAGGAAGAGGTTGTTCATATTTTTTATTTACCTCAGTGTATGAAAGCCAGAACTGTTGTGCTTACAGTAACACATGAAACTGTCTTGTGCCAAATCAGATCATTGGTTTATTTAGCCTGGCACTGTCTATTTTCTGGCTGTACTTCTCTACTGTTCCCAGTATAGCTGTTTTTCATCATCTGTTACTCAGTCTTTCTAACAGGAGATATTAGGGACTGCACCTGGAGCCAACTAGTGTGTTCTACCATTACTAACAACTATCATATTTGAGTGGTTAGAAGCACCCAGCCGATGTAATCTTTTCACTAGGGGTGAGGAAGTATGCCATGTGCAAACCATGGGTTGGATATAACTTTCAACCTTTTGTGTGTGTGTGTGTGTGTGTGTGTGTGTGTGTGTGTTCTTCCCAAGCCCCATGGCTCCCCTAAAGCCACCTTCTTATGTTATCCACAACTCATAACAAAAACAAATAAAACAGCTAAAATTACAGGATGTGACAATGTGGTCCCTAGCTATTTCCATATTTAAACTTTTGCCAAAAATGTGGGTGTATTACCTGCCAGGGTAGTGCAAGGGTGGGGAATTGCCCCCATTACAGTTCCCTGCTCCTGCTTTCCATATTTATTTGACCTTTTTGCTGTTGTTTTTTAAGGCAGGAATTAACCATCTTCAAATCCTATATAGTAGCACTTCCTTCCGTCTGTTCACTGCCTACCAGTTTCAGTGCAATGGTTCTTTGGATTGGACCTACACCTCAATTGAGACAGATATTTCAAAACGTGTCCAGAATGTTTGAAAAGGGGAAGAAAAACATTGGACACAAAGCATAATTGGTCCCATCGAATGAATGGAAAATTTCATCCTGGAATATTTTGTATAGCTAATATGATGCAATTAAGCCAAGTCAAAGCATTATCAGGTATATTGTTCAAAGCCATTTCTTTCTATGTGGCAACATTAAACTTGCAGGTCTATCTCTGCCAGCTGCCTGTGCAGTTTATAATCCAAAAGTCAATGAGGTGGTGAATAAGCAGGATTACTTTTAGAGGTTAATAATTGGGTAGGAGAAAAGTCTTTTGTGATGCCTTAGCACATGCTGAGTCATAGCAGTTTGAAATTTTAAGGGCAAATTGTCACCAACAAACTGGAAAGGGTATTCTAAACCTGATCTTTCTTAATTGCAAGTCTATTTGAATCTGTGATCGAAGGTTTTGGATTTTATTTTAAGGGAACATTGAGAATTACTGGCAATTTTGAATGAAATTAGCTTCTTTCTTTTAATAGCTTCATTTTGTTTTCTCAGCTTGGGTCCACTCAGTCCAGCTTCAGTTATGTTTTTAAGTGAAGAGAAAGTGTGGCATGAAAATGTACAGAAGGAGTAAACCTACCATTTTACATTCTTGATGCTCAGCAGGACTGTGTGTTTGTTCTGTAGAAAATTCAGCTTTCCATTTGAAGTAGGAGCAACTGAGAAATCTTGGGAGGGTATTACCTTTTAGGAGATCTTCTTTAGTGTCCCATCAAAGCAGCTTAAAGCTAGGCTGCTGAGCATCTTACTAGTAAGAGTATTATTTTAAGAGAGGGGTTCTTGCTGGAGCTACATCCCTGTTTTGAGAATATTCACAGTATTTGCCTTAGTATTTGGTAGAGAAAAGGGAAGAGGGGGAGGTGGTATGTTACCTACCTTTATATTTCTGGAATATGAATTCTTCTAAATGAAAACCCATAGTGGAACATACATTTCCACCTACATTAGCTGTATAAGGATTTGACCTGTTTGAGTTCTAAAAACAATAAAACATACTCCCACTTATTAAAAATTACTTATTTTTAAAAATATCATAGGATCGCATGGTAAAAAAAAGTTTAGAGAGGTATTAGCTAGCAGCTTTCTATGGTTCCAGTCAGCCATTGTCCCATTGGGGATTCTTGGAGTTGTGGTCCAATTTTTTTTTTCTTTTACAAGCTGGTCATGTGGGCCAAAACTCATTATTGGAGCATAACCTTGCATTCAGAAAATCGCAGATTCAGTCCCACTAAATCAAGCTTCAGGAGTGTTTGGCCCTCCAGATTTTGTGGGCTACAGCTCTCATAAACCTTTGGCATGGCCCATGCTGGTTGAGACTTCTGGGAATTGAAGTCCAAAACACCTGGAAGAACAAAGCCAAGTGTTAAATTTATGCTAAACAGATCAAGTAGCTGCTGATTGTAAGACCTGTGCCTGAGACCAAGAACAGCAAGCAGTGCTTGGCTGGATGGGTCATCAGTCTTGTCTAATATAATGGGCCGTTGGCATCTGCTGGGGTTTGGTCCCAGGACTGCCCCCGCCCCCATAGATACCAAAATGGATTCCTTTTCTGCTAGGATTTGATCAGGAAGAAAAGGAACATTATTCTTGCGTTCCATGCAATGAACACTACCTCTATTGCTGGCCGAAGCCATTTTACTGACCAAAGCAAATAAGAAGATGTCACCTCCTCCCATTCAATGTGCAGATGTCCACTGAACTGGCAGCTGAACCTTTCTTTGACACTGGATGTAGAACAGTGTCCTCAGTGCACCCAAAGGGTGCAGGCTGGCATGGCAGCCTAGGCTGGCCATCTGGCACATAGCTGCAATATTTTGCTGCTGCTTCTGAGCATCTGCTCCTTGAGGCAACTGTCTGGTGTTCAGACCAGCCTGCAGTGTCTCACATGTTACAAGGCAAAAACAGGTGTGTATTCATTTTTGATATGTGCCTACTTCAGCCCTTTAATATGCAAGGTAGGTATTGCATTTCCCCTCATATCGTGTATTTATTTATTTATTATCCCATCTTTCTCCCAGCAATGAGCAAGACATTGGAGAAGCTGCCATTGGTCCCAGAGCCCTGGTATATGTTCCTGCACATTGTGTGAAGCAAGAGGAAAATGGGTATCACTTCCTTAAACAATGCTGAGTAGAAATAGATGTACATTTGGTATCTGACGCAGGCTTCTTCTCCTTTATGTGAGAAAGGACATTGAGAGCCAATGCATAATAAATTTCTGCCCATGTTTTTGTGACAGCTGCTGGCTCATGGTGAGTGTGCTGGCTCAGAATAGGAAATGTAGGAATGTAGAAATCATTGTACCAATGGGCATAAATATGTTACCAATGCCTGATACATTAGAAAAAGAAAATGGCAATCCCTCACATTAGACAGCCTGAGAAACACTGAGCCATTACACTCTTATGTGGTACACTAAGAAACAGAATGTGCAAATGGTCCTGTCACTCTTGCACCAACAGGCTCTTCCTTTGTTCAGTACTAGTGGATCCAGTCATTAATATGTAATAGGATATGGAAATTAAGAAGCTCTCATTATGATGTCTTTTTTGTTGTTAGGAAATGAACTTCTTTTAATTACTCTCTTGTTTCTTTCTGCCCTTCTTAAGAATCCATGTCCCTTGTGTGATGAAGCCAAAGTGGTGCTGGAGCCATACAAGCACAAGGTAATTCCACATGGAAATGAAATCATTTGAGCACCCAAACTGCACCATAATTTAGCATTTGGTAAAGGACTTTGATTTTATTTGCACGTGTTGCTCTTTCTTCCAAACAGTGTCACACTGAGTTCCCATAAAAATAAAGACTTTTCCAACTTTGTGATTCATCTGAAACCCACACAAAAATCTGATACCATAACGTGAGCTATTTTTGCCATCCAGAAACCCCTCCCAGCTGATCATTGTCTCATCTTGCTATAAATACTCACCTTGGTAGAAGAGGATTGTTGGTGAAATAGTAAATCAAAGTTGGTCCAACTTAGCCTTTTGCTTAGGATATGGTTGCGTGCCCTCAGTGGTTAAAGGACTGCATTGGTCCACCCCATGGGATCTTGATGAGCTAGATACTCACACACACTGCCCACACACCCTAATATTTAATTTTACTTTTTAAAAATTAGCCCCAAATTTGCATATTGGAAGTTGCAGGAAGACAATTTTCCTTCCTTTTTGCACCCTCTTCCTCACTGTTTAGGAAGCTCTTTTTTCCAACAGGAAGATGTAAGCAGTCAAAGCACACCCAGCAGATGACATTTTGACTGTTAGATGTAAGCCACTTTGATTGTTTGGTAACAGAAAGCAGGGTATAAATAAAGTTTATTACTGTATTATTATTATTAGTCAACTAGAAGTTTCCACATGACTTTCTGTTACAAAAAAGTCCTCTCCTGTACCTAAAATAACCCAGGGAGGCTCAAAAAAAATGAAGAAACAGAATACCGCATTCCATGGGGCAATTAAAAAAAATAGGAGCTCTGGTGGCCCTAGAGGCCTCAAAATGGCCTTAGTAAGCTAAGTGTACGCCTTCTTTAGAAACTGCTGACTCTGTACTGTGGTCTGAAATGTATTTTGTCATCCCAATTATTTCAGTCCAATTTATTCACTAAGCATCCTCAGTTTTTAGTCTTATAGAATCATTGAGTTGGAAGAGACCACAAAGACCATCCAGTCCAACCACCTGCCATGCAAGAATACACAGCCAAACACTTTCAGCAGATAACATTTGACCGTTAGCTCTTAATTTTTGTTGTCTTGAACAGTTTATTTTACAGGAAGTAGACATCACCCTTCCAGATCATTCATCCTGGTTTGAAAAATATAAGTATGACATCCCTGTCTTTCATTTGAACGGGCAATTTCTAATGAAGCATCGAGTGGATATCAAAAAACTGGAGAATCAGTTGTTAACCCTAGAGTTGCAAGATGATGGCAACAAATGAAGAAAAATGAAGATACTTGGTTATGAAGTAGGAAGGAATACATAGATAATTTTGATGCCTTATTAACAAATAAAACTATATTAACTGCATGCATTTCTTGAAATGAAAATACATGTTTAACTCCGTTTTGTAAAAATGATCATGTCCTTCAGATTGCTGTGCACTTTGCTCCTCCTACATTTGTAGAATCATAGCATGGAAGGGACCATAAAAGCTATCCAGTCCAACCCCTGCATTGTAGAAACACTCATCCAAAGCACTCACAAAAGATGGCTATCCAACCTCTGTTTAAAAACCTCCAAAGGAGTACAACGCCCTCTTGAGCAATCTATTTCATTGTCAAATAGCTATTACAATAAATATGTTCTTCCTAATAAGTAGGTGAATTCTCATTTTTTGTAATTTTAATCCATTGATCCATAGACCAGTTTCTGGAACAGCAGAAAACCAACTCATTCAGTCTTCAAATATTGCAATCTTCAACTCAGAGTAAACCCTGCTGAACTCAGTTGGGTTTAGCACTGAGTAGACATCTTTAGGCTTTGGAAAGATAGCCACGTGACTTTTAATCAGTAAAAAAAAAAGCTGTTTCTCACTGACACATTTGTCTAATTGTTATTATACCCTTCACGGCAATAAAGAAACCAGGCACTTCTTTGCTCATAAGGATGTTTAATGTGGAAAAAAGACTTAGGAGACCTTTCACACTAAACCATTACAGGGCTATGATCTCAGCTGAACTGCCATCCACTACAAACTGTGAAATTCTGAGATTTGCAGTTCAGCGAGGCATAGATCTCTCTGGCTGAGAATTCTAAACACTCCTCCCTAAACTGAAATCCCTGGATTCCAAGATTGTTGTCCTGCCAATGGGGTCTACAATTCTTTCAAATATCTATCCCCCCCCCCATATGCCTTGTTTAAATGTTACGTGGGAGTGTGACAAGGACCCAGAAATGGCTAGGGAGGCCAGTGTTTCCCCCACCTATATTAAGTGGGGGGGGGGGACACTTGTCTTGTTTAGAAACATTTGGATAGCATCCTGTTTAGTAGTTATGAGATTGTAAATTGGAAATAGAATCTCATGACTGCAGAAGATTCATGTTTATGGCAGTTGATGGCTGAATGCATCCCCTAAACTCTATCTTCTCAGCCTGGCAGTGCCCCAACCAAAGGGATTGTATGACATCTGCAGCACTGCGAACAGGCAACTGGAGAGACTCTCAGGGTCCTGGTGCAACTGCTTCTCTCAATGTGTCCTATGACCAGAAGATCAATGCCGATGTTATCCAAACCACAGTGCTCCAATCTATAGTGCCTCAGAAACCCTTCTGATTTTTGTGGTGGTGCCAAGTTGAAAAGGTAGGCTTTTTGAAGGACTAACTACAACAGTGACAGAGCTCTGTCACTCTAGTTATGGCTGCAACTGCACTGCATAAATAATGCAGTTTGACACCACTTTAACTGCCATGACTCAGTGCTGTGGAATCATGGAATTTGTAGTTTGTTGTGACTCTAGAGCTCGCCAACAGAGAAGGCTAAATATCTCACAAAACCACAAACCCCACAAATCCATAGCATTGAAACATGACGAAGCTGGACCAAACTACATTAATTCTATAGTGCAGATGTATCCTATGTCTGAAAACATATTGCAGAATCTTGACTTGCTTGAGTTTTATAAATGTATTATAGCCCTTCTAATAAATTTTGAGACCTAGGATTAAAATCTATGTGATTATAAGTATTTATTGAAAAAGTCTAAGTGCTGTGGGGCACAAATAATACCAGACACATTAGATCAGAGGCATGTTAGTAAAACTGAATCTTTTTTTAAAACAGTTGTCTCTGAAATAAAATGAAAAATGTTTCTCTGTGGCAGCGTTCCCCTCATTTTTAAAAAAAGTACTCATTATTAAACACTGTGCAATTTCCTTGTGAGTCTGGTAACATAAGATAGTAGAACTTTTCCTTAGGCAAACGTTACATACCTTTAAGTGAAGTGCATGGGAACACACAGTTCTCTGCCACAGAAAAGGATGTTCACATCCTTTTAAATTGCCACTGGAGGCAGAATACATACTTTTTCCTATGTTGTTGAAATAGTGTTTTGGCATAAGAGTCTTTTGGATTTATTAAACAAGAGGACACCAATTAAACAACTCAAAAAGAGATTAGACACGAGAACAAAAAGGCAGGTGGTTTTTTTTTTCTTTTAAAGGCTATGAATTTCCATGGGATGGTCAGTTTCCAATACTGTAGTTGAGGACCAGATCTACTCACCAGCACCCCAGAGGGACAAATCTACATTGCACCACTTTTTCCCCCCTCCAAAATTTTTTTGGGGGAAATTCACACACAAACACACCCATGACAGGAAGTGTCCTCAAAGGGACGTTGGCCATTTCTCATTCTTCCTGGTTGCAGACAGTCACTTCCAGTTTTAAAAAGACTTCTAGAGCCATCAGAAAATCACCTTGTCAGTTGTACCTTCTGGAACAAGAGCCAGCATGGCATAGTTGTATGAGTGTCAGACTCTAGGAGACCATGGTTCGAATCCACACTCAGCCATGGAAACCCACTTGGATAAGTCATGCCTAAGAGAAGGCAGGGGCAAACCCTCTGAAGAAATCTTGCTGAGAAAATCCCATGAGAGGCTCATCCTAGGGTTGCTATAAATCCACCCCTTCTTGAAAGCTCACAACAACAAACAAAACCTGGAGATTTTATAGGTCATTTTGAGTGGATGTGGGGCCTTCAGGGGACCCGGCACCTTAAAAATTCCCAAAAAAGGTAAGCCACAACGAGATTAAAGATTTTGTTCAACAGAACCTCATAGAACAAATAGCTGACTAAAACAGGGGTGGCTTTGAAATAACTGGCATGTGGAGTGCCCTTGTTCATGGTTCAGTTGTCCTGAGTTCCATTCCTGCCACTTACTATGATGCTCCATTCCATTTTGCTTCCTTTTTAAATGTTCAGCTCTCCATGACCAGTCAGCAAATCTACAAACCTTAGTGTTCTTCCAAGCCTGCTGATCGTCCATGATATCATTTATGCTGCATAAGTAGGGTTGCCATAAGTCAGGACCTCCAAACCAGGACAAATGTAGGACAAGATTTTCAAATGTAGGGCACGGTTTTTAAAATGGAGGACACGCGAAAAAATTGGATGATTTTTAAAAATGTTAATATAAATGCATCTTTCTTAGGCATGATCAAAATGGAGGACATTTTGGCATTATTCCTAGACAGATGGCAGAAATGTACTTCCCTTTCTGGCCAAACCACCCCCCTCCATTCCAAAACACACACAACAGCACATTTGGGCATTTCACATGGCTTTACTTAACAGAGCCTCTTGCATATTTCAGAGGCTTATTCCATAACCAAACCCCTTGGGTTTAACACTTAGCATGGTTTAACATGGCTATGCATATTGAACATGTGAAGGTGGTTTAACAAGAAGTGGATTTGACGTTTCAGGTTTCTTGCACCAACTGTACTTCTCAGAAGTGTGTACTTGGTCAAGGGAAAGCACAAAAAATACACCAAAAACACACCTTAGAAGATGACACTGTCTCGCCTTCAGAAACAGTGCGTGCATGCCTCAGAAGCTGATTGATATCAATATCACCATCCTCATCATCATCATCACTATCACTGTCCAAGCAAGGCAGGCTTGTTAGCATTCAAAGCACTCAAATGCATTTTGGAAAGTCACACCATCTCGACTTCAGAAATAATAA
>NC_056523.1:260363708-260368189 GCF_019175285.1 Sceloporus undulatus
TAATAATAATAATAATAATAATAATAATAATAATAATAATAATAATAATAATATAAAATTTATTTCTATACCACTTTTCTACAGTGATCAAAGAGGTGTACATAGTAAAGAGTGCGCACATGTCTCAGAAGCTGACTGATACCAATATCACCATCAATATCAATATCACTACCATAGAATCATAGAGTTGGAAGAGACCTCATGGGCCATCCAGTCCAACCCCCTGCCATGCAGGAAATCCAAATCAAAGCATCCCCAGCAGATGGCCATCCAGCCTCTGCTTAAAGACCTCCAAGGAAGGAGACTCCACTACACTCCGAGGGAGTGTGTTCCACTGTCAAACAGTCCTTACTGTCAGGAAGTTCTTCCTAATGTTGAGGTGGAATCTCTTTTCCTGTAGCTTGCATCCATTGTTCCGGGTCCTGTTCTCTGGAGCAAGCTTGCTCCCTCCTCAAATGACTCCTTTCAAGTATTTACCGGGCTATCATCATATCACCTCTTAACCTTCTCTTCTCCAGCTAAACATCCCCAGCTCCCTGATCGTTCCTCTAGGGCAAGATTTCCAGACCTTTCACTGTTTAATTGCCCTCCTCTGGACACGCTCCAGTTTCTCAATGTCCTTTTTGAACTGTGGTGCCCAGAAGTGGACACAATATTCCAGGTGGGGCCTGACCAAAGCAGCATTCCCAGTTCTGGGAATGTAGGGCTGGGGGAATAGGAGACTTCAAGGAGAAAAGAGGCTCTCACAACAAAGACGTGGCGTAGAAACAGGACATGGTGGGAAATAATAACACTGCCCAGGAAGAGGACAAGGCTGAGCAAGCCAGGGGGCAGTTTGGGTCTGTCTGGAGCTTGTTTGGGGGGAAGAGGGCAGAGGGGCTTTAGGGGACCCTTCTACCTCCGAATCGGAGATGCTTGCAGGACATCTCTGTCTGGACCTCTTGTGGCTTGGCCAACAGTAGCCAAACACCAATGCTAAGATAGCTCAAGACCCCTTCATGGAGCATGCCCCTCACCTCCCCAGCCCTCTTTGCAGGAACATGAGGGAGAAGACCCCCAAGGCCAGTCTGGAAGGCCTCTCCTATTTATGGTTACCAAGAGTCTGGTTTTCATTTTCCCTCTTTCTATCTCTCAGTGAGCAATGAAGGAAATCTCAGAGACAGGGAGGCCAGAGACCATTGCCTTGGACTCACCTGGCCACCTGCTTGCCATCTGGTGGCTTATACGGTGGGCCAGGTGGCAAGACATAGGCTGCATCTGCACAGCAGAAGTAATCCAGTTTGGCAACACTATAACTGCCATGGCATTTCCAAGGTTCCTCTCCAGTGTGGACTCTCTGATGACCCAAAAGGATTGAATTGTGACCAAAGCATTTTCCATAATGCTGATATCACTTTGTCAGCTTTGGCCCAGCTTAGCAGTTTATTCAAGTCATTTTGAATTTTGTTCCTGTCACAATAGTGACTACAGGATTGCCTGTCACAATAGTGACTTTCACTCTGGCTCTTTGGGACTTCAGACTAATGCTCCTTACCTGAAGGATTGAGATGGGACCATTTGGAGCTCATACTGATGTTTCTTGCCTGAAGGATTGAGATTGGCCCATTCTGACTTCATACTGATGCTCCTTGCCTAAAGAACTAAGACTGGTGCATTGTGACTTCAGGCTGATGCTCCTTGCCTGAAGGATTGAGACTCGCCCATTGTGACTCCAGACTGATGCTCCTTTCTTGAAGGATTGAGATGGAACTATTGTGACTTCAGGCTGATGCTCCTTGCCTGAAGGACTGAAACTGGCGCACTGTGACTTCAGACTGATGCTCCTTTCTTGAAGGATTGAGAATGGCACATTGTGACTTCAGGCTGATGCTCCTTGCCTGAAGGATTGAGACTGGCCCCTTGTGACTTCAGCTTGATGTTCCTTGCCTAAAGGATTGAAATTTCACCATTGTGAATTTAGATTGGTGCTCCTTATCTGAGGGATTGAGACTGGCCATTTGAGACCTCAGGTTGATGCTCCATGCATGAAGGATTGAGACGGGACCATTGTGACTTGTGACTCAATCCTTGCCTGAAGGATTGAGACTGACCCATTGTGACCCATTGTGACTTCAGCCTGAGCTGGCAATCTGCCAGTCTCAATCCTTCAGACAAAGAGCATCAACCTGAAGTCACAATGGACCAGTCTCAATCCTTCAAGCAAGAAGCATCAGCATGAGGTCACATTCTGAATTCAGGCTGATGTTCCTTGCCTGAAGGATTGAGAAGGGACTATTGTGACTTCAGACTGATGTTCCTTCTTTGAAGCATTGAGACTGGCCCATTGTGATCTCAGGCTGATGCTCTTTGCCTGAAGGACTGAGACTGGCCCATTGTGACTTCAGGCTGATGCTCTTTGCTTGAAGGATTTAGACGAGACTATTGTGATTTAAGGCTTGTGCTACTGACCTGAAGGATTGAGACTGGCCCATTGCGACTGCATGCTGATGTGCCTTGCTTGAAGGATTGAGACTGGCCCATTGCTACCACAGGCTGATGCTCCTTGCCTGAAGAATTAGATGGGACTGTTGTGTATTCAGGCTGATGCTCCTTGCCTGAAGGATTGAGACAGGACCATTGTGACTTCAAGCTGGTGCTCCTTACCTGAAAGATTGTGACTGGCCCATTGCAACCTCAGGTTGATGCTCCTTGCCTGAAGGATTGAGACGGGACTCTTGTGACCTCATGCTGATGCTGCTTGCCTGAAGGATTGAGACTGTGCATTCAGGGTGATGCTCCTTGCCTGAAGGCTTGAGATGGGACTATTTTGACTTCAGGTTGGTCTTCCTTACCTGAAGTATTGAGATAGGTCCATTACGATCTCAGACTGATGCTGCTTGCCTGAAGGATTGAGACTGACCATTGTGATCTCAGGCTTATGCTCCTCACCTGAAGGACTTAGACGGGACTATTGTGACTTAATGCTTGTGCTACTTACCTGAAGGATTGAGACTGGCCATTGCAAACTCAGGGTGATGCTCCTTACCTGAAGGATTGAGACTGTCCTATTGCCAACAGTCTCAAGAATCTGATCAGGAGGGCTTTAAACTGGGTTATGTGGGCAAAGGAGACAGTATTCTGAAAGGCAAAAGCACTGGAGAAAACAGTCAAACTGTCATAGAGAGAAAAAGGCAAACAGTGCAAAGACCCAACAGTGGGAGGCAAACAATTTTGCACAGGGAGCATGTAAAGGGGACCCTGCAATGTCTCTACACTAATGCACAGAGCATGGGGAATAAGCAAGATGAACTAGAACTCCTAGTACAACAAAGCAAATATGATAAAATAGGCATTACAGAAATCTAGTGGGATGAGTCTCATGACAGGAATGTAGAAATAAAGGGGTATAACCTTTTTAAGAGAAACAGACCAAACAGGAAAGGAGGAGGAATAGTATTATAGGTCAGGGATATTTACACCAGTGAAGAGATCCAGGACATAAATCCTGGAAGCCAGGTGGAGAGCATGTGGATAAAATTAAAGGGGAGGGAAACAACAAGGATGTTATGGTGGGAGTCTACTACAGAGCCCCAAGTCAGATGGAGGAATTGATGTTGCCTTTCTAGGATAGATGACCACACACTCAGAAAGCAGAGATGTAGTAGTGACGGGTGACTTCAATTATCTTGATATTTGCTGGAAGTCAAACTCAGCCAAATCCTCAAGGTCTAGCAAATTTCTCACTTGCCTCAAAAACAATTTCATTGTCCGAAAGGTGGAAGAGGCAACAAGGTGATCAGCTATTTTGGATCTGATTTTAACCAACAGGGATGACTTGGTTAATGGGGTGCAAGTGGTGGGATGCTTAGATGGGAGTGCTCATGTACTCCTAGAGTTTGTTATTCAGTGGAAAGGAGAAGCCAGGCATAGACTTTAGGAGAGCGGATTTCAGTAAACTTAGAGACATACTGGCGGTGATCCCATGGTCAGGAATACTAAAAGAGAAGGGAATCCAGGATGGATGTGAGTTTCTCAAAAGGGAGATCCTGAAGGCACAAATTAAAACAGTTCCAGTGAGGAAGAAAAATGGGAGGTGTCTGAAGAAACCAGGATGGATGACTAAGGAACTTTCAACTGACCTACATTTTAAACGGAACATGTACAAGAAATGGAAAAATGGGGAAATCTCCAAAGAGGAATTCAAACAAATAGCAGGCATGTGTAGGGGTAAAGTCAGAAAAGCTAAAGGGGAGAATGAACTCAGGCTTGCTAGAAAGGTAAAGGACAAAAGGGCTTTTGGGGATATGTCCGCAGCAGAACGAAGAAGAAGGAAATGGCAGGGCCAATGTGTGGAGAAGATCGCAAAATGCTAACAGATGACAGAGAAAAGGGAGAATTACTCAACACTTTCTTTTCCTCAGTCTTCCCAGAAAAGGCAAAGGGTGCTCAACCTGAGGATAATGGAGCAGAGGACAGATTAGGGGAATTTCAGCACAGAATAA
>NC_056523.1:260368214-260371715 GCF_019175285.1 Sceloporus undulatus
CACAGAATACTAAAGAGATAGTAGGGAATACCTGTTTAATCTAAATGATTTAAGTCTCCAGGACCAGATGAACTACATCCAAGGGTACTAAGGAACTGGCAAATGTATATCGGAGCCATTGGCATAATCTTTGAAAACTCCTGGAAAACAGGAGAAACCCCAGCAGACTGGAGGAGGGCAAACGTCCCCATCTTCACAAAGGGAAAAAAGATGATCCCAACAATTATCGTCCAGTTAGTCTGACATCAATACCAGGAAAGATTCTAGAGCAGATAATTAACAGGAGTCTGTGAACATTAGAAGGGAATGCCTTAATCACATGGTTTTCAAAGAAACAAGTCATGCCAGACAAATTTTATCTCTTTTTTTGATAAGTGATGGGTTCTTACCACTGTATTTCCAATTGTTTTAAATCATGCTTTTAACACTTCTGATCTTGCTTTGCATTCTTTTAAGCACCATTACTGTGAGCCAACTTGGTAGATGAAGGGATGCTGTGGGATATAGTATATCTTGATTTCAGTAGCCTTTGACAGGATTCCCCTGACATTCTTGCAAACACGCTTCTAAAATGTGGACTAGACAGGTAACTGTTACATGATTGTAATTGGTTGACTGGCTGAACCCAAAGGGTGCTCAGCAATGGCTCCCTTTTCATCCTGGAGAGAAGTGAACAGTGGGGTCCCATAGGGTTCTGTCCTGGGCCTGGTGCTATTCAACAATCAAATTTCACTCTTATCAATGAATTGGAGACAGATTGGGGGCATACTCATCAAATTTGCAGATGACACCAAATTAGGAGAGACAGCTTAATACTCCAGGGACAGGATCAAAATTCAAAATGACTTGAATAGACTGAAGCTGGGCCAAGCTAACAAAATGAACTTCAAACAGGGAGAAATGTAAGGTACTGCACTTAGGGCGGAAAAATGAAATGCACAGATCTAGGATGGGGGAGCACCTGGCTGAATGAAACTACATGTGAAGGGATCTGTGAGTCAAGTGGACCACAAGTTGAACATGAGTCAACAGTTTGATGTGGCAGCTAACAAGGCCAATGCAATTTTAGGCTGCATCAATAAAAGGTCCTACATTTTTCCCGGTTTGGAGGTCCGGCACTATGGTAACCCTACTTGAAATGCTGTGTTTTTGGTAAAATGCTTTTTGGAAATGGTGGGAGGGGGGCACTAATGTCCTCAGTCTCTGCTTCCACATGCCTCTTGGGATCAGATATGAATAAGAACGCAAACTTTTAAGAGAAATAGCCAGCAAGTCCTCTTTGCATTTGATCCCTTATTTACTTTGCATTTGATCTCTGTGTGACCTTCTTTACTACATTGCTTTTGTATTATTGTGTGTTTGCAGTGGGGGGGAGGGGGGTCTCTGCTTTCCTGGTTTTGGAAGAGTTGTCCCTCAAAACAAAGCCTTCTCTCCATGATCAGTCAGAGAAGGTCTTTGGGGTTACTGGGAGGGACTGGGGAGCACTGAGGTCTAGAGGCTGCTTATCCCATATCCGGGGGAGAAAACAGTGTCTTAGATACAAGAGCTTCACACTTCAAGGGACCCAAGAACAGGGGAACCCTCTATTCTCTCTTTCCACACCTTGACTAGAAAGGGAATGCTTTTGTATATTGTGTGCATTTGTGTATGGGGAGCTTCTATCTTTTTCTGACATTCTAGCAGCTCCTATGAAGAATCCAACCGTTTTCAGAAACTGCAGCTGCATGATCAGGTAAGCCCTCTTTTCTGGTTTTCAATAGCAATAAATACCAACAACAGTGTTTTAGGGAGAGATCCCTCAAGAGAAAGCTCCATGATGTATTTTAAAGGCAGTAAGGATGCTAGGAAGGAGGTCTCTGCAATGCCTCACAATGGTTTTCAGGTTGCAAAAAGTGAATATGTTGGAACAGTTGAGGTTTTACAGAGCAAATGTTCTCATTCTGTCAGGTTTTCCTGAGAAAACACACAAAAACCACTGAGATTTTCCCCCAGTGTGTAAATGTGGTTTGTGTGTATTTCTGTGAAGCCAGTATATCCACCAATTTGGGCTAAATTCAATGGCTCATCCTTCTCAGAATGAATCAATGGGATCTGGATCAGTGCTTTGGTTTCTGCTATATTTAGTATTATCTACTACAGTTAGGATTAACAAGTAGTTTAAGGCTTTAATTACAGAAGGTTATAGTATTTGAGGAGGCTTAGATCGCCTTAAACCTCTGGCAGAAGAGCATTCTGTTAGTTTCTGGTCCAAGTGTATCAGAAAGAAAGCTGCATCTCTTGGCCTCTCCTCATCTCTTCTTTCACATCTGGGCTCAAATCCTGCTCCTAGGTCTGTCATATTAATGCTAATGGAGATAGCTTTCCGTGAACTGCTCTTGCGTTCTTATGTCTTGTGTTCCCTCACTATTTATTTTATTTATTTCATTTATATACCACCTTTCTCCCCGGAGGGACAGAAGGTGGCTCACAGTTAAAACATTTAAAATTGTTATAAAATTAAATCAATTACAAAGGCTATATAAATAATCACATAAAATATGCAGAACTTAAAAACAGACTAAAAACCCACCTGCCCCACCATAGATAAGGGCGCAGCTGGCGCACAAGTTTAAGCTGTGCAAATGAACTCCTGACCACTGCTAAGACCTGGGTATCCAGGCTCAGAGAGGAGTCCAGGCAGATCTGACGTCTCAAGGAACAGGCGCAGCTGGCACACGTTAAAGCTGTGCAAATGCACTCCTTGCCACTGCTGAAACCTGCGCATCCCGGCTCAGAGTGAAGTCCAGGAGCACATCCAAGCTGGGAGCCTGAGAATTCAGGGGTAGTGTGACCCCATTCAGCTCAGCCAAAGCCCCAGTTCCCTGATCTGCCTTATGACTGACCAGGAGCCACTCTATCTTGGGTGGATTAAGCTTCAATTTGTTTGCCCTCATCCAGTCCATTACCTCTTTCAAAAGTACGCATGCGCAGAAACATAGAGAAGAATGGGTCAGGCTTGGGAGAGACCTGGCTGTGCAGTAATATCTGTTCACAGCTAGGAACAAAACTGATAAGATGTCATGTTCCCATGTAGCGCTGTGTGATAGCAATCGTTCTCATAGTACGTTAACATAGCGACCAGAAAACTCAATGTGGTAACATTAGCCCTCACCTCGTTTCATGACCTCTTCGCTTTAGGAACCTGAACTGAATGGGGGGAAAGTGAGTGCGGTAAGCATCTATTGCACGGTAGTCTCTATAATCAGATTTCATTTAGGGGGATTTGATCATATGTATACTTTGATTGAATGCTTAAATTTTGGGTATGTGGAACATAATAAATTACGGCTACCTATTTATATTTCAGACAAAAAGGAAGAACCAGTTTCAAGTGAAATGCTCTTGCAAACGCCAACATAGTACCTGGAGAAACTGCTGTGACCATTAGGCTTTTGCCAACGGCCAGCAACTTTCTGCTTCCATGCAAGTAAATGGAACAACTTCTCCCTCTCCATTTTCTCT
>NC_056523.1:260371740-260389069 GCF_019175285.1 Sceloporus undulatus
AATTCCCCAGTATAACAACCGAAACATGGAGAACGAAAACCGGATCTTCAATCTTTAACAAGCTCAGTGTTTTGTGAACCAATTAATTTGCACCTAGTTAATTAATTCCCAATAGAGCTACCCACCGCCACTAGTAGTAAACAACCAAGATGTGAGCTTAGGAATCACCTGGTTTGAAGTCATCGACCACAGACATCTGATTTCTAGTTCCGGTTGCCTGTCACAATGGGTGTATCTTTTTTAACATTTACAGTTCATTGTTGTTCCCTGCCAGCACTATGTTTGCAATTCCCGGTTCACCAGCCAGTGTTCACAATTCTTTGTGGTTTCAGAAAGGATGTGGGTGTTAAAGACTCTAAGTTTTAACCTCAGCATGTCATTCTCTGGCTTCAAGATCATATTAACCTCTCATGAGTTTGCTTTATGTACGTAAAACTGGAGAAACACAAAGTTCTCAGCAATTTTTGCAAAGCTTCATAAGGAGTCGTGAGGATGAAAGCCTCTTTCTGAACCTGGAGGCAATTATTCATAAAATGTTACCTGTCCAAAATATAAATATTTGGGGACAAGCATCTGGCAAACAGGCTCCAGGAGGAGGGTTAAGGGTTCTGCACTCTTCACACAACACCAGCCCTTTGCTTCTTAAAATGAACCCCCCACCCAGGGGTGTATTTATGGTGGCAAAGTGCTGGTGGCAAAATGAGGACATTGCCCTCATTCTGTCCCCCCAAATGAAAAATTTCCTTCAGTCTTCTATTTTCTCTGATAGCACAGTAACTTGAAATTTCAATTGAGCTTTTAGAAATACACTTTAGGCCAAGTTTCAAAGGGAATGAGAACACAGCAAATATAAAACAACAATTTTCAATAGCGCATTCTGTGCGATGCTAGAAATTTGAAGTCTGGAGGAAAAACTCGAGCGGGGCAGAAATCTTATTGGAGGGAAAATCCCAATTTCATCCACTTTCTCCACATATAGGAATAGATCTTAATTTAAAGAACATATTATACTTGCCATCCTCTGTGATGTTTTAGCCCAAATAGGGACACGAAAGTGCTACTTTCTGCAGAATTCCACAACACCATGATGCTTGTGCTAAATAAGCAATCGTACTTGTGTTGGACAAGAAGGTAACACAGAAGAGACTTACTATGGCAATATGAACTGGGAAAAGGTGAATACAGGAGGGCGAGAAGGAGTTTGATATCATTAGGTACCCTTGGAATTTAATTAGAATAAATGGTTTTCCCCACTCTCACATTAATTGCTTTAACATTCTAACAGAAGCTCTTGCCATCATCGATTATGTTCTGGGGACATATTTCAACACTTTAAAAACTGGTCTTTCATCTCGTGGATACCAGGCTGTTACAATACAACTGAAACAATAAAAACAAAAGAGCAAAACACACATATCTTGATTTCAAAGAAGAAAGATACAATAGAACAATCAGAATTAGTCAATAAAATGAATGGGCAAGTGAATAGACATTGAGCGGTATGATGAAAGAGTTACAATGTTGGTACCTGATGGTTATAATCCTGCAAACTCGTTACTGCAAGTACAATGCAAAACCGAATTGTCTCCATCACCATATGTGTGTCAGAAGAGCCTGAATCACAGACATTTTGTCTCTTGCCTTTTCTCCCTTATGAATATCCTAAACAAAATAATTTGCCTTGGACAAACTGCCACCCATCAGTAACACTGAAAAGGGAAGAAAAATATTCAGTAACACAGTCCTGATTTTAGCTGCTGGTGTTATTGTTATCAGTTATGAAACAGGTTGCATTTCCTTCCTTTTCAGCCTGTTGCAGCATACACAAAAAATAGAGGTTAATGCCATAAGGCTGCAGAAACTTTTGATTTTTTTTTTTTTCAATTAAAAGGAGGACGCTACAGCCAGGGGGAAGTTGACCAAGCCATTGCCCTTTCACTGTCGGTTTTTCTAAAGAAAACGAAAAGGTTACAAAATACCAATATTTTCTTTTTGCTGCTGCTATTGCTGTCGACATGAGTGAGAACTTACAACCCTTAGATATACACTGTAGATTTTAGTTAATATCACTAACCATTTGGGTGTTGACTGCAGGCCTGCAGAGACACCCAGCATACCTTTTTGTGTTGCCTAGAAGTCTCTAGCTGATAGAAACCAGCTCTTGGAATGTACATTAGGGCTGCAGTTGGGGTAAAGACTGCAACCCACCACACACACACCACACCATTTTTAAAAACACAACAACAACACAGAACTTGGTCCACTTTCCACCTGACATGCTGTGTATATGACTGTTTTGTTTATAGGAACATTCAATTATTTAAACCAAAACTGCATTTAGACAGAAGATCACGGCAGAGCTACAGAATGGGACAAAAATGAAGGGATATTCCTCCACAAGAATTCTGCCTCCCCCAATGAAATTTTCTTTTCATTCCCCAACGCCTAACATTGCAGAGTTACTTCAGTTGACGTTTAGAAAATATATTTTAAATCATCCACAAAAAGGGCAGACAAAGTTACAAGGGGTAGTGAATACAGCAAATTAAAATTAAAGCTTGAAACAATTTCCACTGCCTCATTCTCTGCATCGCTAGAAATGTGGACACTGGAGGAAAATTTCCATGGGGGACATATTCTTATTTATAGGGTAAGGCCTCTCATGGCCCCCTAAAAAGAAGTCACCTAAAACTCGCATTTGAAACATAAATGCCTCCCCCATGGAGAATGAAATCCTTGTCCTTTTCAGCTTAATCATAAATTAATGGGAAACAAAGATTAGACTTGCTGTATTTAAGGTAAATGCATTAATGCTGTATTAATACAGCATTAATATAGGTGTCAAAGGCCCTGTACAGGACCAGCCTGGGGCAGAGTCAGGGTGCATGCCCTGACTCCGTCCCCAGGGCACCATGATGCCAACATACCACTCCACATGGTGTTGCTTGCATCATGTGCTCCTCCGGTGCTTCAACCATACAATGCAGCACCAAATGAGCACCGTATAGCTGTGGCGCCACAGCTGTGGCACCCTTTCAAAGAGTGCCCTTTCTAGGAGTGCAGCTTTTTGCAGCTCTTTTTTGTGCCCTTGAAAGGCTGGAATGGGGCCACAGTATGTTGTTGCCATGGCCCCAATCCGGCTGAGGAAGGGGGCGGTCTGTGGAGCCCAAAGATAGTGTTGAATCAGTAATAAGATCCAACTCGGTACCATCATGATTACCAACAGAGAATCCAAATGACGCTGCTGAAAGGTTTCTAAAGCCCTCTCAGCTCAAAGTGGTCAAAAAAGGAGTGATAGGTGGACTTACCTTTTTGCTTTCTTTTGTTTTTTTCTTTTTAAAACTCCAGCAGTTCTTAATGCTTGGTTTTCATTCCCACTGGTTTGAAGGAGTAAGATACTGACACAAGTTCCAGACTGTTGCAATAACGGCATCAATCCTAGCTCTTCTTGAGGGGAATTAGGGACTACAGATCCGGAATCCATGGCTGACTCCATCCCAGAGTTTGGTAATTATACTTTTTTGGTACCCAATTCCCAGAGTTCCTCACTAGCTGCCCACAGTGGAAACCTATCAGCAATAAATCTAAGCCCATAGTATTTCTGCAGACGTGCTAAAGAATGATGGGGCAGACGTACCTCCACTTACTGGTGGAGCTCATTTCTACTTGTGGAGGATATTTTCATCAAAGTTTCAAAAAATTACTTTTCCGGAGTTTGGAAAAATTACTATTTTGGTATGTTGGTTGTAGGACTCTCGAAGCTGTAGTAGGTTGTCCAAATGTGGCTTTCATTCTATTCTGATCTCCTCAGCCAAGATTTAAGATGTTCTGCAAGCTCCAGCCATATCCAATACACACTTACCTAACTTATTTTAAGTAATTAATTACACATGAGTACATCCAAACAGAGAGGTTTCCCCCAAGTGATTAAACTGATTTTTAATGATAGGCCAAGATTCTCTGTAAATGCTCAAATGCAGAGTTACACATTGATTGTATACTTAATTCTTATATTAATGGCAGTGTTATGCAACCAAATGTGCAATCCAGTAACCAATGCAATGTACAACCGTGCAAACCCACATACAACTCTGTTTTCTGTGAACTTGAATTGAAATGAATTGAGTACTTCCACCTGGACAAAAACCACTTCTGTAGAGAATTTAGGTGTGCATCAGACACACATAGGATTTTGGTCATGATTGACAAATGTCACAAAACTGTGATAACTCACTGAATAACATGTGTTTATCATTTATAAAGGTCACCTGTGAGATGCTACTGGAACCAAATTATTATTCCTTATCAGCACACATGTATTCATCATGAAAAGTTTAAACATAGCCATAATGCCCCAATTTTATCGCAATTAAGAAAGACAAGGGCTGCATTTGCACTGCAGAAATAAAGCCACTTTGACACCACTTTAACTGTCATAGCTCCATCCTATGGAATCCTGGGTCTGTAGTTGTTGGGGCACCAAGTTCTCTGACGGAAGGTTAATATCTCACCAAAACTACAAATCCCAGAATTCCATACCGAGAGCTGTGGCAACGGCATTGAATCAACAGTGCAGATGCAGCTTAGGAATGTTCACCATTTGCAAATTTTAGCACCACTTCCAAATTGTATTAGCCTCTTTGAATTTACTTTATCTGTAGATTGTTGGTAACTGAACTATGCAGCACATCCCATTGTAGCCCATCTGTGCTTTCATACTCTTTTTAAAGGTATATCTAAGGATCTTACAAACTGTTAAAAAGTCTAACTGCAGCATAGCACAATGTTTTTACAGTGTACCATATCTCATCAACCTTGTCCAAAGGTGTAATTCTTAAAAATCATTACAGAGTGGGGTGTTTGATCTTTTTACATTTATAAGCTGACTGAATTATGTATTATTTATCTTTTATTTATAGAAATACACAAATACAGTCAAAGCTTTGTGAATTCCCCCTCCTGCCTGCTATCTCCATGAGAAAATCTCTCACCCAAACAGTAAATCTTCTGTTCCATTATCTGTGCCTAAGATCTCATAGTTTTAACATTTTCAGTCTGTCTGACCCATCGACTTTAGTAGCTCTGAAAGACATTTTAAAAATGGTACTGTGAAGTTCCTTACTTTATTTTATAAGTTTACATTTTTCATAGGAGAAATGAAATCCTTGTCCTTTTCAGCTTAATCATAAATTAATGGGAACAAAAGATTAGACTTGCTTGTATTAAGGTAAATGCATTCATAGTTAATCTTATATTGCGCATCTAGCAAAGTTAATAGCATACATCTGCCAGTGTACAGCACTTGCTTGAAGTGTACACATGTAATATAGACATTCAGGATTTAGAGTGTTCATAAATATTTTCGGTAATGGGTAGGGGCAGAGAGAATGGGACACTAGCACAGTTTCTTCACACCAAATACACTATTTCTGCAAAGGTAGGATAAGGCAACCTATAGCTGTTGAGATGTTGTTGAACTACGTTCCCAATATGCCGTTTATTGTCCCTGTGGATATGGCTGATACGTTGGAGTACAACACTGTGCAAGGCCACATGTTCTCTGTCCTAGTTTTAGTTTGGTTGATGCATTCATGTTCCCATTTGCTCTTCACCACTTTAAATTGTTTTAAGATTTCTGTATACTATATTATCTGAAAAATCTTGAGGTCTCTGTGTGTATAATGTCCCTGTCTAAATAGGAGCACAAACAAATGGAAATTGAGGAAAAGGCCAGCTGGCACAATCCTGATTCCCCATGAATGTCTGCATAGGGCTTGTCTTATAAGTCATTCTGCATAAACACGCAATTAATCCTCTTCTTTCCGTAACTTCTATGTCTAATGACTCCACTGGCATGGTTTCAAATGCCAAGAGACCAAGGAAAAAAATTTGACACTTTGGGAATGAACCCCAAATGAGTGCAGTGACCAGAAACAAAGGTAGTCAGACCTTCTGAACTTTGAATAGATTGTGAAGGAAAGAACTTTGTTAGCCATTCCTTCACTGCCCTTTGTAGCAAGAGTACTGGCATGGGTTGTAATTCTTAGGTGGCACAGGGCACCATTTCAAAAACGTGGGTTAACCTGTTGCACTGGGGTGCTCTTTCTGCTCATTCTTGTGAGCAGCCCTGGATGTTTGCAACAATGTTCTAATCTTATGGCACCTTTAAATTCTTGTTGTGATCTTCCACACATGATTGTATGCGTTGATGTATAGGTTCCCTCCCACTACCCCTGTGTAGGGAATACAGTGGTCAAATCCTATACTGGGTTCCATGGGATAAATCTGGACATGCAGTGTCACACACTGACAGTGCTATGCACCCTTGCATTAAGTTGTGTAACTGCACACCAACAGAAATGTGCAACTGAATGCGAACACACCCACACCTGCATTCACAATAACACCACAAGCACCATTCTACTCCCACAAACTTGAATTGAAATACAGCTTTCTCCATTGGCCTAAAAACAAAAAAAAAACAAAAACACCTCGTTGCTTTCATTAGGGAACTTACACAAGTGTAAGACGCCAACAGAAGTGTGTAATATATTCTAAGCAGCTAATGAAGGATTCCTTTTTCTAGGCTGTCCTGTTCCTTATTCTTATCTTGTAATAGCCTTTTGCAGTTTCTTTCATGGAACCCATCACATTCTTGCCATTCCAAGCAACTTAAATGCATATGGACAGAGCATCTAGCTGAAAATAAGAGCTTTGTTTGGCATTGCTTAATATTTACTTCAATATATTTATTGTAGAGAAGAGCTTTGGTTTGGCATCAAATCATCTCCCATTGACATAAATTTACTTTAGAATTTCATGGCTGTTTACATAGCATTATTTTATAACCTTCTATTGAAACTGCTTTTTTGTTGCCACTTGCCTTTGGGCTGGTTGATTTCCTTGTGTAAGTTCCTCATGAAGGTACTGTTCTGCTAGTCCCAAGTACTGTTATTTTGTGAAGCAAAGGACATTGAATGAGAGTTGGCATAGTGCAATGACAAGAGACTGTTCTAAAAATCATGAAGTACAAATGGGGTGAGAAATTAATTTGATTTCTTTTTATTTCTTTTTAAAAAAAACACCTTCCAAAATTCACGACTCTTTGTGAATAAACAGAATAACTATTTATTTTAACCTAAGAAAAAGTGAAATGGATAGATTGACCCATTCACATAGAGGGCATTGACAGCTCCTAAAGTTTAGGGTTCAATCCCTTTTAGTCAACCATGTTTGAAATTTTGGGTTGGGATTTCCCTCTTCACCTTTAACAACTACATTTTACAACATGACCCCATATTGAAGATGGTGCGTGTGTGTGTATGCGCGTGTTTTTTTTTTTTGGGGGGGGGGTTATTTGGATCATTTTGTGAAAGATTGTACAAAATTCTCATGATTTTGCCAGAGCAGAATAAGAAATTCCTATGCTTTGTTTTTGATTTTTTATAAAAGCTTTTAAAATTCCCTCATAAATTTGATAGAGGATTGTTTTATATTGAATGAGAGAAAGGGAAAAAATGACGAGATTTGTTCACCTGTTCATGAAGTGAGTTGCTGGTTTAAAGTTGCTGGTCCATGACTTTGCCATGAACTAGTTATGGCCTTAATCCTAAACATATTTTCTACATAATCAATAGGTGATGGGACCTATTTATGAATATGTGTAGTGTTGCATTGTAAGTTGCTATATATACTCCATAGTCAAGCCTTGTGTACTGGGAGGAAGGCGGATATAAATAAAATGTTGTTGTTATTGTTATTATTTTCTGTCTTCCTGTGGCCAGCCTCATTTTGCACGTCACTCTTCTGTTGTTCATCTATAGTTGGCTATAGTAACAATTTTGCAAGGAAAGTGATCCCAAAGAAAAGTAGGAGGGGGGCCTCTCAATACCTGAGAGAACTCTCAGATGGTAGAGATGTATTTCTTCCAGGTAGGGATGCCATATTCCAGTCCTCATATCAGGGCATGCAATTTGCATATTATGCTAAATATTATATACATATTATACTGATTATGCTAATTCAACATGTTAATCATTGCACTTCTCTACATTATGTTTCAACCTCCGTGTTTATTTTGCACTTTTGGTTGTCTGAATAAAAATATCACTGTTTGTGGGACTTTGGATGTATTGTACTTGTTATGTGGTCAACACGGCTACCCCTAAATATAGTACCAAACTTCAGTCCTCAGTGTTCTGACACTATTTACTTGAGATGATATGAATTATGCAAAAGAAGCAATCAGTAGAGGCTAGATCAAAACATCTGTAATATGCATCAATTGACACCTTCTTACCAAATACAGACATGCATCAGGCTGGAGGCACATGCCAGAGGTAAATATCAGATGTGTGAGATCAGATTTAGTCCTGATATCCAGGCATGTGAAGTTTCCAACAATGCAAATATGCTGAGTACAATGCACAGTAATGTCAGAGTAGTTTTAAAAATCATTTCATTTGAATTTAAATAGAACCTTTCAAAATACAAATGAGCCCTAATATTCCTTTACTTTATATCGGACATTTAGGAGATAAAGAATTGTACAAAATATTTTTTTCTTCCTCGAATATGAAAGAATTTTGTCAATTCTGTGAAAATAAACTGTGCTGAAATTCTCCATTTTGCACTGGCCAGATCCAATAGGTGCAGCCACTGACAACATTTAGAGGACTTTGTTTATACCAGCAGTAGCTGGTAGATTTGTTGCCACAGAGGTGGGTGAGGAATCCACAATTGCTTTTACCAACATTTTCCCCACAGCTGCTCCAAGCGTGTATAGGAGCTCAGCTGGTGCTCGCAAGAGAACTCCTGCAATTCAGAAGCGAGTTGCCAGATTTCAGAGTCTGGCCCTAAATCTCCAGTTTCATGAAGAGCACAAATTTTCCAACTTTGGTGGACACGTTTCAATTCTTCTAGTTTTCTTTAAAGATCTCATGTTCTTTCTATTCAGAATCGAAGCAATTTATGAATTTTTATAAAGTCTTCTCACTTTACCCATCCATAGACATGCATAAGATTGTACTATGACTGCCTTCTTCTCACCCTGCCAGGCCCAAACAGAGTCTCTGTTGTCATAATCTGGGATTGCAATTAACGCCAACCATAACCATGGACTTAAGCACATGGAGCATCACTGTCTTAGTTTTCAGAGTAATCATTAAGACTACTTGTGCATTTCCCTGTTGATTTCAGTTTAAACAGGGACGTAGCCAGGATTTTAGGAAGGGGGGTCCAGACTAAGTGCCACCTCATAATGGGGCTTGGGCGTGGCGGCGCAGCAGCATGCACCCTTCATTTTTCTAATGGAAGGGGGGGTCTGGAACCCAAGAACCCCCTCCCCTTTGCTACGTCCCTGCTTTAAATCACTCTTTGAGAAGTGCTTTGAGAAAATTTGAAATCCTTCCATTTTTTTGCTTTGCAAGACTTTGAAAGAGACCATCAAGATTTTGTTTTCTCCTTTTCAAGTTTGCAACTGTTCAACCGATTCAGCAGTAGGAGCCTAGGATAAGGTTCAGTTAGCTACAGAGCTGCTGCTGCTGCTTCTTTAATCAGATGGATGACAGTAACCTTGAAGCATATGAATACATTGATGCTTAACAGTTGCAATACTATACATGCCTAGTCAGACGTTAAACCCCATGGGGCTCAGTTGGACTTTCCCAGCTAAGTGTGTATAGAATTGCTTGCCTAGTCCAATGATGCACTTCTGAAAGGTCTACTATAAGTTTTTGGCCTATTACAACTGCTGTTTTGTTCCTTAGGCTTTAATCAGTTAGTGAATGAGGTGAAGCAGGGGAAAAAACATATTGCACAGCAAAGTATCATTAGGTGTTGACACGAGAACAGTGATTAATTATTATAGACCAAATTATTCATTAAAACAAACATGAAAAAAGCCCCTCTTGACACTGTGAGTAGAAATGCTAGAAAAATAATTTAAATCCACATTTTTACATGGTTGACCTAATTTGCCCTCCACACACTAATAGGAGATCGGGGGTCTTTCACACTACACAGTTAGGAAACAATTATTCTATTTTAACTGTATGACAGCATCCTGTGGAATCCTGAGGTTTGTGAATATATTTATACCACTTACCTTATTGCTTTTGATTAGGCTGCCCACCACTAAGAAAAACCTGATTAAAAAGGGGGAATTCTTAAAAACTCTATCAAGTCTAGATCAGTAAAAAAAAAAAAGAACCCTAAACACAAACAGTTAAAAGCCAAATCGGTCTAGACTTGCAAAAAATACATATTGGAAATATTTTTATTTTCAGCTTGCAATAACTGCCTTAAAAGACCCTAAAACAGAAGTGAGAGTCATGAAGATATTGTTGGACAGCAACTTCTAGCAGCCTTGACCAGCACAGCCAATAGCAAAGAATGCTAGGAGATGTGGTTCACCAACATGTGGGAGACCTCTCATTTGCATTAATACACCTGCAAATTACACAAAGACTAAATATCCGGAAGCCTCTAATGCCAAAAAGGTAAGATCAAAGAGCTAAGATCCTGTTGGTAACACATGTGTTTGTGTCTCAGACATGGACATTTATCATTAGATGGTATACAAGATACTAATACTAGTGCCTCGTGGATTTCCAAAACCTGCTCCCAAGGCAGATATCAAGATCTCTCTCTCTATAGTTTTTGTGGGTTTTCGGGTATGTGGCCATGTTCTAAAAGAGTTATTCCTGGTGTTTTGCCAGAGATGAAGTGCCAGCCCACAGATGCTGGCAAAAACATCAGGAATAAACTCTTTTAGAACATGGCCACATCTCTCTCTGAGGGTGTTCCCACTTAATATTTGAAACGATTTAAATACAACGTTTTTATAAAACCGATTCAAAATAACCCTGGTGTTATCTCGCGTTCCGAAACGCGTTATTCTTCGTTCCCATCTGGTTATTTAAATCGAAGTTTTTACCTGCAAGCGTTTCCTACTTGGCATGAAATCGGTGTTTAAATAAAGGGATTCTTCTCTCCATACCTTATTTGGAGGCTGTCAATCAATAGTACGTCGAATGACGTAAAGTTAATCCGGAATATTTGGAAGCGATTTAACTTTCGTCACGTTTCCATTTCATTGACCGTTTGTGAAATGATGTTATTTTGGCGGTTTTTTTTTAAATGAACCAATCAAGGCGCTTAAACGATCAACGTCATAAGCGCTGTCAGCCTTATATACATTTTCCCTCCGACTTTAGTAGGAAACCCAAGCTCTTTCCAGAGGAACTATGGGATAGGTTTTGCCTGACAGCCTCCCCTCTTCATGTCTCCCAAGACAGCCAGGGAGATCCCTTCAGAGAGCCCAGAGATCAATGGGGGAGGCTTCTGGCAAAGCGAATTAGTAGGAAAACCCAAGCTCTTTCCAGAGGACTTGGGATAGGTTTTGCCTGACAGCATCCCCTCTTCATGTCTCCCAAGACAGCCAGGGAGAATCCCTTCACAGAGCCCACAGATTCTCTTTCCAGGGTTGGGGAGAAGCAGATTCCGTTTGAGAAGAGAGGGAGAAAGGCTCTATCCCCCCCCCATTGATCGAGCCCTCCCTGTCTGGGCGAGATCAGATGCCTCCTTGCGAGGAGCCTTCCCTTCCTGCCTGGGCGAGATCAGAGCCCAAGCGGGCAGGGAATGCTCTGAGAGGAGCCTTCCCTTCCTGCCTCTCCTCCGTTAGAAAGGCTCTCCCCACACAGAGGGGAGGTTGCAATCCACCGGGAGAAGCCTTGTAGTCCTTTGGCAGATGCAGGCACTTGAGCAGCCGGGACTTCAGGCGCTTAAAGCGCTGAAGAGATTAAGCGCCTGTAACCATTAAAATAAAAAAATAAAAATAATCCTTATCTCTTATTGAAAGACCCACAGCAGACAAAGGGGTGAGAGGAAGCAAAAATGGCGGTGGTCATGAAGGATGGGGACAGAAAGGGCAACTCCCCCAAGGACAGCCCTCACCGCAGTCCGCTCCTCCCATCCATCCAACCCGATTCAAAGGCTGTCGTTCCTATTTAAATACTCCGGTTCCTAAATCGAATCAATGGAAAAACATAGGTCGGACCCTAGTGTTTTTTTAACGCGCGTTAAAAGACGAAACTCGATTCAAATTTTTATCCCGCTCTACGATTCGATTTGTAGTGGGGACAATTGCGGGTTGCTCTAGAACCGTTCTAGGTTTAAATCGGATCCTAATATGAACACCATCCTTGGATTCGATTTAGAACGCGGGGTTTCCCCAGTGGGAACATTCCCTCTCTCCTCTCTCTTCTCTCTCTTCTCCTCCCCAGGATCACAGCACCTCCCCCCGCAAACCACGCATTTTGTTTCCTGGGACTGTTTCCACTGAGAAAAAAAAAAGGGACAAAAGAACTGCTGCTCCTGGAAGTTGAAGGAATAGGATTCTCCTTTAGAATAACATACACAGGCAGACATATACTCTCCCACACACCCATGTACCTTCTCCAAGCAAGCAGAACCAAAAGCAAGCTTAAACATTTTGTTTTGGGTGGATAGTGCAGTTTATTGTGAAAGTAAAAAACGGTCTCTGGACCCTCCAATGTTTGACAATCTCTGCTGTAAACGTATCTGGAAGTCAGGTCTATCCATTTGTTGCTCCTGACCTTGCCACTAATAAACAGCCTATATATTTGATCAAATTAAGTAGACAGATTTCAATGAAAGATGGCAAGTTTAAAATTTTCAGCTTGGCACTCCCCTTGCAAATTAAGTCCTAGCCTAAGAGCAAATGATGATTTGATTTGATAACTTTTTGTACATTACAGTGTACAGGAGGAGAGATTTTGTTAAGGTCTTCTGAACTACTGGTGGTTTGTAAAAACCCTAAGAATGAATGTGTAACATGCCTCTGTGTTCTACTGTTTGTATTCCATTTCACAGAGCTTTCATTCCTCTGCACAATGTTTCAGTAGCTTGTAAACTGAATTTGTGTTCTTGGTTCATTGGTTAAAATGTATGTGTCCATTTGTCTTCACTGGGTGTCCAAAACGCAGGACTGGGTATCCGGGTGGACAGACAGCTATTATTTTTAAAATGCCTTGGTTTCTTCCCTGGTTTAAATGTCTGTTCTAAGGTACAAAGGCTTGGTTCCATTAGAAAACAAGGAAAGTATTAAAAGAATCTTTCTTGACTATATCCTCAGGCAAGTCCCTGTCTGACTGTAGATTCTTCTCCCTTCACAGGAAAGTTAGGAGGATCATCTAATACAATATTGCGGAATTTTCCATTAACTGGAAACATTTTGTCCCAGCCAGCAAAGGAGCCTAGCCAACAAAGAAATGCAAAGATTCTAATGAAAAGTGGTTGATAGGAAAACCTGTCCTAAGTCATACAAATATGATTTTATTGTATAACAATATTGAAAGCATGATGCAAGGCTGCATCTCATTCTTGCTGTTACTCTTTCTCTTTCAAAACTCTTTATGTTTGCATATATAACTCAGAATCACAGGTGTCTAAATTATTGTTTCTAAGTCTGATAACAACAAAATGAAAGTACATGCTTCTTCCATAGCAGGACAAACTTAAGAATTTCTTAGTAAATAATGTATAACCCTAATTCCCCCCCCCCCTTTTATACTGTTCTCTTTTTTTTTGCCAAATACAAAATCAAAACAATACACCAGTATAACAATATTGCAGATACTTCCTTTTGTCAACTAAATGTTTTTGAATGGCAATTAAAACGCTTATCTGTTTTGCATATCTGGTATATACTGCTCTCAATCTGGACAATTTAGCATCTTTCCCTCGTTTATTAGAAGAAACAAAGTTTCCATGATCTGTGGACTTGGTTTTCCTTAGATTGTTTTAGAATCATAGAATCATAGAGTTGGAAGACACCACAAGGGCCATCCAGTCCAACCCCCTGCCATGCAAGAAAACCCAGTCTAAGCACCCCCAACAGATGGCCATCCAGCCTTGGTTTTCCTATCCAAAATATGCCTTAATAAACAAAACCAACAAAGAATTCCAAAGAGCATCATACAGAGTTGCTGGGAAGAGTGGATACTTATCAAATTAATAATAATAATTGTAAGCCACTCTGAAAGCCTTTAGGGATGAAGGGCGGGGCATAAATACCGTAAATAAATAAATAAATAATAAAACCAAGTTGGTTTGCAGCAAAATGTTGCAGTGTATCCTCACTCCCCAACAAAAGTTCTTGTTTAGAATTGCCACCAAGTCCTCTTCCAGAGTACTATAAACTGTCAAGGAGTTCAGGCAGTTTATTCTATTCCCTTATCCTATGGTTTTCCATTTTTCTGTTTTTAATGTTGAATACCCATTCTATGGTCCTTGGAAACCAATGAGCAGGCTTAGTCATCACTGGAGTCACAAAAGGAATGAACCAGTTTGAGTTTGGTTGAATGAACCAAGGTTCTCAGTTTCCATCCGATCAACTTGAGTCTTCTGGCCATCTTCCTTTCACTAGGGTTCAAAACTGAACCAGCAAGATAGATTGTGTGCCTGAATCTGTGTGCTGTAGGAAAGGAAGTTTCATAGATCATAGAATAGGAAGAGACCACAAGGGCCATCCAGTCCAACTCCATGCAATACAGGAACACAGAATCAAAGCATGCCCAACAGATGGCTATCCAGCCTCTGTTTAGAAACTTCCAAAGGAGGAGACTCCACCACATTCCACGTCTGATGGCCTCCACAATCACAGGCCAGATTTGATTGGCATGGTGCTTGGGTGCCAGGCTGTAGCTTGTGAAAGGTCCTAGCCAGAAGTGTTTTAGTACAGTACTCTGCCACCCCTTCACAAAGCCCTCTTTGATCTTCTCTTGACCCACCCTCCTGCCATCTGTGCAGCTATGTTGGTCACTTTGGGCCAGGTAGAAATTTTCTTCCCTTTTACATGTGGGGTTTTTTTTGGGGGGAGGGGCTATCCTGCACTCTATCAGAGGAACATTGTCCGTTGTCTCATGTGGTGTCTATAAATAGGTAGTCATTGACAGGTACACCTTGGTACCCTTCTGGTGAAGGTTGGGCTTTGCAGCCACCTCCACAGTGTGGTGGGGGACTTGGGAGGCAGGGAAATAGCCTCCCCTTGGGGCTGATCAATATCTCTGTGTGGTTTATTTTAATCTACATATTTAGGGGGGCTATCCTGAGTTTGCCGCCCAGTAAACAGCTGGACAAGAAGCAACCCATGATATTGGATTGCCCTCAGAGTCATGTGTTTTACCCAAGGGAAGGTTGTGGAGGTGGTTGCAGGTTGGCACGTGGCCTCAGCTGAACCTGCATCAAATTGCTCCCTCCATTGTTGCTTACCCCAGGCTCAGTTTAAATAGATTTAAGGTCAAATAAAGTAGTCTTTTTTAAAACCGGCACTTCTTACACACCCACTCAACCTGAGACAGGGGAAATTCAGAGCTACACCAGGCATTCTAAGGTTATAAAAGTCAAGGGCTAAACAGCATCTATTGCTCTACAACCTGAGCCAACCAGAAACAGTACAATGTAATGAAACAGTGACTATACTACAATAGGGAAACATAATGTTGAGTAGGATGGCAGCTTCCATTGAAGTGATATGGGGAAACTGCAATGGTTTTTAGTCCAAACTGCAGTGGTGTCATGCAAGGTGATGAACCCTATCTGCATCTGTGTAGGTCCTTATTAACTAATCAGAAAGCTTTAAGCTTTGAACCTTATAGAGCTTGTTTAGGAGTAACTTTCCACAAATAACTCAGCACAAATTACTTTCACTTGGGAACTCTCAGTCTGACCCATGACTGGACCAAAACACAGTCTTGCAGGTGTTGATAATGATGGAATGCTTGGCTGTGATCATGATGATAATCATAATAATAACATAATATTTCATTTCCTTGCTTCCTTCGGGAGGGGAAAGGGTTTGCATTTCCACATTCCTCAGGACTTACCCAAGTAGGCTGATGTCTCCCAATGGCCTTGTTTTGGGTCCATTCATTCTGGCAATCAGCCACTTGAGTTCACTATTACAAGTTGCTACAAACTTAGTTTAATCTGCATGAGTGTGCACACAAATACACAGAGCACATGTATCTGAGGCAGCTTTTTCTCTTCACTTTAATGAGAGTCCATGGTGTAGTTTTACCATTTGCTTGAATATTAGAGGAAACAAGATGCTAAAGGAATGCTTTCTTATCAGATCTTCAAGGAAGGCATTTCTCATGGTCTCACCATCCCATAGGCAGGTCTATTGTGGACAAAACAGAAGGCCTTCTTGGTAGCTATTCCTGGGTTACCAAGTTCCTTTTTAAGGAATACAAGGCTGGCTCCCTGTTTGTTGTTCTTCTGTCAAGAGGCATGTGACTGAGCTATTCTGTACTGTAATATAAAAGCATGGTGGAATATTAAAGGCAGGAGGCAGGCAGGCAGGCAGGGGATGGCCAGCCAGCCAGCCATGTGATCATCAGTCAGTGAGCAACCTGGGGCAAGCATCCCTGAAGATACTGAAATGAGGAAAAAGACTTGCTTAAATATAGAAAAAGAGAGGCATAGGCCTGAAACACACAGGCCAGATAAAGCAGCTTTTGGCTGATTTGGGGGCATGGCATTCAAACAAAGCATGCTTCCAAAGCACCTGGAAACTGCTCCAATGTCATGATCCAATCTTTTGGACCAGATCAAAAAGGATCCAGCTCCTGGCAGTGACTGGATTGGAAGCAGCCCATGCAGTCGCTGCGGTCCCAGAACAATCACAGCTGGAGTGGCCACAGGCCACTCTTTGTCAGCCGTCTGCTTCACCCTTTAGAATCCTTTTCTCATAATGGAGCATTGTCACCATAGAGGACTTTCACTGACTATGACAACTCACTTGTAAGGGTCGGGTTGTATCCATGGACAATCAGTGACAGAGACCTACTGATTCTGGAATCACAGTCTTTCCTCCTTTTCCCAAGATCCCCTTAACAGGCTGAAAACAGACCACTTATTATTCACTCAAGCATGATCTATTTTTTAAAAATTTGCTCTGCCATCAAAGTTAATTGCTCTGCATTAAATAAAGATGTATTTTTAGGATTTATTTGTATTTTGATGGTTGTGTCTGCATAATATCACTGGTAGTTTAAGGAGCCTACAAGAGCGTCCCACACCTCCAGTCTAAGTTATCATCTGATAAATAGCTAGTAGTGGTGGGAGAATGGACTCAGTTGGCTACTCAAGCTATCTGCCCTGGCTCATTCTGTGCTGTGCTGTCATTGCATGGTTGCTCACCCACAGGACAATATGTTCTGGACAAAAGCTGCTCCAGAGAGGGCTGAATATAAATAACTGGTTTCTCATTACTGTATTAAATTGTCAGTCATACATCGTTACT
>NC_056523.1:260389094-260401273 GCF_019175285.1 Sceloporus undulatus
TGTATACACCATGCTGGCTGATTCCATGAATTGAATAAATGGTCTTGCTTTCCTGGCATAGCTAGAGACATTTTTGGTCCCCTGATGTGTGTTCATGCCCCTCATATACATAATTTAGTGCTGTGATTTAAAACTGCCATGCTGTATTTGTGGATCCTGGGACTGGTGAGATGAGTTTTCTAGATGTGAATTCTAAATGCCTCCCCAAACTACAAATCCCAGCTCAATAGATGAAGCATCGCCTTTAGTGATTTTAGGAGTAAGGGAGCCCTCTTATTGAAATGCCAGAGTTATTTGGATTCGATTTTTTGGATTTGGAATTTGATTACATAATGAGTTTCTTGAGATAGGACTCAAGTTACACATGAATTTATTTTGTGTATATTTTTACATGTAGCAGTACGTTTTTAATAATTTATAAATAATTTTGTGCTGAAAAAAGTGTGTATATTGAGCTCAGAAAGCAAAGGTTTCACTGCTCAGCCACCATATCGACACTTTGGATTTGGAGTATTTTAATTCTGATTCCATATAAAGAAGACTTTACCTGTTAATTATAACTGTTGTGTGAAAAGCTCCAGGAACACCTGACATGCAGTCATTTTGAGGTCCTCAAATCTTTATTGTGGGGGCTTGTCCAAATAACACTGCTGTTTGTTATTGTAACAGATGCTGTCATGAGAAAAACAAATGAAGGTTTTAAGGCGAACATGTGTTCCTTCAGTACCAGTTTAGCGTCTGACACTTTTACTACCTGAGTCTTCCTCCATCTTTGGATTGCGTTGTGAGGTGTAGCTTGGTCGTCAGAGAGCTTGGCCCCTCACCAGACTAAATCCGGCACTAGTGGTGTCAAAACTGCTTTAATTCGGTGATACACCCAAGATAAGTGGGCCATTAGCTCAGTTTTAGAGTGATCCTTGCAGAAGGTCCCGATTCCCTTGAATTTCAGGTAGGTGGTAAGATCCCACTCTGCAACCCTTAGAGATTGCTTCCAGTCATTGTTCCAAAATGAAACAGATGAACTGATGTCTGCCGGACAGACAGCTTCAATAGTGTTTCAGCAGACCGGGGCCTTTGATTGTTTGCAGTTTGATACCTATTTAGAAATGTAGATATATTTTATGTTTCAGAGACATGAAAAACTAAAAACATTTGTGTGAGAGCAATTACCGCTCTTGGTCAAACTCGTGCTATAGAGTTACTTGTAGGAAGTTGTAGAACTTAAAATGATAAGTTTCGTGATTTCGTAGACATACATCCACATTTGTTTGGACCATCTCACTGTGATAGTGTGGTTGCAGGGATGGATAGAAATTACAAGAAGGGTTAAATTAACATTTTTCTTCAGGAAAAAAGTTTAGCTGTTAACGTTCTGTAGTTCTGACTGAGTAGATAAGAGTAAATAATTCTTACAAAAACAGGTTACTTACGAGAGAAGTGTTCCTAGTGGAAGAGCAGCAGTGTGGGGGCATTGGTACACATGAAAGCATTACTCGGTAAGAGTCATGGGGTTTATCAAACGGGGGAGGAATTTTTTAATCGAATGAAAGAAGTGGGTCCAGAACATTCATTAAAGTCGCTAGTTGCATTACGTGACACGCATTGGGTTCGAAATGCTTCTCATGCCTGAATTGATGTGGCAGTCTACACACATAACTTTAAACCACAGATTGTGTTTGGACTGTTTCCATTGTCCGAACTTGGTTGTAGTGGGTTATCCACAATAATGTTTACCCCCTGATGTGTTCCTTGCATTGGATTTATTCATTTCCTTGTCTGATAAACCCTGGAACAGTATGAAACTGTTTTCCCATTAAGATCATCTGCACTGCCAAATATGCAGTGTGACATTGGTTAATGCTGGCTCAGTTGCTATGGAATTTAGGTTTGTAGTTTTGTGAGATATTTTGCTTTCTCTGTCAGGAAGAGACACGGAAAAGCGTCCATGGTTGCTTTTACCAACGACTCTGTAAAAATAAATTGAGTGTTTTCCATAGCACTAATCTAAGACAAATGGAATAGCAGTGAAGTTACAAAACGGCAAATGAACTTCTCATGCAAAACAGGGCGTCTATTGCTATTAAAGACATTGTCATGGCGCTGATGGCCCTTATCTTGAGCTTTGTAAGGGGAGTATTAAGGGCCCCACTTCATATTACTGGTATCTTTCCTTGTCTCTCAGAGCTGAATGAAAGGATACATATCTCCATTACGATAAGGTAGAGAAGGAACTGCTAAATCATTGAAATGGGAGTCTCTGGTCCCCTGGAGCAATGCTTCTCAGTATTTGATGGAGTTATTAATTTCTTCCCTTAACGTGACTGGGCCTGGTACCGTTTGTGCCACTGAATAATTTTGTTTTCTTTTGAATACATCAGGGCCAGTAGCTGATGGCTTGCGGTGGCTTCTAGTCATGGATCAATTTAACTAACATTGCCCTGGTGGAAAGATGGGCTGAGGGACTGTAAACGTAATGCACCCCCCACCCCATCAGTATAAGCCGGCGATGGGCGGGGTATATCTGTTAATGTTTTGGAAGCCAAATGACCAATGGTTGACCTGTGTTTTCCTTTCCAGAGCTATTGGGGCTAAAGTACTGGACTAGGATAAAGGAAGCAGGAAAATGTGCATGTTGAAGCTGGAAAGTATGTGCTAGTCAGAATATGTGTCTTGTTCTAATAGTTTAAGAATTTAATAGAAAATTTTTGAGTTTTCTCCCTTATAAAGTTGTAGTTTTGTGCATAATGTATTTAATCATACAGTTTTACTGGGCTTGATTACGATAATAAATATTGTATGGACCTGCATCGCAAGGATAGAGTGGGAGAACATACGGTATGTGCTAGCTACAGAGAAAAAACGTGGTCCCTACCTTAAGTCCAGTGTTATTTTACAAATGAATGGTGATGGCCTAACCTAGCCGAGATTAATAAGTTAATTTTACCTTTAGCTCTGAGATTTCTTGTCAGTTTTTTCTTTATATTTGCAAAGAATTGAATGGGAAGTGATATGTCTGGCTTTCTTCTGCTAAAAGTAAACCTTTCCCACATTCTCCCAGACAGAAGCAAATTTCCCAAAAACTTTACTCTGCTTCTCTCTTGGTTTAATGTAGTCTAAGTGGACTTTAAAAGTACATGTAACCTGTAGTTCTACATGAGTTGGGGAGGGGTGCTTCGTTTGAATGGCAGAGAAAGCTTGCCAAGCTGTGCTTATTATTTGAGAATCTCAACATATTGCAGTTGAGTGTCAGATAGATAAGGTCAGTTTTGAAATATTAACTTGATGCTCATAAAAATTACTATCTTTCATCCCATGCCTAATGTAAAAAAGTCACGATTTTTCAATATCAATGTTATTTTTGGTCCATTGTTTTGCTTCAGTGGCCATGATTCTTTGGAACGCACAACTTTACTATAAGCCCATTGGAAGTTTTATGGTCAAAGGTTTCTTGATCGGTGGGTTAGTGATCATGGTGCAGAACACACCCATTCTGCCAGAAATGCTGTTGTTTTGACTTGAGTCTATGTGTGGTGCAGAGGATCATTCATTGCCTTGAGATTTCTTTGTTTAGACTGATGAGCTCTAACCTTTGTGCCAGGAGGACAATTTTGTTGTTTCACTTTTTTTTATCAGAGTATAGCATTCAGAAGAACTAGTAGAAGGGAACTTGGATGTGACCACTCATTTTATCTTTGTCTTAGCCCATAGCTTTTATAGGTTGAGATCACTTTTCAGAAATCCAGATGCTCAAATCCAAAATTATTATAGCGCAGACACGGGCCGGTTTAAACCGGACTTTAGGCGGAACCCGCACAGGATTAAAAAGGGCGGTATTCCGCACGCCCACCCTAGTGGGCCCGTCACGCACTAAACGGCGGCGCCCTCCATATGGCGCCGCGTGGGACGTCCGGCGTGCCGCCTCTAGACGGGGCTGGCGGAGTGACTCCTTGCTCGCGCCGGCGCTGTGCGCCTGAACGGGCAGGAAGGAGCTCGTTTCGGGTCTTCCTGGTTTAGTCCGCTGGCGCAGCCTTCAGCGGCTCCCCAGGGATAAAGAGAAGGGCCAGTGGCCCCTTCTTTCTCCCCGCCACCGCGGGTGTCCTTGGGCTTGAAGCCAGGGAACCCCTTTTCAGGCTGCGGGAAGCGGCGTTTGCTGCTTCCCCCAGCCGAAAGTGGCTCGTCGGGGCCTCAGCGCTGGGTGTACAGCTGAAGCCCGATTTCGGGAAAGGGGCAGGGCAGAACGCCCCAAATGGGGTATAAACCCGCCCTGTACTTGGTTTTGATGTCACGGTACATAAACTTGTCATGCACAAAATTTTAAATATTTATAAGCAGTGGTTCTCACCGTGGGTGACCTTTGGGGGTCGAATGACCCTTTCACCCTATGACCATTGGAAAACACATATTATAAAGTAGCACTGAAAATAATGTTATGGTTGGGGGTCACCACAACATGAGGAACTGTATTAAAAGGTCACAGCATTAGGAAGGTTGAGAACCACTGGTATAAAGTTAACTTTTGTCTGTGCGTGTGAAGTGTACATAAAACATAAATTAATGTCATGTTTACACATGGGTCCCATCTCCAAGATACTTCATGTATATGCAAATATTCCAGAATCCTGAACAAATATTAAATCTGAAACAGTTCTGGTCCCAAGCATTTCAAATAAGGGATACTCAACCTTACAGTCTTTTAATGTTGAAAGCATGCATTATACAAACATTATAAGACAGGGTGCTGTAGGCTACATTTCCTGGGAAGGAACTGGCAAATCCTCCTCCGAGTTCTTCCCCTATAAAAAAACCTTATGAAATTCATGAGGTCCCCATAAGTCATAGGTGACTTAAAGGTACATAGACAGAGGAAATTGTTACTCTTAATTGCAAGGTTAGGCAGCTTCTTCAGCATCTTGATTCATTGCATCCTCATCTAGATAGAAAACTGAAGAGCATCAGAGCTTATTTTTAATAGTTTAATTCTCATGAATAGAAGTTGTTGTGTGGGAGGCACCCCCCCCCCCCCCCCCCGCCACACCCCTGCAAGAAGGCACATGACAAATTTGTTGAAAATATTCTGTGTTTTATAAAAAGAAGTATACTGAAGTGTGTCCAGATTAGGCATATTTAGAGTAGACCCATGTCAATCAGTAAGACTTAAATTTTAACTTAATGATTGTGAGCCTTAATGATTTATTTTTGGATGTGATTAAATCTAGATCCAACTCATTAGCTGCAAGTTAACTGGCAAGTTAATGAAGTAGAAACCAGTAAGTGGTACCCTGTTATGCCCTCTAAACATGATTCCATGTCCCAGTACTGAAATAAACTTGACTGAATCTAAAAGCACTTGAACAAATTTGGCTCTGTTTCAAGTTTAAATACTTGAAGAGGTGTCATATTGAGGAGGGAGATGTTTTCTGCTGCTCCAGAGATTAGGACCTGGAACAATGGATGCAAGCTACAGGAAAAGAGATTCCACCTCAACATTAGGAAGAACTTCCTGACAGTAAGGTCTGTTTGACAGTGGAATGCACTCCCTCGGAGTGTAGTGGAGTCTCCCCCCTTGGAGGTCTTTAAACAGAGGCTGGATGGCCATCTGTCGGGGATGCTTTGACTTAGACTTCCTGCATAGCAGGGGGTTGGACTGGATGGCCCTTGTGGTCTCTTCCAACTCTATGATTCGACTCTGTCAGTACTCCCCTCCCAATTTTCAATCAGTTTTCCATTTTGGAGTCTGGGAGATTGATTTGTTTATTAAAGTGATGATCTTTCACATTATCACTGCTGTGGTTGCCAGTGCTCTTCATGTTGTTGCTGGTGGGTGGGAACATAGCTTATTGAGGAGAGAAAGGCACATTACAAGATTCTCAAGCAGCATAATTTTTTAACTTTTGTTTTATATGGACGTCTGTGATGTGCATTGAAAAAATGTATGTGCCTTCAAGTCACCTGTTGTCATATGGCAAGCCTATGAATTTCATAGGGTTTTCTTAGACAAGGTATACTCAGGTGGGATTCTGCCAGTTCCTTCATATCAAATATAGTCTATGGCACCTGGTATTTGTTGGCCATCTCGCATCCAGGTAACAACCAGAGCTGATCTTACTTATTTTACAATATCAGATGGATTTGGTTCCTTTAATGAGAGCCAGCATGAAATAGTGGTTTGAGTGTTGATCAAATCCCTGCTTGGCAATGGAAACCCACCAAGTGACCTTGGGCAAGTCACACACTCTTGGCCTCAGAGGAAGGCAATGGCAAACCTTAGGGTCACCATAAATTGGGCACACCTTGAAGGCACACAACAACAATTGACTAAATGTGAATAATTCAGCACTGTGGGTCTTTACAAGAGGACATCTCTCTCAAGCTACCCTGCTATATGCATAGTTAAGAGAGGTCAACCTACAGTTTTCACAAGTTTTGATTGGCACTTGTAACTAAAATGTGGTGCGGGAGGCAAGTCATTTTGGAAAGGGATTGGTACTTAAAAAAACAAAGGCAACTCCTGCCTTTATATTAAGTAATTGTGTACATGAAGAGTTCCAGTATCTGCTATAATACATAATGTTAATAATTTGTAAAAAGTAGTGTATCCATTGCATAATCTTTGTGAAATTTGTCACACTCGCAGAAAATGCATAATGCTTCAGTTTTTATTTTGTTGGCAAGCATCCACTTTCTACTTGCTCCAGTAACTTTTTCAAATATAAATATAAAAGAATTGATTGACAAATTTCTGATAAGATAGCTGATAAATTTCTTTGATTGTGCACACACTTTTTCATAAACAGTGCAAATACTTAAAACAGAACAATATGCTAAACTGCTTAGTAGACATAATAGTAAAAGTTATCAATATTGAAGCTTTTGAGAAATATGACTGTGACCTCTTTAAGCCACCCTCATTTTATGGAACCCAAACCATTCCCTCACTGAGTTATAGATGATTTCAGCAGGACTTTATATTAATTTTTATTAAGGGTAGCTTACAGGGTTTGCTCAGCACATCAACAATTATGTTAGTCTACAAGTGTTGCATGTCTACACAGCAGTAAACTACTGAATTCAGTTGGAACGTCTGGATAGTTTGGTACAGAACTGCAGCTAAAATAAACTGCATGCCTACCAAAATTACAGTATATGTGTGAGAAAGTCCAAAGACACCAGAATATCTAGCCCAGGGGTAGGCAACCTTTTTGAGCAGGGGGCCGGATTGCTGTCCCTCAGACAACTGGGGGGGCCGAAGTCGGGGGTGGAGCTTCCACCCTCCGGGGGCGGAGCTGCACACCGGGGGTGGAGCTTCCACCCTCTGAGGTGGAGCTGCATGCTGGGGCAGAGCTTCCTCCCTCGGGGGCAGGGCTGCATGCCGGTGGCGGAGCTTCCACAGACGCCCCGCAAGGAGAAGTAGGCGTGTGCCTGGCCTCTCCTCCTCGGTCCCTTCCTTCGGCCAAAGCCCAAAAATAAATAAATATTTTTTTTAAAAAAAATTTAAAATAAGAAATAATTCCTGCATACACTGCAAATATTATGTGAAGTAAAAAACAAAATGGGAACATATACAATATTTAAAATGAAGAACAAGTAAAGTTAAATAAAAATTAGGAAATCCAGATCAAATGTATGCACAATGCCTCAACCCAGAAAGGAGAAGGCAGCCCATGTGGAGGGATTTTGCAAAGAGAATACCAAGGGATATATGCATAATAATAACAATGTTTGTTAGCATGTGGAAGCTACCTGAAAGTCAGAAAGCAGAGGGAAATCATAGAATCATAGAGTTGGAAGAGACTGCAAGGGCCATCCAGTCCAACCCCCTGCCATGCAGGAAATCCAGATCAAATGCATGCACAATGTCTCAACCCCAAAAAGGAGCAATCCAGCCCATGTGGAGGGATTTTGCAAAGAGAATACCAAGGGATATATGCATAATAATAACAGTGTTTGTTAGCATGTGGAAGCTACCTGAAGGCCTCAGAACAGGGGAAAATGCATGCACACTGTGTCCCAAAACACTAGGCACAGGTAGTAGGTGTAACTTCCGATAACCCCCCTCCCCCAATGAACCAACCTCCTGCGTGGAAGTGGCTCTGGCTCTTCCTTCCTTTCTTTCTTTCTCTTTCTTTCTTTCTCTTTCTCTTTCTGCCTCCTCCTCCTCCTTCCCCTCCTCCCCGCTCTTCCATGGGGGGAGGGAGGAGAGCAGAGCCAGGAGAGCGGAGCCAGAAGGGTGAAGGGCGGGGCCAGGAGAGCGGAGAGAGAAGGGAGGAGGGCAGAGCCAGGAGAGCGGAGCCAGAAGGGCGAAGGGCAGGGCCAGGAGGGCGGAGGGCGGAGAGAGGGCAGAAAACTTAGAGACATACTGTGCGGTGATCCCATGGGTCAGGAAATGACTAAAGAGAAGGGAATGCCAGGATGGATGTGGAGTTTCCTCGAAAAGGGAGATCCTGAAGGCACAAATTTAAAACAGATTCTTTTCCAGTGAGGAAGAAAAATGGGAGGTTCGTGGAAGGGGGGGGGGGGGGGGGGGGGGGGGGGGGGGGGGGGGGAAACAAGAAAAGAAACCAGGATGGAATGACTAAGGAACTTTTCAACTGACCTACATTTTAAAACGGAACATGTACAAGAAATGGAAAAATGGGTAGAAATCTCCAAAGATGGAATTCAAACAAATAGCAGGCATGTGTAGGGGTAAAGTCAGAAAAGCTAAAGGGGAGAATGAACTCAGGCTTGCTAGAAAGGTAAAGGACAAAAGTGGCTTTTGGGGATATGTCCGCAAGCAGAACAGAAGAAGAAGGAAATGGCAGGGCCAATGGTGTGGAGAGAGATCGCAAAATGCTAACAGATGACAGATGAAATGAGGAGAATTACTCAACACTTTTCTTTTCCTCAGTCTTCCCAGAAAAGGCAGAAGGGTGCTCAACTCGGAGGGATAATGGAGGGCAGATGGACAGATTATGGAATTTTCAGCACAGAATAAATCAAAGTAGATAGTAGAGGAATTACCTTGTTTAATCTAAGATGAATTTAAGTCCTCCAGGACACATGATGAACTACGATCCAAGGGTACTAAAAGGAACTGGCAAAATGTAATAGTCGGAGCCAGTGGCAATAATCTTTGAAAACTCCTGGAAAACAGGAGAAACCCCAGCAGACTGGAGGAGGGCAAAACGTCCCCAGTCTCACAAAGGGAAAAAAAGATGAGCTCCAAACAATTATCGTCCCAGTTAGTCTTGGACATCAATAACAGGAAAGATTCCATAGAAGCAGTATAATTAAACAGAGAGTCTCGTGAACATTTAGAAGTTGGAATGCCATTAATCACATGGTTTTGTCAAAGAAACAAGTCATGCCAGACAAATTTTATCTCTTTTTTTTGATAAGTGTATGGGTTTCGTTACACTGGTATTTCCAATTGGTATTGAAATCATGCTTGATTACAGCAATGTCTGATCTTGGCTTTTGTCATTCATTTTAAGGCACCATTACTGTGTGAGGCCAACTTGGTAGATGAAAGGGAATGACTGGTGGATTATAGTAATATCTCTGATGTTCAGTAATGCCTTTGACAGGATGATCGCCCATGACATTGCTTGGAACAACAAGCGCTTCTAAAATGTGGACTAGAGCAAGGTACTGTTACATGGATTTTGTAATTGGTTTGACTGTGGCTGAACCCAAAGGGGTTGCTCATGCAATGGACTCCTTTCTCATCCTGGAGAGAAGTGAACAGTGGGGGTCCCATAGGGTCTTGTCCTGGGACCTTGGTGCTATGTCAACACATCAAATTCAATCTTTAATGCAATGAATTGGGTGATGACAGAATTGGGGGCATACGTCATCAAATTGTTGCATGATGAACACCAAATTAGGAGAGACAGCTAGATAGACTGCCAGAGGAACAGATCAAATTCAAAATGAACTTGAATAGACTAGAAAGCTGGCCCAAAGCGATACAAAATGAACTTCAACAAGGGAAGAAATGTAATGGTACTGCACTTAGGGCGGAAAAATGTAAATGCACAGTAGTATAGGATGGGGGACACCTGGCTGAATGAAACTACTGGGTGAAAGGGATCGGCTGGAGTCACAAGTGGACACACAGTTGAACATGAGTCACAGTGTGATGGTGGAGCAGCTACGACAAGGCCCCAAGTCAATTTTAGGCTGCATCAATAAAAGTATAATGTCGGGGACTAGATCAAGGGAAGTAATAGTGGCTACTCTAATGTCTGACTTTGGGTCAGGCCCCACCTAGGAATACGGTGTTCCAGTTGCTGGGCTCACTACATACATTGAGAAACTGGAGCATGGTCCAAAGGGAAGCTAACTAAAACAGTGAGAAGGGTCTGGAAAACCATGTCCCGATGTAGGTGAATGAAAGCTAGTGGAGCTGGGGATTGTTTAGCCTGGGAGAAGAGAAGGGTTAAGAGGTGATAATGATAGCTATGTTTAACTATTGTTTTTTGTAATATTTGAAATCTGTTATTGGTTATGGTCATTAAAAAACAGAACAATGCAATCAACATACATTGATAGAGATTAATGTACATATACACATACAGTAGAATAAAAGGAAATGGGAAGGAAAGGGGGGAGGGATAGAATAAGAAATCAAGAAAGGCTTAAAGGTAAAAGAAAAACAAACAAAGAGGGGGAGGTTCAAAAGCTATGTTTAAATTGTAAAGAGGGATGTCTATTGAGGAGAGAGAAGCTTGTTTTCTGCCGCTCCAAGGAGCAGGACCCGGAACAATGGATGGCAACTACAGAAAAGAGATTCCAGCTCAACATTAGGAAGAACTTCCTGACAGTAAGGGCTGATTTGACAGTGGGGACACACCTTCTCGTGAAGATGTAGTTGGAGTCTCGTCCTTAGAAGTCTTAACAGAGACTGGATGGCCATCTGTTGGGAATGCTTTGATTAAGATTTTCTGTATGAAAATGGGGTTGGACTGGATGGACCTTGAGGTCTCTTCCAACCTATGATTCAATGATTCTATAAATTCCTCGACTGGGGAATTCCCCAGAAATTGGCAACACTGGGAGGGAGGCCAGGCCCAAGATGGACCTCACGTTCCTCATCCTCCGTTGGCCTTCCTTCCCTTGGCACTTTCCTTCCTTCCTTCCTCGAACCTCCTTGACTGGCATCCCTTGAAAGGGCTCCCAGGCAAGAGAACGGTGGCTCTATGTGTCTCTGGCCGCTTATCAACGTGGGAGGTTTGGCGAGCTCAGATCCCACAGTCTGCTGTTCGCAGCATGCGAAGCATGAGTTTTTTTCACACCAGATCCGGAGTCACTATTGTTTAGCAATGCAAATCAGGTTTAACGTGATGTTTTACCACGGTTGCTTTCCACTGCCCCCGAATTGAGGGGGAAGCAGAGTGGAGTTTATTCCAAGCAAGTCACGTGGATGAGGTTTCAAGCAAAGCGGGTGATTGCACATTGTATTACCACCCGGAGGGTTCAACGATGCGGAATCGGGCACCCTTGTGCATGTTCAATGGGTTCTGTATGCTGTCCTCTCGTCCGCCTCCTCCTTAGCGTGTCATCCTTTCATCGAGGTGTAGCAGCACTCGGGGAGGATTGGGAGTGTGGAGGGGGTCAGTGGGGCCAGGATCGGATTGCAGGAGCACTCAGGGGATGATGGGATTGTGTGGCAGGGGGGTCACCAGGGCCCGGATTGGGATGGCAGGAGTCACTGGGATGATGGAATTTGTAGCAGGGGTTCACTGGGGGCAAGGATCAAGATGCAGGAGCACTTGGGGATATGGGATTTGTGGCAGGGGGTCACCGGGGCCAGGATCGGATGCAGGAGCACTCAGGGATGGAGAGATAGATCACAGGGGGTCACCAGGGCCAGGAGTCGGGATGCAGGAGCAGCATCGGGGAATGATGATTTGTGGCAGGGCGTCCACTGGGGCAAGGATTCAATGCCTGCAAGGAGCACTTGGGGGATGATGGATTTGTGGCAGGGGGGTCACCGGGGCCAGGATTGGGATGCAGGAGGCACTCAGGGGTTGATGGATTTGGGGCGGGGTCACCGGGCGGATGGGGATCATGAGCACTCGGGGATATGGGTTTGTGGCAAGGGTGCACCAGGGCCAGGATGGGATTTTCCTTAAAATGGCCAAAATATTGTAGTTTAACCTCAAAAAACATGGCAAAACAAGAAGGCCAAATACTGA
>NC_056523.1:260401298-260411471 GCF_019175285.1 Sceloporus undulatus
CTGAAAATAGCAAATAGCCCCAGGCTCCTGGACACATATCTGGTGGAAGTGCTCCCAAATAATAATAATAATAAAATCTTTATTTCTAGCCCGCCTTTCCAAAGATCAAGGCGGGTTTCAATATACAAGACTGCAATTCAAACATACATAAAAACAGCAATAAAAATACATTAAAAGCTACAAATAACAAATTCCAAGCTAGCTCAAGGTGAAACTGCAGTGAAGGGGGAGTAGAAATTATGTCGGGGACACTAGGGGAATGCCTGCTGAAAAAGGTATGTTTTTAGCCCCTTCTTAAATAGGTCGAGGGAGGTGGCTGAGCGGAGCTCGCCGGGAAGCGAGTTCCAGAGCTGTGGGGCCGAGGTGGAAAAGGCCCTCTGTGCTGTGGTGGAATATTTTGCATCTGGAACTCTCAGCAGATGCTTCCTGGCTGACCTGAGTGTGCGAGGCGGATTATATGGAGAGAGGCGGTCCTCCAAGTACCCTGGACCCAAGCCATTTAGGAGCTACTGGGGGAAATACATGCAATGATAATTTTTTCTTTAATGAAACCACAGATTTATTCATTAAATATGAAAAATAAATTACAGAAAAAAGATGAAATTGAACGTTGGAAATTGTTATTAGACATGGAAACCTCTGTGAGAATTCTATTAGCGAAATATTGTAAAACTACAAAAATTCCAACAATGAAGGAATAGTTACTAAAATTAATAGACATGTGTGAAGTGGATAAATTAAATGCCAAGTTAATAATAAAAATATGAATGTGGTTAATAAGAGATGGGCTTCAGTTTTGGAATGTTGTAAAAAAAAAAAGGAGGTGGATCGTATTAAGGAAATACATATTAAAAATGTTTGTCCTTAGGTTTCTCTATAGAAATACTGTTTGAAAAAACTGGAATAATCAGAAGATGTGAACAATGAGCCGAACGAATGTTAAGACTTCAGAGGATCTAGGATGTGTATACCTTTATATATATATACACACACACACATATATGTACACACATACACACACATGAGGGGATGAATATACGTATTAATGTAAGAATTAATGTTGGTCTATCTTAATGTTGTTTGATTGTGTGTGTGTTTACTGTGTTTTAGTGCAATAAAAGATCTTTTTAATAAATAAAAAATAAACAAAAAATTTAATTAGAAAATACTTTCTTCATTTCATTTAAGAACAACACATCCAATTGCACACCTTTCAACATATAAAACAAAGTTACATCCATCTTATATTACACTTCATATCCAAAGCTCCCGCCTCCTTCCTTCTAATTCCTTTCAACTTTAGTCCGGTCTCCCAGTCTCTCAACCTATTTCCAACTTCCACTATTTTCCGACCTTTACTATTCCACTTTCCTCTCCCCATCTTCCTTCACCCTGCCCTCATCCCACTTTATCCACTTACTAAACCCTCTTCTAATACATATAACAGCCTTCGCACATACTTTACTTAAAATAAACAAACAAACAAAAGCAAAGAGCCTTCCCCCTCACCCACTGTATTGAAAATATATTATTGTATTGCTTCTTAACAAAGTATGTTAGTTCACTGCTGTATTTGTATAGCTTCTCTCCTAGTGGATCGCTGATGCCTCACTTGTTTTACTTCTCAGAAAACCATTTCCCAGAATGGCTGGCATTTGTATGGACTTCTCTCCGGGTGGACTTTCGATGCATGGGTGATAATCTAGACTGGTCAGAAAACCATTTCCCACAATGCTGGCATTTGTATGGCTTCCTCTCTGTGTGGACTCTCTGATGCGTCACAGGTTTGACTTTGAAAAAAACCTTTCCCACAATGCTCGCATTGGTATGGCTTCTCTCCCTGTGTGGACTCTCTGATGTGTCACTTGGTTTGACTTCTCAGAAAACACTTCCCACAATGCTGGCATTTGTATGGCTTCTCTCCTGTATGAAGTCTCTGATGGCTCCACCAGGATGACTTATAAGCAAAATGTTCCCACATGCTGGCATTTGAATGGCTCGTCTCCAGTGTGGACTCTCTGATTGAGACTAGGACTGACCTCCAAGAAAAATATTTCCCCAAGGCGGGCATTTGAATGGCTTCTCCTTGTGGACTCTTGATGGTTCACTAGGTGTGATTCGACCAAAACATTTCCCACAATGCTGGCATTGTATGGCTCTCCTCCTGTGAAGTCTCTGCATGGCTCACCAGGAATGACTTTGTAAGCAAATGTTTCCTACAATGCTGGCATTTGTATGGCTTCTCTCCTGTGGGGATCTCTGATGTTTTCACTAGGGCTGACTTCCAAGAAAATGTTTCCCACAATGCGTGGCAGTCATGTGACATCTTCCTGGCTGGACTCTCCACGACTCACAAGTTCTTCTATAAAGGACAAGGAACAAGCTAGACTGAATCGCAGTGTTAAGAGAGGAAGGTTTTTACCCAAGATTAGCCCCTTTCACCCCTCCTTGATATTCAATTAATCAAAGTTGGTGTGAGTGCCCTGCATGACCCTGTTGCGGATACACCAAATTCCGAACAACTGATACTTACCCATCAGGAGCTAGCAAATAAGAGATTGTAGGTGAACTGCCTTGAAGGAATCAGTAGGAAGCAGGTAGTCAGAGAAAGGACTGTTGAAAAAATATTTCTTAAAAATCTGTAAAAAAAAATTGATGACACGTGGCATCCTACCTGTGAGACTGCCATAGAATACTAAATCAGAGCCCAGGGCAGATGTAACGTAACTGCAGAGGTTGCTTCATGCTGTGTGCACCAGGACAATGACTCACAACCCAAACAGAATACAGGTCACATGTGGACTGGTGTGGATTTCATTGGATTGGAGTGTTGTTACAAGAGTTGGTGAAGTTGATAAAAGTCGAGAGAGGAGATGCTTTGCAAATAATTATATTAAATGAAATTAAGATAAAGAACTTCAAGGACTTGAATGAAATCACTGTGTTTGTGATTTATTTTTTAAGTGTGGAAAATGGTCAGTGCATTGCCAATAGCATATAAATAGAGCCCTGAATTGCTGTTTCTGCACGTCCAGTCCAATTGCACACAGACACCTAGACCCTAGTCATGGGGTAAAAAAGGCCAGCTTACCTTTCATGAACTGAATTCAAATTCAGCTGCCACATATGTAAATCACCCCGAATCCGCAGCCCAATCCATCCCAGAATGGACCTGGGTCCGAGGCATGTTCAGTCGTGCTGTTTTTAGAAAATCGACACTTCCAACATTAAAAAATGGCCGTGGAAGTGGACAGGGGACCTGGGATGGATGTGGGCGTTGAGGATTTGGCGGCAGTTTTACATATGATAGAATCAGCTGTCTGTTTTTTTGCTCCATGTATTGGTTCCTCTTTCAGTTTACTTGGCTAGCACCTCAGTATACTCACCAACCCACTCGCCGCAGAGCTCTTGACTTCTCTCCACATTTCAGACCCTCAGCATTGGAGAGAATCCATCTAGGTAGTTTTTACCATTGGAAAAGCCTTACATCTATTCACCGCTCCACCTTGTTACCTAAGCTTGTGTGTGCTTGTGTGAAGACACAATCCCAAAATCATCGCACTTGCTGGGTCCTCCCAGCTCCAGCAGGAATCAACCATGAGCAAGCAATCTCAGGTAGAAAACAAACAGAGAGAAAAAGGTCTCTTCTGCCCATTTCATCACTTCATAGTTCATTACTCATTTTGCTAGATAGAACCCTTCATATGTCTAAAACAAAGACCTGAGCCGGTTCGCACTAGTCACGGAAACCGTTCTTAAATCTGTCTAGTCCATGGCTGTCTCCCAATCCTCAAGCCCTAACTTCTGGCCCTGCCCAGAGCCGCCCCTCCTGTCCGCACAGAGCTATGCGATCCTGGCTTTTGCTCTTTGCTTCCCCCCTGGCTCCCAGGCCGGATCCCCTTCCCTTTTCTCCTCCACATTCTCTCCACCTCCCTCTTGCTCATCTGTACTTTTCACCATTTTCACCTTCAGCATCTCTTCCCTGCCCTTCTATTTTTCACATTCTCTCCCTCTCCTTTTAAAGATACACACCCACATCATGTGATGCATAAAGGAACACTTTGAGGCCACTTGTTGAGAAAGGATGGATAAACAATATACAAATAACTAATTGGGAAGAGGCAGAGCAAGAAGCTGGACCTGGCGATCCAGTTTTAGTGAGGGTCAGTGTCAGAACCATGGTCAATGAGGCTGACATTCATAGATCTCACAGTTTGCAGAATCTCACTAAAGACCAATGGAGCACCAGGGACATGAGGAGCCCTGTAAGACTGATGGTGGAAGACACAGACCAGGACCAGTTGACTTCATAGAGGAGCAACTGGAGGCAAAACCCAATACAGGAATTGTCAGGGACCACAACTGGAGAACTTTGGTTCCCACCTCCTGAGAGGAAAAGGATCGTCCACAGCGCTAGCCAACTGACTGCTGGGATCAGGGGGTAAGGGACTCATTAGATGTTCGCCCCTGAGAGAAGAAGGTCCAGGTGGACCTTCACAGAATGAACACAGACATCCAGGAAACGGAAGACCCGATGACATGGATGGTGTCCAGACTGATGGACCCAGAGAAGAATCCATAGGAAGGAGGTCTGGAGCATAGCAGCAGCACCAGCCCACATTCCACTGGACCCAGAGTAGGAATCACAGAGGAGGCCTGGGACAGCAGCAGCAGCACCAGTCTGCATTCCACCCCTCCAACCAGACCTCCAGCACCTGTGAGAGATTGGAGGGAAGGGGGTGGCAGAAGCGGAAGGGAAGTATAAGGAGCTGTAGCCAGCAGCTAGAGAATTCAAAAGGATCCAGAGCCTCTTAACCTATTAAGAGTAAGACTGTGCCATAAGGACGCGGCACCACAGGGGAATTTTTAGCGGCTCTTGACAGGCTGCACACGATGCTTATAAATCAAAAGCTGGTATGACTTGGGGTGGCAAATTCTCATTGGAAAAGGGCATATTTTTCCATCAAATGGATGGGATCACTGAGGGGAGGTGCAGCCCACCCAAGAACAACAACGTTGTGGCTGAAAAATTGCTGACCACTGGGAACAAATCCATTTTGTTCATTGGCCCAACACATAGTTGTGATTGGAGTGCTGGTATAGACTGGTTGGCTCCCATAACCCGAGAACAGACTGGAAAATTGAGCAAGGACTTTTAATGACCTGGGTGCCAGAGCTACCTCAAGACTAAACCGCATACAGACTCCCAGAACAGAGTCATGTTACTACGGTTGAAGGGGACTCAAAAGTGAGTGGGTCAGGTTCAAGCAAGGCAGCTTCCTTTCCCTGTCTGTATCAGGACTAAGGAATTTTTGAGGAAAGAGCATGACTTGTTAACCCCCCCTCACATAGAGACACAGACTGTGCTATAGAACTGAATCTGGGGTCAGTCCACCCAAACCAAAGTTATACTCTATTACCCCCAAGAGATGAGTACTCTGAAAAATTTATTGAAAAGATTTGGCAAGGGGGTTCATACGACGTTGAGTTCCCTTTGTGGGGACCCAGTTTTTTCTGAAAGAAAAAGGACAGATCACTCAGATGGTAATGACTATAAAAACTAAATGCTATCGCACCTGTAGCAAATATCCCTTGCCATTGAGGAAAGACATACAAGCCAGTTGGCCATGGGGGAAATCTTCACCTTTGGATTTGAAGACGCCTATTTCCAGTGTGAATCAAGGAGGGGAGATGAATACAAAACTGCCCCCTTCCATGTCACCTGGGGCTTTTGAATACCTTGTCCCCTTTTGGGATTTTGGGATGTCCTGCTTGTTTATGATTGAATTCTGAAGTGCACATGACATGCTGTTTGAGGGAGTGCAGATATTTGGATGATATTTTGATTTACTCCCCTGATTTAGAACCCATGTAAAGATGGTGAGGAAGGTGTTAGCCAGCTTTTGGAACACAAATTTGTAATGTAAACTAAGTGCCACTTCTACACAGATAGTCTGGACTTTTTCAGGATACAGAGTATCCACATAGGGTTTAAAGCATGGATCTGCAAAAGGTCAAAGATGTGTTTGAATTGCCATCACACCCAAAAACCAGAAAACAAGTAAAAAGTTTTTGGGATGGTCTAATTTCTACAGACAATCATTCCAATTTGGCCAACAGGGCTTTGCCAATCACTAATCTGTTAGAGAACCACACAGGGTGTAAGAGCAAAACCCCCACTAATCACGAACACCCAGCATTGTCAAGTCTCTACCAAGATTACATGGACACAGAATGCCAGAGGCTTTTGATCACTAAAGGAATTGTTTATTACAGAACCTATTTTGCAACACCCTAATCCTCAACACCCCTTGGTGGTGCAAGTAGATGCTTTGGAACTGGAAATGGGAGCGGTGTTGTTGCAAAGACCAAGAGGGAATCTCAGACCATGTGCCACCTATCAAAAAGGTTTGACTCACCAGGAACGATGGCCCTGCTAGGAGAAGGAGGCTTTGCTATTAAATGGGCTTTTAGAGTCGTGGAGACGTCTTGGGAGGGGGCTACACACACCTTGAGGTGTGCACAGACCACCGAATTTGGAAGCTTTCAGACTCCTAAATACACTGAGCTCCAAACAGACGTTGGGCCTAAGGGACTTTTTCAAAATGTAACTTTGTTATTAAGTTCATTCCGAGACAAGAAAATGTTTGTCCAACGCGTTGTTAGATAAAGCATGTTCAGGGGGAAAGAAGAAGCAAAAGTTACATACCTTGTTTACTCCTAAACAGCTCAGCCTAGGGGTAACCACACGCAGCCAGTCAAAAAAGGAGAAGGAAACAAGACCCTTGACTTTAGACCATTGGTTTAAGAGATCATGCAATCATACTCCATCTGATGTGGATGTTAAGAACATCTATTACAGGGATTTGGTTGTAAAGGGAACATTTATTTACTTGAGTCTTTAAGGGCTAAAGTGTTATTATATTGTCATGATGTCAAGCCTGCTGGACATTGGAGGTTGTAAAATTTTACACACCTACGCGCACGTTTCTGGTGGAAGGGTGAGAGAAATATGTGGAGAATTATGTACAAAGTTGTACACCGGCGCCAGGCAAAACCCCTCAAAGGGAAGCACAATGGATTTTTGCATCCACTGGACCCCCCAGTGGAACCCTGGAAACATATTGCTAGGACTTTATTACTGACTTACCCGAAAGCAAAGGAAGGAACACCATTTGGGTGATAATGGACTTATTTGCAAACAAGTGCACTATTGGGGTGCAAGGATTGCCAACACTCTCTCAGTTAGCTGACAGGCTAGAGCAGACTTCCTCTCATGATAAAAATGGGCCAAAGATCTAAATCAACTATAACAATTGGAAAGTGTGAGAAAATTTGGAAAAGGAGAATAAAACAAACTTTAAGTAGAATAAGAGAAAATGATAATCCTGTATAAATTATCTAAAATAGATAAAACATAAAAAAAAAAATATATATGTTTGAAAATGCCATAAAGATTGGGGAGATATATGCATTGTTGATGGAAGGTGGGAAGGTAAAAGTTAACTGGAGGAAGATACACTTAGAAAGAGAGGAAAATCTTTAAATTAAGAAGTATGTGTAGACCTAAAATGGAACTCTTGAAAATAATTGAAAATAAGAAAGTAAGGAACAAGAAGGGAAATTGCTATTCCATATGATTGTAACAGCAAGAAATGGTTTTGGCAAATATTGGAAGAAAGAAGAATACCAAGAATGGAAGACTGGAGATAGAAGGTAATGGATCTATTGAAATGGACAAATTAACTATTTACTGAAGGAAAAAACCTTTAAAGGAATTCCATAAAGAATGGATTATGGGGAAAATATATACAATGAGAGAAAAGAACAAATATAAAATTTTATGATAAAGAATTTGTAAAGAGTTATGAGAGATTGTGTAAAAAGAATCAGGGTAAGTTGTAAAAGATATAAAGGTGGAGATAGGGGAAACACAAATTATAAAGGATAAAGTTTGGAATCTAAGGATGTTAAATATTAAGATAAGAGTAAGTTAGAAATTAAACTCATGACAAGATAGGAATTGAATCAGCCTTTGGAAGTACCAAGATAGGATAAGATCTGGTAGATTTGTTAAAGAGATATTTGGATTACACGATTCTTTTATATTTTGTAAGGTAGATTTTTGGTTTTTAAATAAAATGTATTTTAACAAACAATAACAATGGCTTTTTTGGATAGTCCAACAGCAAAAAAGAGGTAGGAAGGGGGGCCACTATGCTGAGAAGATGGCAAAATGCTAACATGTACAGAGAAAAGGCGATTACTCAACACCTTTGCCTCATCTCTTCGCAGAAAGAAAAGGTTGTTCAACCTGAGGATATGGAGCATGCAGAGGACAGAATAGGGGAATTTCAGCACAGAATAAGTAGAAAGATAGTATGGAATATCTTTCTAATCTAAATGAATTTAATCGCGTACCAGATAATTACATCCAAGAGTATGAAAAGGACTGGCAAATCTAATTTTCGGAGCCATTGGCAATAACTTTGAAAACTCCTGGAAAAAAGGAGAAGTCCCAGCAATGGCTCCTTTCATCCTGGGAGATAATAACCAGTGGGGTCCCACGGGCTCTGTCCTGGGCCCAGTGTTATTCAACATCTTTATCAATTACTTGGTGACAGAATGGGGGCATACTTACAAATTTCAGATGACACCAAATTAGGAGGCGTAGCTAATATTCCAGAGGACAGGATCAACATTCAAAATGACCTGAATAGACGAAAGCTGGCCAAAGCTAACAAAAGACTTCAACAGGAGAAATGTAAGAAATGTTTCATGGTTTGTAAGAATATGGAATATGTTATAGTAGTAATTTAAAATGTGGTATATTAGGGATTAGGAATGCTGTATGTGTTTTATTTGTTGTTTGCATTGTTATATATGTATATTTTTTAAAAATTTTTTTAAATGACCTGATAGACATAAACTCGACTGGCTAAGCTAATAAAATGAAATTTCAACACGGAGAAATTTAAGGTACGCCCTGAAACGAATTGCACAGATATAGGATGGGGACACCTGGCGACGAGAGACGTTCTACACGTGAAAGGGAATCTAGGAGTCCCAAGTAGACCAAAATGGAACATGGGTCAATAGTGTGATGAGGCATCTAAAAGGCCAATGCATTTTAGGCTGCATCAATAAAAGTATAGTGTCTAGATCAAGAGAAGTATCGTGCCACTAAATTCGGCTTTTGGTTCATGCCCACTGGAATATTGGTGCCATTCGGGGCACCACAATTCAAAAAGGACATTGAGAAACGGAGCGTGTCCAAATGAGGATGAAAAATGGTGAGAGTCTGGAAAAAGTCCTATGAGAAAGACTTAGGGATGTTGGGGATGTTTACCTGGAAAGGAGAAGGTTAGAAGTGATATGATAGCCCTGTTTTAATATTTGAAGGGATGTCATTATTGAGGAGGGAGCAAGCTTGTTTCTGCTGCTCCAGAACTAGAACCCGGAACAATGGATACAACCTCCAGGAAGAGATCCCACCTCAACATTAGGAGGAACTCCTGACAGTAAGGGCTTTTCGACAGTAGGACAGACGCCTCCCGAGTGTATGGAGTCCTCCTCCTTAGAGGGTCTTTAAACAGAGGCTGGATGGCCATCTGTCGGGATACTTTGATTTGGATTTCCTGCATGGCAGAATGGGGATGGGACTGGATAGCCCTTGTGGTCTCTTCTAACTCTACGGATTCAAGATTCTAGCACGTGTGACATATAGTATGGAAAGGCCCTCAGTCTTCATAGGAAGGGCAATGATTAAGTTCCTACCAACAGAGGCCACATCTCATAATTCTCCATCATCAAATTGTACAAAAGTTTCTGCTTCTCGTCAACCGTTCCATTCATCTTCAGTGAAATATATCGCCACATCTGCAAAGGTCACCTGCAATAGAAAATAACCCTCATCCAAAGAGTGACTAACCAAAAGGAGCACATGGTGCATCCCAAACATTATTTATCACTTCAGAATTCAGTCCAAGAATTAAATTAAATAAAGGTACTGCCCTTGAGATCCAGTTTGTCTTGAATCCGCAGTATAATACACAATATAATAATAATAATAATAATAATAATAATTATTATTATTATTGATTTATTATTATTATTATTATTATTATTATTTTATTATATGTCCGCACCCTCAAGCATCGAGGCGTGATTTAC
>NC_056523.1:260411496-260420822 GCF_019175285.1 Sceloporus undulatus
CTTCAAAGGGTCTCCATACATCATTTTTTATACTCCTCATTTTTCAGGAGAGCAGTTAGCTTATCCATTGCTTTAATTTCTATGACCTTCTGTATCCATTCATCTATATTAGGTACTTTTTTCATTTTCCAAAATTTAGCCAACAAAATTCGGGCAGCTGTTATAAAGTACAATATGTCTTGCTTTTTGCCTCTGTGAAATGTTGGGAGATATGGGAGAACGCCTCTGGACCTAAACTGGGGGGTGGGCCCAGTGGCCCTCAAGCCCACAGTGTTCCCCAGAACTGTTTTTTTAAAAAATGACATTTGCCTCTCAAATTTGCCAAGAAATGGCTAAATGTGCTATAATTCTTTGGTGGCTAAATGTACAATACATGTTGGAATAGTTAGTATCCTAATCCATTATCAATATCCCAGAAATAGCCAAATTATATTGTTTGTTATCTGGATTATCTGGACCCATTTCAAACTGGCTTCAGGGCAGGATACGGAGTTGAGACTGCAATGGTCGCCTTAGTTGATGATCTCTGAGTATCAACAGGGGAAGTGTGACCCTGCTGGTGCTCTTGGACATCTCAGCGGTTTTCGATATCATCGACCATGGAGAGAGAAGGCTGGCCCAATACCAGCAGGGACTAGCCTGAAGAAGAAGAGCCCTCCCTCCGGTCCATCTGCCTTGGTCCAGGCCTCAGAGGGAGAGAAGAATGCTGGACCTGATTCCCTCCCCCCCCCTCACCATTCCCTTCTCCTTTTGTGTCGTGTCTTTTAGATTGTAAGCCTGTGGGCAGGGAATTGTCTGTTATCCCCTCTATTGTAAACCGCTCGGATTCCCAGTGATTGGGCGGTATATAAATAAAACCTATTATTATTATTATTATTATTATTATTATTATTATTATTATTATCCTTCTGGAACACCTGAGGGAGTTGGGAATCGGAGGCTTTGCTTTACAGTGGTTCCGTTCCTACCTCTCGGGTAGATTCCAGATGGTGATGCTGGGGGACAGTTGCTCTTCAAAAAGAGAGCTGACATCTGGCATTCCTCAGGGTGCCATTCTGTCTTCCATGCTATTCAACATTTACATGATACCGCTGGGAGAGAACATCCGGAGAGATGGGGTGCAGTGTTATCAGTACACTGATGACACCCAGATCTATCTCTCTATGACTCCGACTGGCACAGTGACTAATGATGGCATCTCTCCTATGGATGCCTGTCTTGAGTCAGTAATGGGCTGGATGAGGGAAAACAAACTCAAGTTGAATCCAGAGAAAACAGAGGTACTAGCGATAGGTACCCCTGGTCCAGGGATGGAAATTTGTCAACCAGTCCTGGATGGGGTCACACTTCCCCTAAAGGACGAAGTTCACAGTTTGGGAGTAGTCTTGGATCCATCACTAGAGTTGTCATCTCAAGTAGATGTGATGGCCAGGAGTGCTTGGTACCAACTTCGGCTGATATGCCAACTGCAGCCCTACATGGACCAAAAGGACCTTGAAGCAGTGGTACATGCACTGGTAATCTCTCGTTTAGATTTCTGTAATGCACTCTACTTGGGGCTACTCTTGTACCAAGTTCAGAAGCTTCAACTAATCCAAAATGCAGCAGCCAGATTGGTCACCAGTACTTCTAGGTTTGACCATGTAACACCAGTGTTAAAATCTTTACATTGGCAATCAATTAGCTTCCGAGCGCAATACAAGGTGTTGGTTATTACCTTCAAAGCCCTACATGGCTCGGGCCTGAGTTACTTGCGGGAACACCTCTCCCTACACAATCTGCCCCGCACTCTCAGAACATTTGGGAAGAAATTGTTGAAATATTACAATACCCGATAAGCCACAACTTCCCATAGAGCATTCACTGCTGCAGTCCCTAAACTATGGAACAGTTTGCCGGAGGAGATCCGTCTTATCACCACCTTAGAGGCCTTTAAGAAGGCACTAACGACGGATCTCTTCCAGCAGACCTTCCCATTGGATTCGGCATAGAGACGATGATTAAGACCACCCTCTCTAAATATGATGGTATATGAATAGATGTTTGTGATATTTGGAGGTTTTATGGAACTAATAAGGATCTATAATTCAGTATTAGTACTTTATTGATTGTTCTATTTGTATTGTATTATTTTAAAGATGTAATCACGCATCGATGCTTGGAGGAGGCGGGACATATAAATAAAAATTATTATTATTATTATTATTATTATTATTATTATTATATTGTGTATTATATTGAAAGGATTCGAGACAAACTGGATCTCAAGGGCAGTACCTTTATTTAATTTAATTCTTGGACTGAATTCTGAAGTGATGAAATAATGTTTGGGATGCACCATGTGCTCCTTTTGGTTAGTCACTCTTTGGATGAGGGTTATTTTCTATTGCAGGTGACCTTTGCAGATGTGGCGATATATTTCACTGAAGATGAATGGAAACGGTTGACGAAGAAGCAGAAACTTTTGTACAATTATGTGATGATGGAGAATTATGAGAATGTGGCCTCTGTTGGTAAGGAACTTAAATCCATTGCCCTTCCTATGAAGACTGAGGGCCCTTTCATACTATATTGTCACAGTGCTAGAATCATAGAATCGTAGAGTTAGAAGAGACCACAAGGGCTATCCAGTCCATCCCCATTCTGCCATGCAGGAAATCCAAATCAAAGCATCCCCGACAGATGGCCATCCAGCCTCTGTTTAAAGACCTCTAAGGAGGGAGACTCCACTACACTCCGAGGGAGTCTGTCCTACTGTCGAAAAGCCCTTACTGTCAGGAAGTTCCTCCTAATGTTGAGGTGGGATCTCTTTTCCTGGAGGTTGTATCCATTGCTCCGGGTTCTAGTATCTGGAGCAGCAGAAAACAAGCTTGCTTCCTCCTCAATATGACATCCCTTCAAATATTTAAACAGGGCTATCATATCACTTCTTAACCTTCTCCTTTCCAGGCTAAACATCCCCAACTCCCTAAGTCGTTCCTCATAGGACATTTTTTCCAGACTCCTTACCATTTTAGTCATCCTCATTTGGACACGCTCCAGTTTCTCAATGTCCTTTTTGAATTGTGGTGCCCAGAACTGGACACAATATTCCAGGTGGGCCATGACCAAAGCAGAATATAGTGGCACGATTACTTCTCTTGATCTAGACACTATACTTTTATTGATGCAGCCTAAAATTGCATTGGCCTTGTTAGCTGCCTCATCACACTATTGACCCATGTTCCATTTGTGGTCTACTTGGACTCCTAGATCCCTTTCACGTGTAGAAGTCTCTCGTTCAGCCAGGTGTCCCCCATCCTATATCTGTGCATTTCATTTCCTAAGGGCAGTACCTTAAATTTCTCCGTGTTGAATTTCATTTTATTAGCTTTAGCCCAGCTTTCTACTCTATTCAGGTCATTTAAAAAAAATTATTAAAAATATACATATATAACAATGCAAACAAACAAATAAACACATACAGCATTCATAATCCCTATAATACCACATTTACATTACTACCTATTACATATTCCATATTCTTACAAACCATGAAACATTTCTTACATTTCTCCCTGTTGAAGTTCATTTTGTTAGCTTTGGCCCAGCTTTCTAGTCTATTCAGGTCATTTTGAATGTTGATCCTGTCCTCTGGAATATTAGCTACGCCTCCTAATTTGGTGTCATCTGGAAATTTGATAAGTATGCCCCCAATTCTGTCATCCAAGTAATTGATAAAGATGTTGAATAACACTGGGCCCAGGACAGAGCCCTGTGGGACCCCACTGGTCACTTCTCTCCAGGATGAAAAGGAGCCATTGCTGAGCGACCTTTGGGTTCGGCCAATCAAACAATTACAAATTCATGTAACAGTTACCTTGTCTAGCCTACATTTGCCAAGCTTGTTTGCAAGAACGTCATGGGAAACCTTCTCAAAGGCCTTACTGAAATCAAGATATACTATATCCAGAGCATTCCCTTCATCTACCAAGCTGGTAATTTTATCAAAGAAAGAGATCAGATTTGTCTGGCATGACTTCTTTCTCTGAAACCCATGTTGACTTTTTGTGAGTATGGCATTGCTTTCTAGATGTTTACAGACTCTCTGTTTAATTATCTGCTCTAGAATCTTTCCTGGTATAGATGTCAGACTAACTGGACGATAATTGTTTGGATCCTCTTTCCCCCCCTTTTTGAAGATGGGGACAACGTTTGCCCCTTCCACCAGAAACGTGCGCGTAGGGTGTGTAAAGTTTTTACAAACCTCCAATGTCCAGCAGCCTTGACATCTCTGGAAAAATGTCCTATGAGGAACGACTTAGGGAGTTGGGGATGTAGCCTGGAAAGGAGAAGGTTAAGAAGTGATATGATAGCCCGGTTTAAATATTGAAGGGATGTCATATGAGGAGGGAGCAAGCTTGTTTTCCTGCTCTCCAGATACTAAACCGGACAAAGGATACAACCTCCAGGAAAAGAGATCCCACCAACATTAGGAGGAACTTCCTGACAGTAAGGGCTTTTCGACAGAGGACAGACCCCTCGGAGTGTAGTGGAGTCTCCCTCCTTGAAGGTCTTTAAACAGAGGCTGGATGGCCATCTGTCGGGGATGCTTGATTTGGATTTCCTGCATGGCAGAAGGGGAGTGGACTGGATAGCCCTTGTGGTCTCTTCTAACTCTACGATTCTAGATTCTAGCACTGTGACAATATAGTATGAAAGGGCCCTCATGTCTCATAGGAAGGGCAATGGATTAAGTCCTACCAACAGAGCCACATTCTCATAATTCTCCATCATCAAATAATTGTACAAAAGTTTCTGCTTCTTCGTCAACCGTTTCCATTCATCTTCAGTGAAATATATCGCCACATCTCAAAGGTCCCTGCAATGAAAATAACCCTCATCCAAAGAGTGACTAACCAAAAGGAGCACATGGTGCATCCCAAACATTATTTCATCACTTCAGAATTCAGTCCAAGAATAAATTAAATAAAGGTATGCCCTTGAGATCCAGTTTGTCCTGAATCCTTTCAATAATACACAAATAATAATAATAATAATAAAATAATAATTAATATATAATATATAATTTTATTTATATGTCCCGCCTCCTCCAGCATCGATGCGTGATTACATCTTTAAAATAATAATACAAATGAACAATCAATAAATATACTAATACTGAATTATAGATCCTTATAGTTCCATAAAACCCCAAATATCACAAACATCTATTCATATACCATCTATTTAGAGAGGGTGGTCTTAATCATCGTCTCTATGCCGAACCAATGGGAAGGTCTGCTGGAAGAGATCCGTCGTTAGTGCCTTCTTAAAGGCCTCTAAGGTGGTGATAAGACGGATCTCCTCCGGCAAACTGTTCCATAGTTTAGGGACTGCAGCAGTGAATGCCTATGGGAAGTTGTGGCTTATCGGGTATTGTAATATTTCAACAATTTCTTCCCAAATTCTGAGAGTGGGGGGCAGATTGGGTAGGGAGAGGTGTTCCCCAAGTAACTCAGGCCCGAGCCATGTAGGGCTTTGAAGTAATAACCAACACCTTGTATTGCGCTCGGAAGCTATGATTGCCAATGTAAAGATTTTAACACTGGTGTTACATGGTCAAACCTAGAATACTGGTGACCAATCTGGCTGCTGCATTTTGGATTAGTTGAAGCTTCTGAACTTGGTACAAGAGTAGCCCCAAGTAGAGTGCATTACAGAATCTAAACAGAGATTACCAGTGCATGTACCACTGCTTCAAGGTCCTTTTGGTCCTGTAGGGCTGCAGTTGGCATATCAGCCGAAGTTGGTACCAAGCACTCCTGGCCTCACATCTACTTGAGATGACAACTGTAGTGATGGATCCAAGACTACTCCCAAACTGTGAACTTCGTCCTTTAGGGGAAGTGTGACCCCATCCAGGACTGGTTGACAAATTTCCATCCCTGGACCAGGGTACCTATCGCGAGTACCTCTGTTTTCTCTGGATTCAACTTGAGTTTGTTTTCCCTCATCCAGCCATTACTGACTCAAGACAGGCATCCATAGGAGAGATGCCATCAGTACACGGTGCCAGTCGGAGTCATAGAGAGATAGATCTGGGATGTCATCAGTGTACTGATAACACTGCACCCCATCTCTCCGGATGTTCTCTCCCAGCGATCATGTAATGTTGAATGCATGGAGACAGAATGGCACCCTGAGGAACGCCAGATGTCAGCTCTCTTTGAGAGCAACTGTCCCCAGCATCACCATCTGGAATCTACCCGAAGGTAGGAACGGAACCACTAAAGCAAAGCCTCCAATCCCAACTCCTCAGGTGTTCCAAAGGATACCATGGTCGATGATATCGAAAACCGCTGAGATGTCCAAGAGCACCAGCAGGGTCACACTTCCCCTGTTGATACTCAGAGATCATCATAAGGCGACCATTCAGTCTCAACTCCGATCCTGCCCTGAAGCCAGTTTGAAGGGTCCAGATATCCAGATAATAAACAATATAATTGGCTATTTCTGGGATATTGATAATGGATTAGGATACTAACTATTCCAACATGTATTGTACATTTAGCCACCAAAGAATTATAGCACATTTAGCCATTTTGGCAAATTTGAGAGGCAAATGTCTTTTTTAAACAGTTCGGGGAACACTGTGGGCTTGGGGCCACTGGGCCCACCCCCAGTTAGGTCCAGAGGCTTTCTCCCATATCCCCAACATTTCACAGAGCAAAAAGCAAGACATATGTACTAAACAGCTGCCCGAATTTTGGAAAAAATGAAAAAAGTACCTAAATAGATGAATGGTACAGAAGGTCATAGAAATTAAAGCAATGGATAAGCAACTGCTCTCCTGAAAAATGAGGATAAAAAATATGTATGGAGACCCTTGAAGCTATGTGCACAGAGGTGGAATGAAAGAATGTAATAGAGAAGAACTAATGTAATGAGCTAACTTAATACGGAAACAATAACGAAAGACAGGGATTAAAAATAATACTTAGTTGTAGAAGTAGAACATTGGATTTACGGAACATGTTAACACAGATGTGATATGTGAATACAACAAATTTCAGAGTAAAGAGTCATACCAAAGTAAAAAAAAAAAAAAAAGCAAGACATTTGTGGACAAGCAACACCAGAGGTGCTGAATAGGGCCAAAGTTGTTTATGAGAAGGTCACACAAGCTAGAGGGGCACAGCAGTTACTTTGTCTCAGCCTACTGGCAAGGGCAAAACCCTGACCCTTCCCTCCTCTCCCCTCTTTTGAGTTGATGGGGTGCAAACTCCTTGGCACTCCTTTGGCAGGAACTGAAGTCAGCTGAGAGAAGGGGCAAGGGGAGGAAGAGAGAGAAACCGGACATTTTTTTAAAAACCTGAAAAAGTACTGTGACAGATGATTAACCAGGACTGTCTCTGCCAAACTGTTCTCGCTGCTTGCTTCATGAGTGGCCCAGCAGTGACACAGATGAAACTAGTAGCCAGGAGTGTGACTCACCAAAGAGTTGTTGAACCTCCGCAGCCTCTTTCTGTGGAGCTCAACTCCCTCCCTTGGCCTTCGTGTCAGCCATTAGGTGGGCAGGGGGTCCTGGTGGGCCTGCAGTTGAGTCACTTTCAGCAAGAGAGGCTCCAAAGCTGTGTGCAAGGGGACAGAGATGAAGTTGCTGAGAAAAAAAGCCAGGGTTAGGCTTGGTTTGGCAAGAAACCTGCACCACCAAGACACAGAGAACAGCATCCTGCTGGTGACATATGCAGGTGACATTTGTCTCCTTTGGCCAATGCAGAGGTGGATATCCCCTTCCTCTCTTTGCACTAACCAAAGCCTCCTGGACCTAGCATAGACTCACTGCAGCTCCTCTACACAACAGCTACTCCATGCTTATTAGAGTGGTGGGGGATCGGATGGGGAATTGGAGAGGGCCCTGGCATATTCCCCTAGCTAGATGTGAAATGAGTACATCATCTGCTGAAACCTCAGAGTCCAGTGCCCTCAGAGGAAGATTTCTTCACTTTGCTTTGGCTACAGAAACATAGCTGGATGCTTCTCCAATGCCTTGCACCCAACATCTCATCAAGCATGGAATTGTCATGCAGGATGGTTCCACAACTCTATGGTAGCACCTGGGTCAGTGAATGGCCAGCTGCAGCCTAATCCACTGGGTCAGGCTGTCTGGCCTGGTGGCCCTCATTCTCCCAGTGGCCAAACAATTGCCCTCCATTACCCAGGGAGGGTCCCAGTCAGGCAGGGCAGGAAAAGAGCCCCTCTTCTCAGGTTGCTCCCCTTCCATGGATCCAGCCCTCCTCCCAGATCGGGGGGCACAAAGGATTGAGCTGATGGAGCACCCAATTCCCATGGCAGCCTTCTGCATGCAGCAAAGTCACAATTCTGAGAGAGTCTCTGCCCATGTGGAAAGGGTCCATATTTCTACACGTTGGCTGCCCGTCTTGGCTTGGGAATATCCTGTTCCAGCCACATACAGGTAGGGTTGCCATAAGTGAGGACCTCCAAACCGGGACAAATGTAGGACAATGTGAGGGCAACATTTCAAAGTAGACACATTTTATAAAATAAGGAGTGCAAAAATTTGAGTTTTTTTTAAAAAATGTAATAAAAGGCATGTTTTTAGGCATGATCAAAAGGGAGGACATTTTGGCATTATTCCTAGACAGAGGGCGAAATGTACTTGCCCTCGGGTTCAACTTTACTTCTCAGAAGTGTGTACTTGGTCAAGGGACGGTGGTTTTTCTCACTGCGCATGTTTGTAAAAATCACAGCAAGTTACATTGGCCTGCCTCAGGGCTTGTTTGATATCAATATCATGCATCATCATCATCATCATCATCATCATCATCACAGATATAATGGCCAAGAAAGGCAGACTTGTTAGCATTCAAAGCACCATAAATACACAAAAATGCATATATTTAATAATAAAAAATAATGAAAAAATAAATAAAAAACAAGGAGGGGTGTATATATGATAATAAATAATGTAATAAAATAAAAAACAAGCAATAATAAAAAATAATAAATAAAACAAAACAAGCAATAAAAAATTAATGAAATAAAATAAAACAAGCAATAATAAAATAAATAAAATAAAACAAATAAAAAATTAATAATAAAAAAACAAGCAAAATAAAAATTAATGAAATAAAATAAAACAACAATAATAAAAATATAAAAAAGCAATAATAAAAATAATAAAATAAAATAAAAAAACAAGCAATATAAAATTAATAAATAAAAAAACAATAATAAAAATTAAAAAATAAATAAAATAAGATTTTAATTTTAAAAAAAATTTAAAACCCCCAAAATACCAAGGCAGACTAATGCCCACGGAC
>NC_056523.1:260420847-260451881 GCF_019175285.1 Sceloporus undulatus
ACTGACTCAGCTTTCCTCTTCCTCCTCCTCCTCCTTCTGTGGCCCAATTCTGCCCTGGCCTTCAGGCACCCTTACTCCGGCTCCTTCCTCCTCCTCCTTAGGATGGCTGGCGCGGAAGCCGGGTAGGCACGCACGCGCGCGCGGAGGGAATGGAGCAGGCGCGCACGCGGAGGGAATGGGGAAGGCGTGTGCGCGGAGGGAATGGGGAAGGCGCACGCGCTGCCACTGGCCTCTACTGAGGCCTGGGCAGCGCGCAAGCCTTCCCAGTGGGGGCGTGGTGGCAGCGGCGCTTCTGCCGCCGGCCCGCCGAGGAAGAGGAGGAAGGTGGAGCCGGAGGAGGAGGAGGAGGAAGGTGGAGCCGGAGGAGGAGGTGGGTCGGCGCCGCAGCAGCTGCATTAGCGGCAGCGGCAATGGCCGGAGCGGGCCCCCCAAACCGGGAACAAGGCACGGGTGGAGGCCCAAACCGGACCGTGACCGGGAGGGGCCCCCCGAAACCGTGAATGGCACGGGGGCCGCCGGGTTATGGCAAGCCTACATACAGGCCTAAATCCTAAATCCATCTGCTGGCCTGAGAGGGAGTTGGCCAGGCAAGTCCAGCTCCATCAGGACTAGCCTGGAAGAAGGAAGAGCCCTCCCTCCAATCCATCTGCCTTGGTCCAGGCCTCAGAGGGAGAGAAGAACCACTGGACCTCATCCCCTTTCCCTCCACCATTCCCTTCTCCTTTTGTTTCGTGTCTTTTAGATTGTAAGCCTGAGGGCAGGGAACTGTCTGATTAAAAATAATATTGTAAGCCGCCCTGAGAGCCATTAGGGCTGAAGGGCGGGATATAAATACCTAAATAAATAAATAAATAAATCCTAGCCTGTATCATCTCCTATGTATAGTCCTGATCAGAGTAGAATCAGTTGGATTTAGTTATGGGTTCAGTGGGTCTACTCTAGGGTTAACCAACAAGAGCCAGGCCTCCTCAGGTTTTTAAATGCAGGAAAGTTTATTTTTTCATGCTGTGTCATCATCACTGATTGAGAATTTGACTTTGCTTTCATGCAGAGGAGGAGAAGGACCTGCTTTCTGTCCTGGGTGCAGAAGCTCTAGCTCCTGGGCTGGGTAAGATCTGCATTAATTTACGGATCTGATCCATAGACTCTTGTCCCCCTCCCCATGTAGACACTGGTGAAAATAATTATTTCATTTTTTTAAAAAAATGAGACAATTTCTCTAAGCTTAATTGTTATTTGTGGGTGTGTCAGAGCATGAGGTGTGCGTGTTCTCTCAGTGCTTGCTGAAGCCACGCAGAAATTGATGCATGTACATTTGTGTGCATTGAATGGACCTATTGTCAAAATCACATTTATCTTCACTTCTAGTTGTGTATTTTTAAACATATGCACACTGTTGAATGTGTTCCACTTGATACAAGAAGTCTATCAATGTATAGATTTATGACTGAATATTGCACCCTGGATTACGCTCATTTTTGGGAAGTGAAGTATGTAAATTCATTTTATACACTCAGCGAAACAAGTATCTTACAAAGTTCTAGTAAACAACACGTACACACACAGTCCACACAAAAAGGACTCACTGGCGCACTGTGTGTCTGGGGTCTGGAAACCCAACCTCCACTTTCTGGGAAGACAATGCTGCCAGAGACTGAATCTGGGACTTTATGCCTGCAAAGTATGAGATCAGATGACTCTTTCAGCTGCAACCCTTCCACACAATCCTGGACTGAAACATTCAAACAAAAGTCGTCTTTCAGCTCCAGGAATAAACACCTACCTTCAACACAAAGACCCTGATTCCTGCAGCCCCAGAAAGGCCTCTTTCACAGTCCTTTATGGCCGGAGCTTCCAGGGTCAGAGGCCGTCTCCTTAGCCTTAGAGAAGGGCTGCTCTGAGTGCGAAGGAGGAGGAGGTCCAAGGGCTGAGGGAGGGAAGGCAATGAGGGAAAGGGTCAGTGCCAATGGCAATGGAGGGCAGAAGGTGACCCCTAGGAAACCCGTCTTCTGAGTCCCAGCCCTTATGGGGATGAGTGGCAGGAGCAGTCCAGGGGGCTGAGGGGGGTCTCCTTTCCTAAAGGGGGAGTCAAGGACCGGTGGCCCCTCCCCAGCTAGGGCCCAAAGGGAGGGTCTCTTTCCTACCACTCTCTCCCAGCCCCCAAAGCCCAGCCTCCCACTGGCTCTGAGTCCCTGCCTCCCCTTCCTCAGATCCCACAGGCCCCTTCCTTCCTTCCTTCCTTCCTTTGCCCCAGAATGGAGGACCAGAGGCACAAAGAGACACACTTCCTTCCTTTTGGCCCAAGGAGCCTGGCTTCCTTCTCGCTCTGGAGCCTCAGGGAGAGAAAGAGGAGCCTCTCGGTTCAACTGAGGAGGCCTCAGAGAAGTTTCTGGAACATTATTCCCAACAGTCACAAGCAGAAACACAAAATGGCCATCTGAATACAAAATGGCCACTGGGACACAAAATGGCTGCCTCTGCCTCAGCGCTTGGCAGTTGGCAGTTTGAGGCCTTGAGGGAACCCATAATGGACAATGAAAGGGACCCAAAGTCAGAAGGGACCTCAAACAGGATTTCCAAACCTTAACAACACCTAAAAGTCTTCCTGATGCTTCTATTGAAAACAGAAGCCTGACCCCCCTCCTTAATTATAATCAATAATAAAAGATCTTAATATTTTCTCTCCATCAAACCACTGCCTTCAACACCTAGGCAGCACAGAATCAAAATAAAATGAGAAGGTCAATATCTATGGGACTGACAGGAGTAGACTGGGTCCCCTACTACAGCCCTACTGCAGAGTCCTGACCATTGAGGAACAACCTTGAGGAGGGGAACTGACAGAGATAAGGCTCTGGAGCTCTGAGGCCACAAGAAACTACAAATCCCAGGATTCCAGAGGATGGAGCTAGAAGAGTTAAAAATTGTTTTAAACTGGATTATTTTTTCAGTGCAGATACAGCCTGAGTCGGTTGTAAAAGGGTATAAGCACCCAAGTCTGGTTTTTACCCTCTTAATAATGGTTTTACTTTTTTTTTTTTTAAAAAAAAAAGCACTTTGTTTTTCTGTCTAATCCTTATTTTTGTTGTTGTTTGTATGTTAGTTTGTTTCATTCTTGGTCATATGAGATGGTATGGTCTGTCAATGTAATAGTAAAATGGTGTTCTTTGTGTAAAATGGCAAAATCAAAATTTTATTTTTGTTTGTTGACTATTTTCAACCTATGGATGCTGAATCCATGGATACGCTGACTGTATTCAAACAAGGGATGGGGAAAGGAGGGTCGCATGATGTACCCCACTGCTGTCTTAGATGCTATTTGCATTTTCTCCCCTCTTCCAATTCTTGTTTCTGTGTAATCATCCTTCCACTAGAAAACTTCAGTCATCTGTTTGTGTGTCATTACACATCCTTATAAACAACTACACGTACTGTGAGGCAGGGGCCCTGTGTGAGACAGCTCTGGGTGTGATTTGTTTTACTCCCATGAAAATGTAGAGAAAATGAGTTAAGAGATAATCACAATCAGACTAAGTGCACTTCCGTTGAATAAAAGATTAAGAAATGCTGTACACAGCAAGATTCAGACTGGACACCTCCCACAGCTAACACAATTGATAAAAAGCTTATTATAATATTTCTTCCAAACAAAAATTGCTTGAAGAACTCCTGCTTCCCTAGCAAACTCAAGAGTATTTTTTTAAAGGATAATTATTCATCAATGATGAAAATTAAATATTTCAATAGTCCATTTTGTTCTTAGTTCTCTGTAAAAATCTTTTGGCAAAGATGGAATCTTGGTAAATGGAAATTAATATTCCCTTTATGCTCCTTCTCTTCCCTGCTTTTCAAGTCCTCCCTTCCCCTCCTTCATCCAAACTCTTTGATAATTCTGATTCCTTTGATTCCAATTTGTGTTCTCTTTATTTAGCAGTTTGAGCAACTAAAGGATATTACAGTTATGAACTCTTTGAAAGTGTCCCATGCTGTGTGAGTAAGATTTAAGCATGCACAAACACAAACCTCTGCACAAGCAGGGAAATGAAGGGTGTAATTGCAAAACACAATTAGGTGGAAATAACTGGCAGGGTTACACAACCAACATGGCACAGTGATTTGAGTTTGGAAGTTTATCGCACAGGCCCTAAAATGGGCCTGTTGCGTTTCAAAATGGGGGTGCACACGGACCGGAATGGAGCTAAGAACTGGAGTTTACCTCACACTGGAACACCGCTGCTGCCGCCGGGCATTCCAATCAAGTCCCACATTTGTTCTAGAGGGCATGATTTCTGAGAACTGATACAAAGAGTTTTCAGAAATCATGTCCTCTGGAACGGATGTAGGACATGATTGGAACACCTGGTGGCAGCGGTGACATTCCAGCGTGCAGTAAACTCCAGTTCTTAGCCCCATCCCAATCCGCGTGCACCCATGCATGCCTCCGTTTTGAAACGCAACAGGCCCGTTTTAGAGCCTCTGCAATGAGCTTCTTGGACTACAACTTGAGAGCAGGATTTGATTCCCTGCCTGGCCATTAAACCTACTGGATAATCTTCGACAAGTCACATGCTCTCAGCCTCAGGGAAAGGCAATGGAAAATCTCCTTTGAACAAATCTTGCCAAGAAAACCCCATGATAGGATTGCTTTAGTGTCACCATAAAACAGAAATGACTTGAAAGTACACAACAACTGTGAGTTGAACTGATGTGACAGCCCTAATCCAAATTACTATATAGCAGCAACTGTTTTCTGCCTGAGGCAGAACACAAGATGGTGTGCCTTCCCATTCCAGATATAGAAGCATTTATTCCACAGTAAAGTGGGATTATGTCTTTTCACATGAAGGCATCAATCCCACAAGACAGACCCCAAGCCAGGCTGTGGATACACAAAGATTATCCAGTTCATTACTTTGAAAATGTAATCTCAGTGTAATTCCAATAACATTCATACATTAAGACTGTATCTGCACTGCAGAATTAATGCAGTTTGACACTGCTTTAACTGCCATGACTCAGTGCTATGGAATCCTGGACATTTTACTTGTTGAGGCACCAGAGCACACAAAACTCAAAATACCACAGCACCATGGCAGTTGAAGTGGTGTCAAACTGCATTATTTTTGCAATGCAGATGCAGCCTAAGTAACATTTAACTTTGTCTGTTGATATAATAATATATTGTTTAGAGTGCAGTATTTCATGATAAATTCATGGATAAATATAAATACCAGTTCACTAAAGCAAGATTATTATTATTTTTTAAAAAACTTCAAAAGGAATGTTTTTGAAATCAAAACTTGGAAAATTTTACTTGTTTGGAAAGTATGTTTTTGAAAAAATAACAGAAAAAACCCTCAGCGAGCTTTTGGCTGTAGAATTCTGGGAGTTTTAGTCTGAAAAAGTAACATTTTCAGGCCCTAGAATTCAGAGACATAGCCATGTTAGTCTGGAATATTACTATGTAAAAGGGATCTTGCAGCACCTTTGATACTAACTGTGCAAAGCTACCATAGCACCACGCATCTGAGGAAGTAGACTTAAGTCTACAAGAGCTTACGCTCTGTCTTATTTTGCACAGTTAGGGCCTGAACAGAAAGGCCAAAATAAAGCTGCTTCAGGTACTTTGGAGGTATACTGTTTAAATTACATGTTCATTTTAAGAGCCCAGAAGCTGCGCCTTTAACAGCATACCTCCAAAGTGACCCTCCTGTCTGTTCAGGCCCTTAGTCTCATAGGTACTATAAGATCACTTTGCATACTGATTTTTGTTTATAATATCATGAAATTAGGAATTACCTATGCATCCATTATCTTAATATCGCTAGCTATCACATATAATTATTAATGTTAAGAAATGTCAAATATTCTCCCTAAATGAAAGAAACATTTATTACAAGAATAAATGAATGATCTAAAACAGGTAGCCTATTTGAATTATTTTTTCCTTGCTTTCAGTTTGGGTAAATACATCAATCAAAATTAGGAACCATGCTGAGGATTCTGGCAGCTTTAGTTATAGTCTTAAAAAGCCATTTCTTCTAGCTCAGATTAATTCCCAATATGGCCAATATGGCTGTTAGGCCGTGCTGGCTGGTGACCTCCATGTCAGTAGTACAGAAGCAAATCCATTCCCAGGTTTTCATTAGGACTTTTAACTTGTGTAGCTTTTTTACAGTTTGGACTAAAACCAAGAATAGATCCATCAGCCCACTGACATGGAAGCCACCAGCCAGCCCTCTGCTTGCGGGAGACTGAGGTCTAGGCACAGCCTGAACAAGTGAGACAGCAGACTTTCAGAGACTGAATGAATGATTTATTTCTCATACCGTATCTTTAAGGAGATGTTTAGCTGCCTTTCTCTGTTTGTAGAAAAAAAGCAAAGATCCTTGTGGCTGTTTAAAGACTAATGAATTATATTACAGCTGACACTTTCATGGCATTTCAATTCATCAAATGCAGGAAGTGCTCTTTCAGCTGACAGATTCATATGCACATGTTTGGGGAGGGGTGTTGTAACAGTGGGCTGTTTACTCAAGAGCAATCACCAATTTGGCAACAGAGTTGTGGAGGCAGGAACCAGGCCTTGTAGGAGACTTAGGTGTCTATTCAATTAACGCCATAAAGACATTAATTCCATACAAGTATAAATTGCAGCAATATTGTTGAGTAATAATATTCTGAAAGAGCCAGCATGGTGTAGTTGTTTGAATGATGCACTGGATTCAGGATTTGAATTCCCACTCAGTGATGGTAATCCATTCAGTGACCCTAGGCAAGCTGCACTCTCTCAGCCTTAGACAAAGGCAATGGCAAACCTCTGATAAGTCATGCCAAAACAAACTTAATACCAGAGTCCGCTTGAACAACAACAAACAGTTCTTTATGACTGTGGTCACCTGTACACACAAACACCATAAATACATTTTAAAATGCAGAAGTGTTACTGCGAATAAAACTATTGTTTCTATGACTGAAGTGCGCAGACACAATTCTTCAATTTGCATAGGACAAGCACGCTAGTTTGACAAAAAAGAGATACAAAGACATTTCAGCGTAGAGGTGCTGAACAGAATTCATCAAGAAGTTCCCTTCTGGGTCTTGAACTAAGAATGTTTTCATCTCAATATATGAAGAAAGTTAAGGAGGAAATAAAAGGCTGTTACAGGTGAATGTAAGAAACAAAAATAATGACCACAGATGATTTACATAACTTTAAAGGTGTAATGAAGACACTGAAACAGTTCAAGATTTTCCATACCTTGCGTCAGTCCTTAGTGAGAATGGAGACTGCAGTCAAGAATCTGAAGAGATAAGGACTTGGAAGGGCAACTTTGAAGGAACTAGACAAGATCACTCTACAAGATTCTGAGTGCCAAGATCTATAATTGATACTAAAGTCTCCAGAAGATGGCAGTAGCAACCCCCCTTGAAGAAATTTGCCAAGAAAATCTATGATAGGTTTGCGTAGGCTTAGGGTCACTGTAAGTCCAACAACATCTTGGAGGCAAAAACAATGAACAGCAAATTAAAGTTAGGTTATCCATGCCATTGTATTTCCCATTTTATGTACGGCAGTAGAAAGGTGAACAGTGAAGAAAGCAGATAGAAAAAAACGAATCCGTCCAATTGAAATGTGGTGCTGGAGAAGAAGTCTTGCATATGGTGTGAACTGCTAAAAAGACAAGTAAATGAGTCTTAGATAATATGCCTAAATTGTCTGTAGAAGCCAAGATGACTAAGCTGAACATTTGTACTTTGGCCATATCATGAGAAGAATGACTCATTAGAAAAGGCAATGCTTGGCAAAGTAGAAGGAAGCAGGAAAAGAGGAAGACAATATACAGTGTGGATAATGGCCTGAGTCTGCAAGACCTGAGCAGGGCTGTTGATCACAGGGTGACTTGGAGGTCTCCCATTCACAGGGTCATATAGTCCCAAGTCAAGTTAACAACAAGCATGCATTCATTAGCCCATCAATGCAAGGATGTCTGCACTTACCACACAAATGTTATTGCTACTAGCCATTGTTAAAGTAATAATCACCAGTAGGCCTTTTTTATTTTAATTCCCTCTGGCTTCAGTGTTTACATTCATTCCACTCTGGGCTGCTTGCTTGGGAAGTTTTTCTGCAACAGAACATAGCAAAGAAGATCAACACTTACCTCAGAAAGAAGAGAAAAATGCAAAATAGGGTTTTGCAAGGCCTGGGGATCACAGCTTAAATGTGGCAATACTTAAGGCTGGTTTTTCATACTGTTCACTGGAGAAGGGATGCCTTAAAATTTGGTACCTAGTATCTGGCATGTAGCAGAAAAGGAGGCATTTTGCTTTTTCCAGAGACACCACTTCTGTTGTTGTTGTCAACTATTTGCCACCAAATTATCAAGCTTCAAGTGATCTATAAATGAGCCCGTTTAGATTTCTCAGACAGGATTGTGGCTTCCTTGGTTTACTCAATTCAGTTGTGTGTGGTTTTACTCTTTCTACTGCTGTCTGCTTTGTTATTGTTGTTGTGGCCTCCAAGTCGTTTTCTGACTTATGGAAACCCTAAGGTGAACCTATTCATGGTGTTTTCTTGGCAAGTTTCTTCAGAAGGGGGTTGCCATTGCCTTCTCTGAGGCTGGGAGAGTGGGACTGTCCAAGGTCACCCAGAGGGCTTCTATTGCCAGCAGGAATTCGAAACCTGGTCTCATAGTGTCCTAGTCCAACACTCAAACCACTACACCACCACGTTACCAAGCATTATAATATTTTCCATTAGGTAGAATTCAAAGACTAGCCTGTTAGTTTGTAGAATTAGTACATAAGAGGCCTTGTAGCAACTTTGAGGACTAATGAAAGAAAGAATTGGCGCATGAGCTTTCATAGACTTTGTAGATTTGGTGGAAGCCAGGCATAGAAATATATATGCAGACTTTTCCCATTAAGTCATATTCTCTTATGTCATTGTCCAAGGCATCGTTTAATCATTTGACGTCTAGTGAGAATTCAGGCCTAGTTTGCTGTAGGACCCACTTTTTTCATGTCTTTTCAGCAGTCCATTGCATTTGCCAGAACCTTTCTCCACCATCACATTTCATGAGTTGATTCTCTTCTTGTCAGCTTTCTCACCATCTAGCTTTCACAGCCATGTACCGACACTGAATACAATGGCATGGACTTCTGACTTTAGTATTCATGATATATTTTACACTTGGGATCTTGGCTAGTTCTTCCATAGCTGCCTTCCCTAGTCTTTGCCTTCTTCTGTTTTCTTGACCACGTCTCCCTCTGTTATGGTGGGCAGTGGGCCGTCTGTAGGAACATCCTTCCTTTTCCGCATTCCTCACCCCCTTGTTTGTCCATCTCTGTGGTCCATGTTTTTGTTGTTCTGCATTTCTGGGGCCCACGGGGTCCTGGAGTGATGGTCAAGTTGACTCCCTTAGTGCCCCTGTTATGTACCGTCCTCCTGCTCCGCTCTGTAGCCGGGGGGCTAGGTCCACTGTTGTGGTTTTCTGGTGCCTGTCTGCTCCCCTTTAGCTTCCTGTGCTACCTCTTGCCGTGCGTTTGACCCACTTGCTGTCGCGGGCTCAATGCTATGGAATTCTGGCTTGTTGTGGCTCCGCCTCTGGTGCCACAACAAACGACAGTCCCCAGAATTCCATAGCACTGAGGCACGGGCAGTTAAAGCAGTGTTAAATCAGATTATTTCTGCAGTGCAGATGCCAGCTTGAGACCTGTTACATAAATTGGCGCCTGGTTCTGGCACCTAAGGGGCTGGGGAGAAGAGCCTCCTTAGAAAGCCAAAAAGTTCTGGATCCACATCCCCTAATGTTTATGCCTTGCTTCTCTGAAATAGTGGGCAGCCAAATAGTGCTTTGAAAAGCTATTGAGCGCAGCTGAAAATCTGGGGAAGAAATCTGCACATTTTGGAAAATTCTTATTAAAAAGTCCTGAGAGTTGTAGCTTTTTCACCAGGTCAGGCTAATGTTACACTCTCCTCTCACCATAACCCTTTCATCCCCCCCCCTGCTCTTCATGTTTTAATTCCATGAACTATTTTCCCCGATTAATTGTTTAATGATCTACCTCTTGATGCAAAGAACCCTCTTGGCCCTGAGTCAAGATGGTCAGTTCTCACTTAAAGCAGCTTGTCTACTTCAAACTATTTATGGCATGTAGAGTATCTAGTACAGAGTTTGGAGAAGTTACCGTTTGGGACAGTAACTCCTAGAGTCCTGCAAGCTGTGCCATACTGGTTGGGGGACCCTTGGAGCCATAGTCCAAAAAAGTAACTTTTCTGAGCACTCTGTCTTGTCTGCACTGGACTGATGGAGATATCTACAGGTGCAGCTGCACTGTAGAAATCTTGGAATTTGTAGTTTTACAAGGTATTTGGCTTTCTCTGCCAATGACTGCTGGTGCCTCACCAAACTACAAATCCCAGGATTCTGTGGAATGGAGCCGTGCCAGTTAAAGTGGTGTGAAACTGCATTATTCCTACAGTGTGGATAGATGCACCCTATATAATCCAATGCCCTGTATAAACCTTGATCCGTGGGAGAGGTGGGAAATAGAAATAAACATTATTATTATTATTATTATTATTATTATTATTATTATTATTATTATATAAACATTAATATTAATAATATATAACTATAATAATATAAAATATTAATAATTAATCACTAATAATTATTAAGAGGATGAAGAGGATGATGATTTATGGGGGAAAGATGGATATAAACATTAATATTAATAATATATAACAATAATAATATAAAATATTAATAATTAATCATCAATAAGTATCAAGATGATGATGATGATGATGATGATGATGATGATGATGATGATGATGATGATGATGATGATGATGGGGTTGCCTTTCCTTCTGAGCTCCCAGGATGATGTCCCGGGTGCGCTTCTGCCCTCTGGCCACTAGGGGACCCCCTTTCCCTCCCCCAGCCGCCCGCCCTTTGTCCTAGTCTAGCTCCTTTAGGCCGCTTAGCCGACCCTTTCAGAGCGCTGGGCTCCGAAGAAGGAAGCGGCGGCTGCCAATCCAGAGCCCTGGCCCCGCCCCCTCCCGCTCTGCTGGCTGGAAACTGGATGCTCCAGGGAAGGATTGTCAGAAGGCGGCCAGAGGCAGAGGGCACTGCTCTTGCTGCTGCTGTTCCTTAGGCTGTCTGGGGCAGCGATGGGGCTCTCGCTTCTCTCCAAAGCCCTGGGAAGGGCAGCACCTTAAGCCTTAAGCAGAAGAGTGGGACTCTTGGAGAGGAAAGGAGGAGGAGAGGTGCACAAAGGAAGGTGAGTCCCTCACTGGGGCAGAGGAGAGGACTTTTTGGGTGCATCTGCACTGGAGGGATAATCCGGTTTTACCACTTTAACTGCCTATGGCTCCAGGCTGTGCAATCTGGGAATGGGAGTTCAGCAACAAAAGCCTAAACTCTTTTAAACAGACATGTATAGTTGGAATCTTTTTTGTTGTTGTTGTTATAATATGTCAGATAAAATTGTAGTTAAAATAGTTTTATTATTATTATTATTATTATTATATTTATTTATATCCCAAGGTTGGGACTCAGGGCTGTTTACAACATTAAAAAAAGAAAAAAAGAATAACACCACGCAGTTAGTACAAAAATAGTATGTATTATTAAGGCGTGTAGAATTTAATAAATCATAAACAATTCAATAATAAATAAATAATAAAATAAAAATAAATAATTTAATAAATAGAATTAAGTTACTACAATAATTAAAACAAATCCAGTCCTAAAAAAATCAAGTTGAAAAAAGAATAAAAAATGCTTAAAATGTTCTTTGTAAGGAAAAGGCTCGCTTTTAGGATGTGGGTTATGATGACAAAGCGTGATAAAATGTGCCAGAATCCCAGGAGATTCCTAACTTTTTTTGTGTTGGAAAAGAGCCTTCATGGTTGCCAATAATGTCCCTTTTCTGTGGCTGAAAGGGCATTATGAGAGGGAGGCTTCTCCAATATATCCTATACTGTATATTTATCTATAAGAGAAGCTGTCCTATAATAAATATCCTGGGCAAGCATGGAATAAAGTCCTTCATTAAAGCAGCAAGAGGCACATGCAGCTGGACAGATGTGTAATGCAGACCATAGCTTCTAAATAAACCCTGAATCTCTCATTCAGCTGCTGCACATTAAAAGGGTGTCCATATAAATATAACACATGCCATGGCAACAATTGGGTGGTCAACAAACACAAACAAAAGCTGGGTCTAAATGACCAGTCCATCTTGGCTCCTCCTTGTCTCAAAATAATGACAACTCAGAATAGTCTTTCTTACAGAAAAACAGATAGCCTGGCATAATTTCTTCCATTTCTTTCCATAGCATGTTTTGACTTCTTTTTCTTCTTCTATTCCCAGTGGTGGACATCAAGCCTACCTGTGCGGTTTTTATGATTTCTCGTTCGCTGTCAGACCTATAAATACCATGTGCCTCTGGGTCCCCATGTGCTCCTTTCTTGGAGGAATCTAAATAAGGTGGATCTGGGTTTTTGATTTGTTTTTTGGTTGGGTTTCTCCTTCCTTTGTTTCTTCCAGATGAGGGGCTGTAATGGGTGCGAGACAGGAATGCCAAGTCTTGAACTTTTTCCTGGTTGGTTGGTGGGGGATGTGCAATTGCATCCGAGTCTCTGTGTGTTTTCCCTTCTGTGCCAAGGCATACAAGTCTGAGTCTGCCTGTGTCCGTGAACTTTACGAGCCTTCAGTTCAACAGCAGCGCTTGGTGCAGATCCCCCACACGGCTGGCTGGTTTATAGCCCCCCAACAGTTTGCCACCGGCCCATCTGTTAAAACACACTCCAGACAAGAAAGAGCTTTCAGGCCTCTCCAATCCTGCATGCAGATAGCTAAAAGTCACACAAAAGTACATCACTGGCGTTATTTTTATTTATTCCCCCTAAAGGAACTTGTTTCTAAGTGAGTTTTAAGGCTGCATCTGTAGTGCAGAAATGATCTGGTTTGACACCGCTTTAACTGCCTTGGCTCAATGCTGTGGAGTTCTTGGAACTGTAGTTAATTGTGTTTTAATCTATGTTGTACTTCACCTTGAGCCCACCACAAACTGTTCCCAGGATTCCATAGCACAGTGGCAGTTAAAGTGGTGTCAAAATTCATTATTTCTGCATTGTGAATGTAGCCTTAAATGTCCCAGAACAACAGGGGATTACCTCGAGTTCACCACAAACTATTCCCAGGATTCCATAGCACAGTGGCAGTTAAAGTGGTATCAAAATTCATTATTTCTGCACTGTGGATGCAGCCTTAAATGTGCAACAGGGGATTATTATGTAAGACAGGCGTAAGGCAGCCCCACATCCACCTCTGGGGTTCCCAGAATTCCACAGCATTGAGTCAAGGCAGTTAAAGCAGTGTCAAACTGGATTACTTCTGCACTCTAGATGCAGCCTAAGATGCAGCCTTGGAAACATTGGATTGAAGCAACTGAATTGAGCCAGCATCCTGGCCAAATCGAGGCTTTTTGGGTCCATGCCAAATTGATTTTAATGATAGGCTTCCGTAAGTGATTGGTTTGTTTAGGCTATTTTTGAGGCTCTGAGGCAATTAAGAGTTCTCTAATTAATGGGAGGCTTACGCATCATCTTCTCCACCAAATCGGGGTCTGATTAATGAAATGCTGCTCAGAGTTTTCCCCAATCAAACTGTAAATCTGAAGTTGTACAGCTAAGTTGGGTCTACAGCAGGAGGGGTTTAGTGTGTGTGTGTGTGTGTGTGTTACAGAAGAATTAGAAACACAGGCACTTTGTCTTCTTGGCCTCAATCCAGCGCTGCACTCTGGTACAATAGGACTTTTTCTTCTATGCAACCCTTAATAGTGTTCCTCTGAGTTTCCAGCCTCTAAAGCAGGGTTTGAGCCCATGCAGGATTGCTACTGCAAGGAGGGTGAGACTGGCTGCTTTCTTGTTCCACTGAAGCATTGCTTCAGTGGAATGATATCCTGGATCTTCTTGAACACATTTACTGAAAAGTTTGGTAGATTACAGTAGAGCTTCCTTTTAAGTAAGTATGCCAAGATTTGCAGCCTGAGTGGGAAAACTCCCCAGTAAATGTGCTGATTAAATGAGAAAACTAATATTTTTTTCTTACCTGCCTCTCTCCAAGGCTCGAGGTGGGGTACAACAGATTAAAATGCATAAAATCATTTAAAACATTGCAAAAACACTGTTAAAACACATACGCACAGGATGCATTAAAATCATCCCATCGTAAGTTAAACTATCTTAATTTAAAGTTCCCTGTTTAAAGTTGACCCGGTAGACCTACTGGTAGAGATAGGTCTTTAATACTCTTTTAAATTGAGAGAGCATATTTCGATGTCCAATCTCTCCTGACAGGTCATTCCACAGTTCCAGGGGTGGCTGATGCAGAAGTTCTCTAGGTGACAGCTGTCAGTCTATTCTTAACTGGCTGAAGTAAATAACCCCCAGAGGACCTGAGTGTACTGGAGGTGATCCCATAGATACCCTGGACCCAAACCATGTAGGGCTAAGTAAATGACCTAAGGTCAAGTTTTGTCCAAGACATTATGCTGCCTGAGTTGTAGGGTAACATGGCTTCCCAGTTCTTGGACAGAAGCTGACTGGGCTGGTAGGAAATGCTTACTTGAAGCCTGATGATGGAGGCTCAATGTCTCCTCTGTTCCATCACTTTCTGGGTTGGCCAGAAGGCTCCCAGGACAGCTGGCATAAGCAAATTTGTCCTCCAGCAAAGGGAAGCAGCTGAGGCGTTCAGGACCACAATTGACTGCAGCCAGTTATATGTTGCTACTGTTGCTTCCCAGGATCTTCTGCCAGAGGTAGTTACCTCTCTTTACTTAATGGTAAGGCCAGACCTACCAGTGGAATATGAGAAACTCAAATCATTCTAAATGCAATTGAGAAAATTCCACTCAATTTTCTGGTTGGGATTGTGTGCGATTGCTAGCTACAAAAGCAATAACCCTTACTTTCACATTGATCAGGAGTGTGTAACTGAAAGGAGTTGGGACCATTTTTCACCCCTGCAGTGCCCACAGATGCCACATGGATGTTCCTGAACCTGATGCCATGCTACGTCTGGTTTTGTTTTTGTCCAGTTTTCAACTATTGATTGATTGATTTGCTACTTTTTGCTCAGCCAAGGATCCAAGACTGCTTACAAAGGATAAAAGCAATGCACCCAATAACCTACTAATTAATAATTATATAATGCGTACAAAAGTTAAAAATACAGTTGGCCCTTCTTATACAAAATTTTTTAATACACGGATTCAAGCATCCACAGTTTGAAAATGTTCAGAAAAGTATAACTTTCAAATATCAAACTTTGATTTTCCATTTTTTATAAGGGACACCATTTTGCTATGTCATATTTAATGGGACTTGAGCATCCACGGATTTTGTTATCCATGGGGGAACTTGGAACCAAACTCCAGCATATAACAAGGGTCCACTGTATAATGAAAGTTACAATAGAGTTAAAAGCATGATGGGAGAGGGACATTATCAGGAATCTGTGCATTGTGAAGACCTGGGGCATGGGTTCCAGGGGCAAAATTGTTGCATTTAATGGCATTTTGAGCTGATTTTGTCCAAACTGTTAACCCCCCTGGGGAGGGTCAAGATGAAGTCCACAAGCTGCACTTTCCCCACTTTTTGTGTGGAGTGGAACTGTGCATTTTTTTGTGCAGTAGATTACTTCTTGATTGATTTATGTCCTGCTTTTTCCCAATATGGGACCCAAAGTGTCTTACACTGTAGGATAAAACAAAAGATTTGGAACAATCCATAGTGTGTGTGTGTGTGTGTGTGTGTTGTTGTTGTTGTTGTTGTTGGTGTGCTTTCAAGACATTTCTAACATGGCAATGCTAAGGGGAAGCTATCAAGGGGTTCATGGCAAGATTTGTTCAGAGGAGGTTTGCCATTGCCTTCTCCTGAGGCCGAGAGCATGTGACTTGCCCAAGATTACCCAGTAGGTATCATATCCAACTGGGAAATCAAAACCTTATCTCCAGAGTTGTAATCCAACAGTCAAACCACTATGCCACGCTTTATATATATACCTTTAACAATCTAATTAAAACATAAATTTTAAACTATTAAGAACACATGTGAAAAAAAATCATGGCTGGAATCCCATTAGGTCACTACACTAGTGTAAAAATTATGCTGTAGTTCTGATGAGTGACTAGAACTCCCTAGCAGAGAATTCCAAATACCTCAGCCAGCAGAGACCCAAAGATTCAGTAGGATGGAAAGCGTTAAGTGGTATCAAGCCTCTATGCTGTTAAATACAGTGGACCCTTGTTGTCTGCTGGGTTCCAGGAACCCCCATGAAGAACAAAAATCAGTGTATGCTCAAGTCCCATTAAATACAGTGGCATAGCAAAATAATGTTCCTTATATAAAATGGAAAAATCAAGGTTTGATACTTGAAATTTATACTTTTTTTGGATATTTTCAAACCGTGGATGCTTGAATCCATGTATAAAAAATCATGTATAAGGAGGGCCAACTGTATGGATAAATATGGCTTCAAGGTTCTTCAAAGATTAACTTGAAATGACCCCAGACCTCCCTCCTTCTCCTAATTCGTGATTTCCATTTGATGCTTCTGGGTGATCTGTTGTCAAAAATGGGTGTGTTGACCGCTTCTCTATTATTATTATTATTATTATTATTATTAAAAAGCTGTCCTTATAGTAAAACAGATGCAGTAATTTCATTTGCTGGAGGAAAAATAATTTTCCAGCAATTGCATTTACCTGTTTTAAGATATGGGAAACAGATCTGGAAGTGCATGCTGAGACACTGTAACTTGGTTAATTCCATTTCAGCTGTAAAACCTTCTGGGGAAAATTGCAGCATTTGAAGAAGCTCTGAGTATTCAAGGGTGGCATGTGACATGATGTGATGCAGACTTGATTCCTAGCTTATTTCTGTGCCATGTCCAAAGCAATTGCTCTGAAGTCAGGCTGAAATGCTTTATTTGGCTTTGGAACTATTTAGGAGCAGATGGAAGATGGTATTTTGTGACATTTATGTCCCAGTACAGGACCCTGAGATCTTGCTGTTGGCACTACCATAAGACACTTGGCTCAGGCAGTGGGTTTAGAACATCACAAAAATGGGTAATTTGTTAGCTACTTAATTTGTTCTAGTTATATTTTTACTGCCAGGATGGGAGGTTTGGATTTTTTTGCTTATTTTAACAATATAAATATAAAGGACTATTTTTCACAGGTAAATTGCACCTTGACATGGGTTGGTCAGGGGTGTGCCATTTATTATTCTACCAGCATTAGGCTGGTAATGCTTATTTTTAGTGCAGTGTGTTTACATTAGCACACTGGACATTACAGTGAATGGATTAGAAGACTGTTTTTCAGAGTAGATTGCAAGATAGTCTATAGATAAAAACCACACCTTCTTAAACAGGTGTTCTTAATTATTTTGTGCCATGGACCCATTTGTTAATCTGGCAAAGCCTGTGGACCCCTTCTCAAAATAGTGTTTCTAAGTGCATGCATGCCAAATTTCAGCTGCAGAGATTAATGGGGAGAAAAGGATGTACTTTTTCCCCATACATGTTCACAGACCCCCCCCCCCGAAATCTATCCATACAGCACTTGGATCCCAGATTAAGAATTTATTCTAAGATCGGCTTGGAGGAAAAGGTAGTGGTGGGTCCATTTATCCTGCACTTTGAGAGCAAGATACCTTGTACCCATGCATCTAATTTCATTGGAACTTATTTTGAAATGGTTATTGAGAAGAGCTGTTGCAAAACTTTCCACTTTTGATTTTTAAACCTGAAAGTGATGTATTGCCAAAAACAAGGTTGATGTCAATTTAGCTCAGTTTCAGCAACAGTTCCTTTTTAACACCTGTCAGGACATAAACTATCATAATGAACCCAATCCTCAAGATGGCAATTCTTTGAATAACTAAACCTGATCTATATCTTGCAGCATTGTTTGATTCTCTGCTGAGCCCTAAATGCCTATTAGTAGGTGCTGATTCACACATACACATTTATAAAGAGCCATAATGGTGGATTAAAAGGCACTGCTGGCAAGAGCTTCCTATGGCTTCCTCTGAATAAATGAGAAATATGTCCTTCGGAAGCATGAGTACACATCCTTCTTAAATTGTAAGTGTTTAATTTTGGGCGACTTTTGACAGCTAAGCTGCTGAATGTTTCAAAGTGTGACTGATGGCCTATCTTGATGAAGAACAGCTCTTTCATAAGTTGGTGCAATGGCCCATCTAAGCTAGTAATCAGAGCTTGGACATGCCTGTCTGGTCTGGGGGTTCTGAGAGCTGTAGCCCTAAAAGTAATTTTCCAAGCTTTGGTCTCAAATGTAGTACCTTTCCAGATATGGTCATTCCAGCCATGGCTGGCAGTGGTGTATTCATTTGATAACTGCTGTGCCAAGTGAGTGTAATAGCCATGGTTGTAATGACCGTTATATTTACATTCTGTTACATTACTGTGCTGTTGTTTATTTAGTATATTGAAGTGCTATTATAATACAATTGGCCCTTTATATCTGCAGGGGTTCCATTCTGCCTGCCCCTCTCCATGAATGGCAAAAAATGTGGGACTTCAAGTCCTGTTCTTCCTAATGGTGGTATGCTGCATGCACACCCACACTCCCATGGATGAATATACACACTGCCATCGGGAAGAATGGGGTGGGGCCAACCACGGATGCTCCAATCCATGGATGGCAAGCCCACGGTTGGAAAGAGATGACTATATTAATAATGCCTAAAATAATGTGAAGGTACGAGATGAATTACTGAGTATAATGGTGAATAGTAAAAAATTAAATCTGTCCCTAGTTAGCAACACTTTACATCACAGCCGGGGATGGCATCAGCTTTGTTACACCTTGGAGGAGGCAGAGAAGCCATGTCTCTGTTCTTTTTATGATCTTGACACTTCCAGATAAAACAAAGGCTACTCTAAACAAATTCAAGTCTCCAAGGCCAGAGGAACTACATCAAAGGGTGTTGAAAGAACTGGCAGAAGTAATCGCAGAACCACTGGCAATAATTTCTGAGAATTACTGGAGAACAGGAGCTCTGCTTAAGCTTTGTGAGCTTTGCCAGGGCTTGGCTGGCATGTTGGAGTTCTGCTGTTGTTGTTACTGTTGCTGCTTTCTTTTGTCAGACAGGCTGGGGTTGATTCTTCGAAAGAGTTCTCCACCTGTCTTGGATTGAGAGTCCTTCATAACCGGGGAGAAGGTTCCCTCTTTGCACCCCGTCACTTTGAGAGCAGCAACTGAGCAGCTTGTCACACAGCAAATGAGAAGCCTCTTGCCTGTGCCAGCCATTGCTACAAGGCCTGCACAGGTGAGAGCCTTTTCTGTTGCTGCTCAGAGGCTGCTCAGTTGGTGCTCTCAAGGTAACTGGATGAAAAATAATCTGAGAAGCCTGTTGGCCTTTGTCACAAGGCCAACACAAAGAAGAAGCTTCTGGTCACTGCTCAATTGGCAACTCTATTGCTGTTCCCTTTTCACCCAATCACCCTGGGAGCAGCAACCTAGCATCCAGTCACCAAGCCTTCCTTTTGCTGTAAGGCTGGTGCAGGTGAGTGAGAGGAGCAGATCTGGGCCACTGCCAATGCTGTATTTACCTAGTGAGGTGGAGGCAAAGGAGGAAGAGGCTGGGTATGGCTGAGGCAGATGTCGTTGGCTGGCTGGCTGCTGCATGAACAATAGATCTGATATCAAGAAATAACAGTTGGGGTGGGGGAGAGCTAGGGTTCTCACTCAAGAGAAAAGGGGGCAGTGCCCAACCAAAAGTTGGGGTCACTGGTCTAGATTAAGGGGAGTAATAGTACCATTCTATTTTGTTTTCATCTGATCTCACCTGGAATATTGTCTTTTTTTCTGGCCAACAAGGATATGGACAAGCTGGAGCATGTTGATAGGAGGGTGACTAAAATGGTGAAAAGTCTGGAAACTATGCCCTATGAGGAGTGGCTTAGGAAGCTCTTTGGCCTAGAGAGGAGGAGGTTAAGAGGTGACATGATAGCTCTGTTTAAATATTTGAAGGTATGTCATATTGAGGATGGGGCAAGCTTCGTTACTGCTGCTTCAGAGACTAGGACATGGAGCAATGGATTCAAGCTATTGAAAAAGAGATTTTACCTAAACAACAGGAAGAACTTCATGACAGTAAGAGCTGTTTGACAGTTGAACATGCTGCCTTGCAGGATGGTGGAGTCTCCTTGGAGGTTTTTAAAGAGAGGCTGGATGGCGATCTATCAGGAGTGCTTTGATTGTGCAGTCCTCCATGGGAAGGGATTGAACTGGATGGCCCTTGTGGTCTCTTCCTATTCTGTGATTCTATGAGAAGTGCTCCAGAATGGAGATAAGCCAGGAATAGGAAACCTGTGCTCTCCAGATGTTGTTGGATTGCAGTTCCCATCATTCCTCACTATTGGCTATGCTACCTATCATTGATGGGAGTTGTAGGCAACAACATCTGGAAGGTCATGTGTTCCCTGTGCCTGGATTAGGAGCATATATTCATACAGATTTTCCAGAGCAGGTGATAGAAGAAATATGATCTTTAAATAATATGTATGATTGTTGGGTCTACACCTTGTACTTTCTGCCTCTGAATTCTATGTCCCAAACCTGCCTGCCATCTCAGCACAACACTCCTCTGTCTGTCTTTCTTGCCAGTGGGAAGGTTTTCAGTGTTATTAAGCTAAATAACTGATACAGGAATGAGATAGACAAAAACAGAATGATGCAATAAATAGGTCCATATTTTATTAATGGTTGCAACCAGTTGAAGCATAACATGAGTTGTTCCCATGCTACAGCTTTTCATACTGGGTGGCTGTGCCACACACATAATTTCTTGTCTCTGTTTTGTCTTGAAGCCTATGACTTAATTCTGCTTACACTGATGTAAGCCAAATACATTTGGCAAGGTTCTTATGTAGTTTGTGCCCATCTTATCCTCATAATAAATAATGTCTTTCAAAACACTTGACATTCATTCCTTACTATGAAGTGGGTGTATACAAAGGAAAAAAACAGCTCTTCTGCAAAATAAAAAGTAAATACGTAGAAGAGGAGAAATTTCACAGGTGACTTGAGATCAGTGCTACTCATAGTGCTGATCCCTGGACTGGTAATGATCCCTGAGACATTGGGTTACTGGTGTATGGTAAGTTTAGAATAGAAAGAATGGAAAGAAAGTGTTGAAGCTAATGGGCAAAAATATGATTCCGGTCCCAGCATACTGGGAAAAATAATTGCTAATCTTCTACATGAGAGAGTGTGAAAATAGTTTTGAATGGTTGTATAGAAGCCTAAATACTCCAAAGGCACAAGATTCCATCAGATCTAGCAAGCTAAGCAGGGTCAGCCCTGGTTAGCACTTGGATGGGAGACAACCAGTGAGTAGCAGCTGCTGGAAGCTATATTTCAGAGGAAGGAACTGGCTAAACCACCTCTTGTGAAACTCAGGGGGTCTGCATACATTGACAATCAACATGAAGGCACACATACACACACACACACACAAAAAAAACACCCCTCAGTCATGATTTGTACCAAAACACTTTATTATTGACCTACCTTTAAAAAAAATCTTGGCTGTATCGTGAAGCTGAGAGAGAGTTTGCTAAAGGCCACCTAGTGGGTTTATGACAAAGATGAATGAGGGATAGCTGCCTTCAGAGCTTACCGTATATACTTGACTATAAATCGACCTCATGTATAAGTCGAGGGCAAATTGTGGGGCCAAAATTATGGCTTTTGCTATGACCCGTGGATAAGCCGAGGGTAAAATTTAGGGACACATAGCAAAGGATCCCAGACTATTGGCCAAGGTGTCTGAGACTTGTGGGAACTGAAGTCCAAAATACCTGGAGGGCCAGAGTTTGGACATCACTGATCTAAAGGATGAAGCAAGGCAAAACAGTGTCAATGAACTTACAAAATTCCAGCAGACATAATTCTTTACACTTGCTCTTAAGACTAGATGGATGAGAGAGTAAAAGGGGTCAGTGCTTCCCATATTATACTCTTGCTTTTCAACAGGAGATGTTTCCTTCTTTTAAATAAGAGTTAAGATACTTTGACCCATGGATAAGTCAACTCAGTTTTTTTGGGGTCAATTTTTGACCTAAATTTCTAAACTTATACATGAGTATATACAGTAACCTTTACTATTCTCCATTATCTGAAGGCAGCACAGATGGATTTGACCAGTGCTGTTACATTTCTCTAAACAAATAGAACTGGGCCTCTAGAGGAGAATGCTAGCTGCATGCTAGTTCTTCATGGGTGCTCTGGTGACAGCTGAGGCAGAAGCCATCAGCCTCATCTGTCATCTGACATAGAAATGGTGTGGCTGTAATGCTGACCTTGAATAATCTTATGCCAAGTGAAGCATGTTCAAAGTGAGGGCACAGCAATGGATTCCCAAATCAATTCACTGGAAACCCATGGCTTTATGGCAGTGCTGCAAATAACAGGGTCTCTCTAATCAAAGTTGAATAGTTTCCCCATCTTTAACAAATACGTTTAAACTTGCACCTTGGCTAATACTGACCTGTTTTTAAAAACTGCAGCTTCAGCAAGTAAAGTGCTAAATAAGTAGTGCACATTGTAATGTTATGCAGTGTTACTCTCGGAAATAAACAAACTCAAGAATCTGCAGCTGATATATGATAATATCTACTTAGATTTGGGCTGAATACAGACACACACACACAAAATCTTACAAGTCAACATTCCATATAATTACATATGTATGTTTCAAAACCATCTAATTGATTCAGAATTTAATTTGTTATTTGGTGATTTTAGCACTTTAACCTGATCAAATGTTTTTACATAGCAGAATTAATAACACAGCATCCTGATAAAGGATATATTGACAACCTCCTAGGTATCTTTGCCAGTACAGACAAGATATGTCTATGGTAAAGGTAAAGGTAGCCCTTGACATGAATATCTAGTCATAACTGACTAAGCCAAAGAGCCACTGTCCTAAGACTACTCCAGTGGTCATGTGGCTAGCATGACTGCACCAAAGGCTATTACCTTCCCACCAAAGTGGTACCTATTTATCTAATTGCAATTTCGTGTTTTCAAATTGCTAGGTTGGCAGAAGCTGGTACTAGTGACAGGAGCTCACCCCATCCTGAAGCACTTGGGCCTTGAACTGCCAATCTTCCGATTATCAGAATTGGCATCTTAGCCACTAAGCCACCACATCCCATGTGTCTATGGTATTAGAGTTAATAACTCCAAAGCAGTATTTTAAGTGTTCATGATTATACAGTACCACCCCCATATCCAAGGGACTAGGACCTAAGGTTTTACTTACCTGCATTGGTAAAAAAATGTTCTCTCTGAGCTTTTTTAGATCTTCCACTATGACTCTGCAGAAATTGATCATAGATTCATGTATGAGGACCTAGAAATGCCTAGAGGGGTGTTTTCTAGAACTCTCTAGGTCCGCTGGTGCAACTGTAACTTCTGATGGAAATAACAGTAATTAATTTCAATAGGATGTGATGATATTCACAGTTTCACATTTCCACGATACAGCTGGAAATGTATCCTCTGTGGATACAGATGTCGTCATATATATGTAAGTTATCACAGTTCTGTCCTGACAAACTGTGGATATTAAAAAAAACCCCATGTTCACTGACTACATTTGCATCTCAAAATGTCACATAGTGAGTTTCTAAAATCTGTCTTATTCTGCTGTGTGGACCTCCCTCTACTAACAAACCATGGTTTGTTATTTGTTGTTAACCACCCTCAAGTCAAACTCGATTCATGGCAACCCTGTGAATGAGACCTCTGGTTTGTTAATGAGCCATAAATAACAAAATGATTTATTTATTCTATCTAGATTTTTGAACTCTTGTCTTGTTTAAATCATGGCTTGTGACATTATTAGTAACTCCAACTGTGGCTTGTCCCTTGGCTTGTTTCCCTAACTTCTCACCCTGGAACAGCAGCAGACAAATTGGACAGGAGAAAAACATGCCAACAAGACAGAAGACAAACCATGGGCTAAAATAAATTATGACTTATTGTGACATGTGAAAGGAATCCATTATACTTGTCCATCAAAGTCTAAGGACAGATAGTTTAAAGAAGTATTATATAGACTTAGCTGCATTTCATAATATATACCAAATGGCTGGAGTGTTCTTTAGACACCTACCACAATATCACCTTCTTGGTTTATACAAATATTAATATTTTATTTTAATTTTTTATAATTAGTGAAATTATACCATTGTTATCAAGAACATGGTTGGGTAATATTATTGGACCACTAAAATATCACAGTTGTGTTTCTTTTTTACTTAATTATCAGTTGTTAGTAAATGTCTTGAGTAATGCTCAAACAGTATTGCTGATTTTAAATTGTGACTTACCAAGTTTGCATTCCTGAAGTATGTATATCTTATCTATCCTCCCACTGCATGCAATATTTAGCTGCTGAAAAGAATGGGCTTTGGATTTGGGTTAAAGCCCTCTTTAAAAAGCACTGGAATGCCCACCCAGTTTCATATGTGAACAAATAGGCTTCCTATCCTGAATTATGTTAACTTCCTTTTTGCAACGTTTTCAAGAACCTTTCATTACCTTTGTTAGGCCAACTCAAGGTAAAAAAAAAATATTGTGCAGGCACTGAGTTTTCCAGAACTTTCCACCAGACAAGTAGTGAATGTGTGTCTGTGTGGTGGATGGGGTGTTGGGAGTTAGAAAGTAGCATCATAAGAGTTGGAAGGGGTCTCATAGGCCACTGAGTCTAACTTATCCATTCAGTGCAGGAACTCCAGCTGGAGCATTCCCAGCAAGTAGCTATCCAGCCTTTTTATGAAGATGTTCAGAGAGAAAGACCCCATCACCTCTCTAGGTGATTGATGTAGTTGATGTCCAAGGAGCGGAGTCTGCATTTAAAATGTTAATGGACTTCTGACCATTAAATTAGGTGCAACCTGGTACTGAGATGGTTTCAGGTTGCATGCTGTGATAAAGTTGCCAAACCTGAAAGCTAGGGACAGCTCTTGGTGATGCATTAACTACCAACCACATTTACTCACATAGTTTTTTGTGGGTTTTGGGGGGGCTGTTAGGCTGTGTTCTAGAAGAGTTTATTCCTGAAGTTTCGTCAGCAGCTGTGGCTGGCATCTTCAGAGAGTGCTGGCATGGAAGAGAGTGGGGTATATATACTGTCGGTTGAGAGGAAGCGATTTGCATGTTAATCTGTGTATTGTTCTGTTGTTGCGATGGCAAGGCCTCAGGATGTCTATTTAATTAATGATCCATTGTCTTCTGGATAACCCCTCACCCTGGGAGGCTTTCATTTGCATTTACTGGGCCTTGATTTTGGTATTTTTCAGGACAAATATTTACTCACAGTTTGTCATTCAAATACACACACAGAGAAAATGTAATTTACTATTTGGAAATTAAAACAGAAATCTTAGCTAAAAGGGCTGTTTCCAGATGAAGGTGAAACAAGATGATTATTTCTTCTGACTTACTTCTAGCCAAAAGGTGGATGCAAGGAAGACTAGAGGGTGAGCCCTGGCATTACAGTGTCTAGGAAGGAAGAAGCTAGTTAGGTAAATAAAGGGATTGTCTGGAGAGTCCTTAGAGGCTGCAGCAAGAAATCAATTAAGCCTTGCAAACTGTAGCAAATCTCTCCTTTAATAGATGAGCTGGAGATTTGCTCACTATCCCTTCTTCTTGACTGGAACTGAGGCCACCAAAAGTGAAGAATTGGCACCCCATCTGGAGGTAACCCACAAAAACTAGAGATTCGGGGCCAGGATCGGAAATCTGAGAACCCTATCCTGGGTACCTCTCAAGGACTATTAAGAAAAAAGATAGGCAAATAATGGCTGGTTACCTAATTCTTGGAAATATAAACTCTCATTATTATTCAGAATTGTCTACATCTATAGACAAAACACACATTTACGCTTCACAAGTGCTATGTTAGAAATCTTGAAATTAAATGAGAACCTTATTTGATCACCCATGTAAGGAATAAAAGCTGTGTCCAAAAGATTTTTGTGCACATTTCAGGATTATTATCATCATGTCCTTCTGCTTGCTTGAGTAATAACCACTATTCATTATACAGCCACCATTAACAGACAATCTCCTTTGTAGCTTGGGGAAGTAGTATTCTTTTACTAGACTTTTTTTGTCACTTGTAAATAATAATCAGCTTTCAAGTAATGTTTGGTAGATAAAATTAAAAAAACCTCAGATTAATAATTTCATCTGGCTCCCAACTTGGACAAGCAGACCACTATTTCTGCTTTAGCCTGTACTGTTCGGATGTAAGAAATACAACTAGATAATGCATATGAGATCCTTTGAACTCTTGAAAGCACTGTACATAATCTCTCTATTGGATGCAGGGTGAAGTTAAGCCATCCTTCACCAAAGGAGGCCTTATGCTAATACTGTATAGTTATTAACATTTTTATAGTGGTTGAGTGTTGGGAGTGTTCCACAAACACTATCTATTTGTACTCCTTACAATAACACTGTAAGGAAACTGTAATTATTATCCCCCATACTAAGATCTGAGAATAAGGCTAAGAGGAGAGCATCTTGTTAAATCTATCTTGTGGATTTATGGTGGTTACGTACCTCTGAGCGTTTTCAGGATTTGGTTCACCTCACTGCTAAGTAACTCCTACCCATAACTTGGTGATCTGGCTTGAAGGTACATTTCTGTGCATACATTGTGAATTCTTATTAAGATGGAACCCAATTCTTTATAATAGTGCTCAGAAATATAGAGCCAGTGTTGTGTAGTGTTGGAGTGTTGGACTAAGACTCTGGGAGACAAGGGGCCCAGACAGACAGGCCAAAATAAAGCTGATTCGGGACTCTTTGGAGGTATGCACTTTAAATGACACATGCATCTTAAGAGGCCTAAAGTTGTGCCAAAGCTGCGCTCCAGTCCTTAGGGCTGGAGCATGGCTTTGGCATGGTGTCCAACCTCTTAGGACACATGCATCATTTAAAGAGCATACCTCCAAAGAGACCTGAAGCAGCTTTATTTTGGCCTGTCTGTTCGTGCCCAAGAATTCAAATCCCTGCTCAGTCATGGAAACACCATGGGTAACCTTGAGCAAGTCAAATTCTCTCAACCTTAGAGGAAGGCAATGAGACATTATCTTTGAAGAAATCCTGCTGAGAAAACCTTGTGATAGGGTCATCATAAGTAAAAGTCAATTTGAAAGGCTTGTATAAAAGAATACAAAGATAATGTGAAAACATGTCTAGTGGCTTAAAGGTAAAGAGGAAACACTATCATAAGTGGGCCATGGAAGGACAGATGGGGAAAAATGACATCTCTTGGGAAACAAGGTGTAAAGGTTCTGCCATAATTATAATTTCTACCAAACTCTGGGGCATTTAAAAAAAACACTTTGAAAAGAAAATGAATATGCCCTTAAAAAGGCAATTTTGTGTCTTAGTATAAATTATATTAGCTATCCTGTACAAGTTTTAAAATACACAATTTCATATACAGTAATTGTGTTTACTGATCCTAGAGATTTTTGTTTTCTCGTATCACTCAAATCTCCTCTTGGGAGAATTGATGTTTGCTATTTTGTATTGCAACAGCAACAGGAGACCTTGAGCAATAAGCAAATCATTTTAATTATATTTTAAAGCTAAGAAGACAGCCAAAAGATGAAGCAGGGATGTATTTATCTTATAGTAAAGCAGGCCTTTCTCCCATTATTTCCTACGAAGTCCATCCAGTGGATAACTGAAAGACCAACTTGTCCTGCATATATCAGGCTCTCTTGCCTCCTGTCTTCCACTAGTTTGCCTTTCCAGTAAATTGCTGTGTCCCCAGTGAGATTTCATTTTTCATTCAAGTATTGCAAGGGTTTAGATCCTGCATCCTCCAGACCCCTGTTTATATATGCTGCTTTAGACATGAAAATTGTTATGTGCCTTCAAGTGATTTCCAACTTCTAATAATCATAAGGTGAACCTGTCATGGGATTTTCTTGGTGATGTTTGTTCAGAGCGGGTTTGTCTTTGCCTTCCTTTGAGGCTGAGAGAGTGTGATTTGCCCAAGGTCATCAAGTGGATTTCCATGGCTGAACAGGGATTTGAATCCTGGTCTCCAAAATCGTGCTCCAGTGCTCAAGCCACTACACCATGCTGGCTCCAGACATGCAAATGGTTCATCTGAATTCTATTCTGCCTTTCACTGAAGGGGGTATGTGCACAAAAGTATTTTGTTAGCCAAGACTGTCTTCTTGGCTGCTATTGAAACTACTTGAATTTAAAAGGAATGGAAATTTAATTTGGAAGCTGGAAGAAAAGTTTTTCCAAAATAGTAAGCAAATGGCAAAGATCACTATAGTTATACAGGATTAACAATCCGTTATATAAATGTCCTGTACTAATCTTAGCAAACAGCCAGGTCCCAGGCTAAGGGAACAGTTTCCATTTCCTGTTACATTACAACTGTTTCCTTCCCATTTCTTAACTCAAAGTCAAGAAATATTGGAGAACCAGTGCATGGTGAATCAAGTGTTGGGCAACAATTAACAAAGGAAATACAACTACAATAAAATTTATAAACGATTAGAGAAAAGATGTGACTTTATAATCATATCTTGTGTTGGAATTGCTCAGAAATGCTGTTTGAGCTTTCATTCATATAAGTAAGAACCAAGTGGGGGGGAGGCAAGATCTTACCCCTGGATCATGACAACCCCCATATATGCACTGGGATATGGCTAGGAACATGTGGCATACCAGATTCCATTAGATTCCAGTTCCCATCAACCAGTTCAGGCCAGTATTGAAGGATCTGAACATCATCTGAAAGGCCACAGGTTTCTGACCAGCATTAGGGAAGCATCTGTAGAGGACAGCCTGATAAACCTGTGTAGGCTCTCCCAACTATGTGTAACCCTGTTTCTATGTAATGGGTGTGTTGCAATTCATGTACACCTGGCTGCCTTCTATAAACATTTTTCCTACCAGTGCATGGATGGGATGTGTGGTAGGGGAGCTACAAGTGTGATATCAGTGGATGCAGTTTTGCTTTCCGTCCCACCCATTTCCCCCTCTACAGCAGCATTCCTGAGTTGGGCAATATTGTCATATGCTCTGTCCATTGCAGTGTTCATGTACAACCTCCTGCCTCTGGGTTTTGGGGTCATTAATTTCTGAAAGGGTAGACCTGTACATGCATCCTTTTGTGCCTTTGCACCTGGAGCAGAAAGAGAATTTACTGATATTTCATGGGAATGTCATATGCATGTTGGATTTCTATGTTCATGGTGCATTGTTGACTCAGAGTACAATCTGGCTCCTAGGGCCATTTCATTGTTGTTGTTGTTGTTGTTATTATTATTATTATTACCCTTTTTACCTTTTATATTAGGTTCTGTTAATGAGATCTGTGCTATAAAGTGTATACCAGAATTTGCAAAGCTATATAGGCAGTGCCTCAGGGAAGAGAGTGTCATTGACAGAGCAGATCAGAATGTCTTCCCATTAAGAGTTATGCCTTGAGGAACAGTCTTGGTCAGTGACCCTTTCAGGAAAAGATGTCTCCAGAACTACAGTTGGGATTGAAGAAGCAATTGGATAGTGGGGAGAGAAAAGGAATTGTTGTGTCACCTGTTTTCCATTTCATTATTTCCCTGATCCAAATTGTTCCTATTGTGTGGATAGCATCTATGGAAAAGCCATGAGGCTCCTACATGATTTGGGTGTGAATAGAGAGGCTGTAGAGAAGAAAGAAATAATTGCTTTCTGACCTCAAGACTTTCCCCCAGTGACAGAAAAACTCTTTATAGAAGAAACATATTAAATTTATGCATTAAGTTGTTGTTGTTAACTGCCCTTGAATCTACTTAGATTCAGAGCAACCCTATGGATGAGACCTCTCTGAGACCTCAGCCTCCCAGGCCTGTGTCCTCCCTGATTGAATCTGGCATATGGATTTCCCCTCTTTCTACTGCCTTCCACTTTTCCTGACATCCTTGCCTTTTCTAATGATTCATTTTTCCTCGTGATGTTACCAAAGTACAACAGCCTCAGTTTAGTCATCCTGGCTTGTAGGGATATTTCAGGCTTGATCTGTTCTAGCACTCATTTGTTTGTCTTCTTGGCCGTCCACAGTATTCTCAGTACTTTTCTCCAGTATTACCTCTTAAATTTCTTTGTTTTCTTCCTGTTGGCTTATGTCTTTACACGTTATGATCCTGTCCATTTCTTTTATAGCTGCCCTTCCCAGACTTAGGCCTGGCACAGACTGGCGCCTTGCGCCGGCCTGGGCTGATTTTACAGCTCGGGAGAGCAGAGCATCCACACGCTTCCGAGCCCTACCACGCACTGCGGGCGCCATCATGGCTCACCTCCATCCACATGGGGACTGCCATGATGACGTACGCGTGATGCAGCATCCAGACAGCACCGCATGGACTTCATCAGCATGTGCAAGGGGACCAATAGCACCTCATGTGCACCCTAAAAAGAACCCGCCAGGAGTTCTTTTTGGGGCTCCTGGAACCATTTGGTTGCTGCGGCCCTTTCTTCCTGTCTGTTGAGCCCTATAGTCCTCTTCTGATTTATTGACTACAGTCCCTGTTCTGATCAATATCTGAACCAAGATATGGGAACTCTTTAACTGTTTCAATTATCGTATTGTCTGGGATGAATTCTTGTAGATTTTCCATGGTCGTTATTTTTGGGATTTTTTTTTAATATGCAGCATTCATCCAATCTTGGCACTTTCCTCCTTGACCTTCTGCAGTAATTGTTCCAAGTCTTTTTTTTAGCTAGTAGTATTATGTCATTGCATATCTGAGGTTGTTAATGTTCCTTCCTCCTATCTTCACTCCTGCTGCCTCTGAGTATAAGTCTGCTCTAATACAATATTTTCTGCATACAGATTGAATAAATAGGGTGATAGTATGCAGCCTTGTCTGATCCCTTT